>NC_041031.1:4461569-4775736 GCF_900634625.1 Parambassis ranga
CACGCATCCACAATCCGTTCACATACGGTGGCGTAACTCGCCCGGCGCTGCCTCCCAGTAAAGCTGTGCTCGCCGTCTGCCATCCTTCGCTCCCGTGCCGCTCGCAACTTCACTTTAAACGCCCCGTTTACGCGATGTCCAGCAGTTGGAATTCTTCTGTTAGCCCTCCCGGGATTACGGCAAACTCTGCATTCATCTGTTTCGCCTGGTTTTTTATACCGGCGGTGAGACGGCCGCACTCGCAGTAAAGCAGCGAGGGTGATGCGTGAACACATCCGTCTCTTTACATAAATCTCCCTGAGTCATTTCCCCTCGTCCTCGCCCTCGTCGTCGATTGCTGAAAGGCATAGCAAGGAAAAATGTAAAGTGTTCAAAAGATTAAATGTGTTGTATTGACTTAGACTGAGCTATAAAATGGTTATTTTACACTGTGTTCCTGGATAAAACCCAGAAAATGTCTGTAAAACATTTTAGGTCATTTTAGGTAGAATTATTCTAATGTTTGAACTGAAAGTAGGATGTATGTTATGCTTTTTATTCATAATGTTATTTAGTCTGATAGAAAACCTTATACATTAAAAAAACAGACGAGGCAACCATGTATGGTTTTGTTAATGCTTCAAGATATATCATACTGGCAAAATTGTTGTTTTGCAAATGAAAAGGTCTGCAACGAAACTGATTGTGTTATATGTCTCTTGTGTTTCAGGAGTTGATTGTATGCAGTGCAAGTTTTGTAAGTTCACAAGCTCCAGTCAAGACACTCTTTTGAAACATTGCCGTCTTCACCATGGAAAAGGTGCGCAGTGGCCTTGTGTTCATATAGACTGTGTTTGCGTCTTCAAAACACCTGGTGCCTTAAGGTCGCACCTCTCTAGAATTGAAGAAATGAAGAAGAAAAGAAGGGACACATCACTTATACAGCACAAGATGGAAATGACATTTTCTCTAAGACGTAAAGAGATCGTTGAGGGGCAGCCCATGGTATCAGAGGTCCAGGAGAGGTGGCCTGCACTTTTTTCGTGTGAGCAGGTAAGACTGAGATTGGTGTAATTGTTTGTCTCACATGCTTACAGTGACTGCAATTGAGAATGATTGATTTATACTTATCAACTGTAAATTACATCACTTCCTGCTTTTCAGATTTCTCAAGAATTTCGTCGGATCACAAGCAAAGACCTCCTAGAGTCATTCAGAGCATCCCTCGACATTTATGTGCCTCGCCTACTGAAACTGTACCGGGCTAGGAAGGGGGCTTTTGGCCAGAAAATGGAGGATATACACTTGATGAACAGGTAATTTAGTGTAAACGTCTGAAGCTAATGCATTTATAAATTAAGGTATATTAAGTAAACACATAGACCATCAAACCCCTGAGTTTGATGTCAGAGTGTGTCAGCAAATGCAAAGGGTTCATTGGTGACATTTAATAACTAATAATTGAATTATCATTTGTAAACATTTATTTTTAAAGCAAGCACAACTGCTTACTAGATACAATAATTGACTACCTAACATAAAAGCGTAAGTACAAGGCCTTTAGTACAAGGTTTACATTTGCAAATTAGTCTTTATCTATGCTAATTTTCTTAGATTTTTGATCTAGAAATCCAGAATCTAAACAATTTTACCAGTGAATGAATGAAATGTATTTATCCCATGTCTAAGTTCTAAAGCATGATCTGACCTGAAGTGATTTTAGTTAAATTAAAGATGGCACTGTATTAATGGATTGATTGTGTTTTTCTGTTGAGACATCAGACATTCTGGCTCATAGAAAAACAGCAGCTCTGAGAGGACTCCCCATCTTTGTCCGAGATGACACTTCCAAGTTTTTCCTGGAATGTTCAGTAAGTATTCTTAACAGTCAAAACATGACTCATACAAATGAAGTTAAAATTAAAAATTCACTGTGTGATTTCATAGCCAATGCATTTCAGCCAGTGCAGAATTCAATTTTTTACTCTATCCAAAGAGCAACAGAAACAATGAAATGTTACCAATTTTAATATAACCTTGTATACAATGTATTACCTACTATAAGTCTCTACTCACATAAAAAAGACATGTTCCTACTAGAGTAACGTTGCATAATTTGGGGTGAAATGGTTGTGTTTACTCCAAAGTGTTTCTTAATGTAGCCTCATTGTGTAGTTGTGGAATTATTCTGTCTCCTAGTTGTCATTAACTCTAAATCATGTTTCCGTTCTGTGTTTCCTCAGACTACTCATCCAGAGGAACAGGTGGTTCGTGATGTGACTGTTGCCATCCTCACTGTTTTTGAAGATGACGATGCACTGAATGGAGTTGATGTGGCTGTTGTGTTGGAAGGGGCCATCATCCTACAAGACTTGCCGGACATCTGCACTGCCTTTGCATATCTTTTTGGCCTGTTGTACACTATGAACATTGATTATCCGAAGGAGATGTCCTATACATTTGAGGCAGTCCAGTTCATCTTTTTTGAACTTGGTTCTCGATGCTCACAGCGCATAAGGTCGCTGAAAACAAAGCTATTGCTGTAAATAGAAAGAGAAAAATGTTGGAGGTGTCTGTTGCCAGTTCACAAAATGTGTCAAAGGGTTATATTCTGTTGTGGCCTAACCAAATATTATTGTCACTGTGTAGTTTGTATGTGCTTGCAGTTTACTGAAGCAGGCCAGTCATCTTAACCACTGAAGTTTTATAGGTATTTCTGATCAAAGAAGTGGTGCTGTAATTTTAGTTTTTTTCCCCCCAGACTCTTTTATGTGGCAATGACTTTAACAACTTTTAGTTAAGAGTGAACAACAGTTGCGGAGGCCTGGTGAGTTGTATGACGGCACATATTTAAAGGCCAGACACATGTTGAATGCCTTGTCATTTTGCCAATAAAAGTATAGGCAAAGTTTAAGCTGTGCTGTTGTCATATTTTACAGCATATTATTGACACAATAACATATATATGTGAAAACATGTCATGTTAATGCTCCAAGAATATCATTGTTGGTCTCACAAAAATATTTTAGTTGTTATAAAAGCAGGGTTTTGTCATGTTGAAGGAAGAATTGTTTGTTTATACCACAATATTATTTATCTGTGTTAAATGTGAAAATACAAGGTATTTAAATAAGAAAGTAATTGTTGCTCCAACCCAAATATCCTTTTTAGATAAACTAAGAACTCCAAGTTGGCAGAACTCATATTGTAACTAGAAAATTTTAGTTAAGTTGACAACTTAAAAAATTGTTGACAAAACTCAAAAATCTATCGCAGCATGTTGCCTTGAAAATTTGAGTTTTCTCAGCCTTTTTATTTTTACAGTGTGCACTTTCTTTTTATATACTCTCATTTCATTATGTAATCAAGCAGCTCAATCAGCAAAACATGAAGTGCACTTTGCCTGAAGATGTGAGAGTACTGAATGAAGAAGCACCACATTTCCCATGGGTCATTTTCCATGATTGGTGCTGATGTCCAATCAGCCATCCTGGTTTCTTTAAAAGCTTAGTACACCAGTTCCCAGAGAAACAGGAGAATGAATATGTTCTCTGCCTTTATATAATATAATATGGTTTTCAGCACTCACAAACAAAAAGGTCAGTGTAGTTTAACCTTTAATCACTGGCAACCTTCAAACATTCAGCTATAGAAAGTCTTTAAAAGTTAGCAAGTACTAGTTGGCATATTGGTAAACTCTTGGCCCTCTGTGTGCATAAATGCTCTTTTATAATACCTAAAAATTAGAAAATCTGAACTGTGTTTACAAAAGAGCATCTCACACATCTTCACACATAAAACACACCTATGCAGGGTCCGACATTAGGGTTTTCTCCTACGTCCTTCCTACCTCCCTCACATTGACGTCTGCAGCAGCATCAGCCAGGACGCTAAAGATTTTGGCTGCCTTTATTTGGTTGAAGCAGGGCTCCCAGATGTTGTCATAGAAACG
This sequence comes from Parambassis ranga, assembly GCF_900634625.1. Taxonomy (NCBI): domain Eukaryota; kingdom Metazoa; phylum Chordata; class Actinopteri; family Ambassidae; genus Parambassis; species Parambassis ranga. The sequence goes on from NC_041031.1 coordinate 4,465,501, forward strand.
TTATAAAAAATAAGTACCGTAGTCAACGCACTGTCATGACAGTGTCTCTTGTCCTGTTGCTCTTAGCATTTAAAATTAGCTTGTAGCTCTGCGGCTGTGCAATTAAGCATATGGAATTTAAGCTTTAGGTAAAAAGTTGAGGTAACATTCAACAATGTTTGTCACTCCAGCATGCTTGATCGGTCCTGTATCTTGAGCCGACTTCAACACCACTTGCCACCTGGAGATTTAGAAGAGATGCGTACTGCACGAATGGCTGCTCCGTTTTAGCAACATAAAAAATAAAAATTTTTTTATCTGGTTGTGGCTCTCTGCATACACTCTTTGGTTACGACAGTCCATCTGTCTCACGCTTTTTTTGCCTTAACACTGGCCGTGTGGAATGGACTTAGCATGGCTCTCCAAGTTCGGCCTTCTGTAGCTGTCGTTCCCGCAAAAAAAAAAAAGATCAATTTCTATTGGCTTTGAATCGGAGCTCTCTGCAGACAGTGCAAAGCATTCCTGGTACTTTTTCGTCATAGTCCACCCATGCATAAATATCCTTCCACAAAGGCAGGAAAGTTCTTACTTTTTCTCGCTGTACCTCTTGAGCACTCCGACCGTGGTCGATAACCACACGTGACTTAACCATCCGTCACATCAACAGAGAACTAATCATCAGCAGCAGCACATGAATGAAAAAGCAGCTATATCTGCCATAACCCTCTGTGGTTCATCAGGCTTGTTTAACATGTTTCTCTTTAAAACATGCTTTCCAGAAAAGCTTGTGAGCCAAATGAAAGATCTGCTTTGGGAACTTTGGGTCTGATTTCTTTAGGTTTCATTGGCCCGTTCAGCAGCATGATGCAAACAGATGCTTGAAAATGGTTTGAATTACCCCCTACTCACACATTCTCGTGTTCTCTCATTTCTTGTTTAACTAAGTTTATGTAATTGAATACTTCCCACTCCCTGCAGAGCACTCAGGCTTCTTCTCTGTTTCCTCTGTGACACCTGACTTCTTTGCGACCTCCACGACATGGTCGCTTTCCACATTCCCTTGAAAGAAAAATAATCTTAACGCTTGTGGCACTGAGACGTTTGCAGTTGAATGGATATCAATTAAATAGTGAGGGAGGGGTGGGGGGTGGGGGGCTACAAATGGCTGCCGCCAACAGTTTGGAAATTCAGAAATTAAGCAGTATTCCCTTTTTAACCAAAGCTCTTGAAATGGTCTTCCCAGGTGGATTGGTTTCTGTGTCAAACTACAGAATCTAATGAACCCAGTGCAATAAAATTCCCATACTACTTTCTCTTATCTTTAATTTGACGCCTGACTTTTGTGGCGACCGCTGTTGTACAATCACACTCTAATTTCCCCCTAAAGCTAAATTTGCCCAGTCTCATGACAGGCAGGCACCAATGATTAACTGTGAGCAATTACTATTTGAATAGAGGGCCTTCCTTGTCTTCTCTTTGCCCCATAAAATACAGACTAGCTATTAATACCGAAACATGCCGCTGTCTTTGTGTGACCTGTCACTTGCACTGGATTTCTCTATTGAGGAAACACCAGTCATTTTAAGCTATCTGTGTGAGTAAGAACATATTTAGTTATAGTACATTCACAGTCTCTGAGAACATGCACATTTTTTTTTTTATTTTGTATTTTTTTTATACTGGAGACAGCTGAAGAGAGAAGGGAGGAGATTGACTGTCTGGCAAAATACAGCTCATCAAACAAGAGCATTCACAACTGGCAGCTTTGATTGATAAACCCTACAAAATCTCACTCCACGCTAGCATTTGTCATAGTCTTATGAGAGCATTTTTTTTTCTGGATCTTAAATTGTTTTGAACGAAAGGAAGAGTCGATAATTTGATGTACATTTGTCACTGTTTTAATCATCACCATCATTTCCATGATATCATCAGGCGTTAACTGGAAATTATGCTGAAAATAAGAATCTAGTGTTGAGCCACTTACACTAATAATGAGCATTTCTTAGATTCAAGCTTTTCCTAAATGCATACACACAATACTTATGAGGCCTGCCAGAGCCAGGTAAGCCTTACCAGCTCTGACTGGCTTGCCACAGTTGATGAAGGGGGCACATGTAGCATGGGACGAATGAATAAATATGGGCGTACCTGTCTGTAGCCGCTTGCCACACAAAAAGGTCACGTTCTGAACTAAAACAGGCAAATTAAATTATCATTTCATTCTACAGTCAGGACTTGGACTATGGATATTGATTGAGCCAACCCCCAGAGGCCATGAGGGGAACTGCAGTTTTGACATTTTCATGTGGGCTTCAATCCTGAGCCTCAGTTAAGCTGGATCCATACTCCACGAGAACAGAGAACTTGCTCCTCGCTGCCGACATTCCGCCCACAAAATGACATCATTTTTCTCTTGGAGCGCCTGTTCTGAATCTCTATCAGACACATGGCCCGGGCAGAACTTTTTCTCTCAGTGGTGTGCGAGAACAATTGTGTGATTGATTGGAATTTAGTGGGCGTGATGAATGTGGTGAAGCACAAGGACTTCTTCAGGTGCACAGAACACAAAAAGTAAAGCTGGCAAACAACTCGTGAAAGTAGAAACACGGTGCACAGAGGAGAGTGTCTGTCCAAAAGGTGGCGATAAAAATTAATCCCAGTATTGATCACGGCAATACAGTGGCTGGACGCACACAGTAAACACCGGGAGACGGGATGTATTATTCCAGACAGTCATCCACACGTTCACAGAATTAAATTCACACAGACCAGAGGTCTGCTACAGTTAAGCTATCTGTGTGAGTAAGATCTATTGTCATGCTGTACGCCATCTTTCCTGAGCATTATTAGCTCGTTAGACCAAGTAACCATGACTGTGCACACAATTTGCAATACAATTGCATTGTCAACCTTTTGTGTGTGACGTGCGCTGCAGTGGGCGGGCTGTATGCACACACACTTCTCGCTGAGTATGGTACCTCTGTGCTGAATTTAACTTTTTTTTACTCTTACCACCCGGGGAGCGAGGAGCGAGGAGCGAGTTCTCTGTTCTCGTGGAGTATGTAACAAGCTTAAGCCACTTGGTTCCAAGTTTGCGAAATGACCTTGTTGTAATAGGCTGAGCCACTGACTTTCTGGTGTTAAGCCATATTTTGGTGACCCGTCATATGATAAACATGTATGTTAACGAGACAACTAATATAGGAAGAAAAGACTGGCTTGAAGTTGTGGTGTCTTGGAAAATGCAAAATTCTACACCTTATTACTTTATTTCACAGTATGTCCAGTCATTAATAATTTTACAAACACTTGCTGTTTACCTGGTAATATAAAATAAAAAAGAAGACACCAGTACTGACACAGCATAGTTTTATTTATAGAGGAGGTTTGTGGTTGGATTAATACAGGAATACAGAATACAATTAACAACATCTTAAATACAGCAATGTTGACCTTAGGCTTTGGCATCAATATTCTATTTCAGCAGTCAGTGACATTAAGCTCAGATCTTTCAAGCAGAAATACATTTAGACAAAACTGTGTTTTCTGTGAAACTCAGAGACTTGGTTTCAAATGTCTTTTGGGTCAACTCACAAATGATCAATGAGAACTTTTACCTTGACACTTCTTTTTCTTTCTTTTTTTCTTTTTCTGTTTTTCAAAAATCCCAAATCTAAAAACTAGATTAAAGCTTTGCATCCTGGTTTAGGACAACCAGGATTTATAGGAACAGCCACTTTTTAAAGGCTGTGTAGGAAGCAGTCCAAAAAACTAACCCACATTTATATATAAGCTTTGTAACCACATCTGTGACCACACTGTAAACATTATAGTATAATATAATCTGATTTATATACGAACATCATCTGAATATAAATTTACTTAATAATTAGTACAGGAACACTGCATTTTATGTTTTGGCTGCCCACTCATATTACATTTAATTTGAAATGACACAATCATTATGAGGATAAAGTGCACACTGTCAGCTTTAATTTGTGGATATTTCCCCCCCCCACCAATAAGGAGATCATCAATTCTTAACAGGCCTTTTGCATCATTCTTTTGCTATTTTTCCGAGCTTTTGTTTGCATATAATTAACGCTGCATTGATCTTATCAGTGCACACTTCTCACATGTAGGGGAACCATGTTCTCATGTGTTACTGATTTATGTATTTTTTAATTTTCAAATATTATTTATCTTCTTTATAACAAATATAATGTGCTGGTTATATACATAGAATTAGTATCACTATATACAAACTTATCATGTAAAACATTAATGGGTAATTCATTATTGAAATGGAATTTTAGTAGCTCAATTCATATTGTCTAATAACATAATACAAAATTTTAGAAAAATACACATTACACTACTACTACTTCGATAGTATTTAAATGCTCAAAAGTCCATTGGAGGCTACAACTAAATGTAAGCCTAAAAATTAAAGAATATTCTGGTTGTGTCAAAGTCATATTGTGAAATATAATTTAAAAATAAAGTGGATGCAGAGTTACAGTGTAGTGGAAAAAAAAATCACCTTTTTGTTTTTTTTCAATGATTTATGTCTTTATATCTTATGCCTTTGTTATTTTGCACAAAGGCATGTTTGAGTTATCTTTAATTCTAGCCAGGATTGTGTTGTTTCCTTTTATACGTGCCAGAGTTTATACTGTATTGCATTGAAAATGAGCCCACAGTGGCTAAAAAATGTATAATAAACATTTGCTCCAGTTGTTCTTCATACAGATGGTAGTTTGATACAAACACTCGTAACTCTACAATGACTTCCTTTGCTCTGATTGGCCTGAGGGCAGATTATCACTGTGATACAAATGGCCACAACTAGCTGGTTAGCATTACTCAGTAGATGTTGGAAATTCTGTATCAGCAGTACAGAACACTAAAGGCATTGCTGTAACATCATATAAAGTGATATAATACATATATGTATATTGTTATCGCAGGAAGCTGCAATGTATATTGGGTTATGAATTTTGGGCCATAACGCCCATCCCTACAAACAGGTACTTTATTTAGAATGAAGCATAGCGACACATTAAAAGCAAAGTGATGACTAGTGATTGATTCTGAAAATGAAACACTTTGTTTAGAAAAAGAATTACTCAGCTGAACAGCCACAAGACACCAATGATGTCTTATCTAAGTATTCATGCTTGACTGAAGCAGTGCACTCTGTGCAGTAACCACCCATCTGTGACTGTGATTAGTGAGCTTACTAATTTTGGAATGTGTCACTCCTATGGGCTGTGTGGCAAGCGATGTTACATCAGCTCAATGGTTTAAGTTTGAAAGAATCAAAACGGCCAAAGAAAGAAACAAACTCACCAGGGTAGCTCGGGGGATTACTTCTCTTTGGGGAGGCTTATGGCTTTCTTATGATCCAACATGAGAGGAAAGAAAAAAACAGTTAACATAGAGGCTGTTTTAGCAGGAAAGCAAGGAGAGGTTAAGCTCTTCTAAAAAGCCTCTGTGTAAGGAAGCAAGTCATTTCAGTACTTTAACCTTGTAAGGATTGCACAGCCCCAGGTTCGTACTCAAAACCATAAAAAATACACAAAAAGACAATATACTGTTCATTGTTAGCCTTAAAGTACTAAGTATTTAGAGTTAAATGTATTTATTATTCATATTCTTTCTGTCTGACAGGTCACTTGTCCCTTTGTTGTTGCTGTTTTGTCTGGGACTCTCCCTTGTGTCGGGTCTATGGGACACAAAAGAAAGCTGTTGCAGTTAATTACATTTTCAGCTTGAACCTCATTGGCCTTGCATCACTTTTCTGTGAAGAACATGTAAAGCAAATACATTTTATTTAATTGATTGCAAACTGTGCTTTCCCTGTACCCAGTTATGTTATGCACAGCAGTGGGTTCACACCCAAGGGTAATAATAGTTTGAAAATGGTATGTGAAAGAAAATAAACACACTAAAGGAAAAAAAATGGTTTGCTTCTCCCGGGTTGTATGTGGAACCCACACACACACAGAGCTTTCAGTATAGCACCTCTGTTGTGTATAAGCACAAGATGCCTGCTGGGAGCCTGCAATATGTTATTTCAAAACATAAAGGGTCTATACTGTGGTTTCTACCACTCTATTCTAACTGCATATTGGTGAGAGGACATAAAAGATAATTGCATGTGTTGCTCCTTATCTCGATCAATCAATATGGCAAAAAGGATCCTTCCTCAGAAGTCTTTTTATTTATTTGTTTAGATTTTTAGAAATAAGAGGCTTTGGAGGATAAAGATGTGAACTCTGGCAGATTTATAATTTCACTAAAATACTCTATGTTCCAATCTCTTTTCCGTTTTTTTTAGAGCAATAAATATCAGTGCATATTTGTTCAAGGTAATATATATATTAAATTTGATTACAACCCAGTGTTCATGATATTAATGATTGCTGCTTGGATGTGTTGAATGCTTGATTGTGATTCATTCTGGAGTCTGTGATTAGTCCAACATATTTGGGATTAACAATTTAAACTCTGTTCCTCTTACCTCACCTAGCCCCACTAGTAGTTGTAACAGAACATTTTTGTTTTACCTTTTTATTTAGTTTGTTGTTCCAAATCAGATGATGCATATGGACAAAGGCCCTTTTTTCAAACTGTAACTACATAGCAACCATGTGATGATACAGTGTCTTTGAAAGAAAGGCAATATTAAATTTAGCCTCATGAATATGTCATTAGGTGGTTAATATTTAATCACAGAAAAGAGTTTTACCATATTTTGTGATGACCAGGCCTCAGTGGGTTTGACAGAGTTTCAGATAGTGCCTTCATGAGGGTGACCTATCGACAGTGTCTTGCAGTCTGGGAAATGAACTCAAAAAAGAGACGCTGCTTGACAGCCTGATGAAAGGGAGCCAAAAAAAAAAAAATAAAAGATGCCTAGATGGCTTTTAGTGTGCTGCTGTCTCTCCTGTGTTAAACTCTTCTGTTTTCATCGGTCTGTCTCCTTCTCTCTGTGTCTCTCTGGCTTTCTCTGTCTCCCCTGGCTCTTCTAATAAATACCCTTTCTCCAAACTTAACCTCTCCAACCCTTTTCTTTTTTGTCCCCTTGTCAATATAGTCTTCCGTCTTCCTTATATGTCTCTTCCCTCTTTCAACCCTCCTCCTCACTCCGGCTTTTTAAAGTGCCATTCTCCCTTGGGGGCCTCTCCATGTCATTACTCAAGTCCTGGATTCAAAATGTCATTAAAGTCATTGCTTTTGTCAGAATTCATTTCAATTAGACCCAGTCACCCAGGGACTCCCATTCCCTGGCTTTTCTTCTTCTTCTGTTCCTTCTCTTTTTTCAGCCTTTATTTCTAGCCGCGAATGGCAAGAAGGTCATATTGATGCTGACAGAATGACCCTCATATTATAATATAGCCTACGTAGTTTACATAACGCAGGCCATAGTGCACATTATAGTGTACATGGGTTCCTCCTTGAAAGAAGAGTACTAGTATTAAATTCAAAGAATTTGTCATATTAGTAACATATTTCATGCTCGTCATCAGAAAGTCTAAATGGAAACTTCTCTCTCCGGTTTCCTCATTGGTTAAACAACTGCTTGAACTATTAATCAGCTATCATTATATTTCTCTCTCTCTTTCTCACTCTCACATGAAATAGAGTGTAAAAATTTATTTTTTTGTGCTTCCTCCCTGGTTGGCTGTCTTGCTTAATGGGTCATTTGTCATGTACTTTGAACAAAAGGTGTTCAATAGACAAATTTAATCATAGTTATTTAAGCCTTGATGGTTTCTGTGTCTGTTAGTTCTAAGTAAATTTAACTCTTCTTGTTTCTTTCTTGCATTGCTCCATGTGAGAACCAGTTTTATCATAGATTTAATTATTAAAAATAATAGCCATAGCTAACTTTTTCATCATCAGACTATGCCCAGACTTGATTACTGCCCAAATATTGTATATAGAGTTCAGGTAATAATTTCTTTTCCCTGCTGTACGGTGAAAGTAGCTTCTGACAGTGTAGATACTTGTACTAGTGGTGTTCTACACATTGTATTTGGTGAATAAATACTGCACTTGTTTAAACATCTCCCATATGAAGGTTTGAGGCTGCTAGTTTCTCTACTATTAGAGTGGTCCTGTTTCATCAGAGCCTTTAATGCGATTATTCTGGACTGACTCACTTTCAGGTCAAGGGATAATAAACCGTTACCTTTTACTTAGGTGAACCAAATTACTAGAATATGTTTGGTTGTAACTTTTCACATGGATCACGTGCTAATTGAAAACCATTCCAGATTACAACCTTATGGAACTGGTCGAGATATTTACAGCGAGCTGCTGTCGAAAGAAAAATAACAAATTAATGGCTATTAGGAACTAAAAAAAGGGCACATAATTGGCTTTGTTGACCCTTTTTATGTTTGTTATGGCCATGTTCAGAATGACCCTCACAACATAGGTTGGTCAGTTTTTCTGAATAACAGCTAGTAAGAAGCTAAAGAAGATTTAGTTACTTTAAAATATTAGTTTATGTAAAATTGATTCTTCTCTAAACTCCTGCATCCAGCACGGGTTTAGAGCAGAGCTGTTGCTCCTGTTTGTGGAGAGGAGCAAGCTGATTGGGTTGGGGCACCCGGTTTGCTCCCTGGTGCATACGTAGAAGACAATTAATGCATGTTTAAGTATTTTTTTGTGAAATGGGAAAATGAGCAAATGTAGATTCTTTTGCTGCAGAGCAAATCATTACCATGTTGATAATGTTATATGTAATGTATATATATATATATATACATATATTACATATTGTATATGTTATATGTAATGTGTATATATATATATGTCACAAAAATTGATATCCAAACATGGAATCTATGTTGCAAATAGCACAACACTGGATGTAAATAAATCCAATACATGACATAATAAAAAGTCAAGTAAGAGTGAAAGTGTGCCTCTTTGGCCCTTATATGTGGTATGATTGAATTTATCTGTCAAGAAGTTTGGAATAATAATGTCGTTAGAATGCAACACATGTTACTAGCAACACTCCGAGGAGACACATGGTAGCCACAGAGGACATCTGCAAGATGATGCATGATCGCTAAAAGAACCATTCATGAAAATTAATCTGTATCTTACATGACAACTGCTATACTGTTCAATTAGTGTTCAGACTTTTGTCAAGCCTCTTGTCACAGGAAGACATTGTGAATGATAAATATACGGTTCTGAAATAAGAAAGAATAATACTTTTCAGGGAAATACAGTACATACACATTTCTGAGAATCTGTGCATTAGGAATAAGACTGTAGTAGAGTTGAGTGTGGAATGGAGCCTTTCTTGCCTCTAAATGTAAATACTTACGTTACATAAATCTAATGGACCAATTATGGCTAATCTCCATAATGACACAATCTATGTTCTACTGTATGTTCTGACAAAAGATGACACGATTGTGTTGCCTGTATAGTATATGGTCTATTTGCCTGCAATTTGTGATTGCACTGTATTGGGAAGACATAATTTTAACAATTTAGTTTATGGGTCTATATATAGTCTATCCAACATATAAAGCATGTTGGATTCCTGCTCCCATTATCTCTTGCAAAAGTGACAGTTTTTGGCAGCAATTTCTTTGTATCCCACAAAACGGTGGCCATTGTCACCACTCTGTGGAGCTGAACTAAAGATGGAAATTGCTGATGGAAAGTATAGAACCATCTCGCTTCCTCTTTACTATCTCCGATAGTTAAATGGAAGCCATCAACCACCGGTCTGTGAGCCTCCTTAAAGGGGGTTGGCCCTGGTGTGGTCTGCATGCTTCTTTGGCTATCCAGCTATTTTGCAACATCCACTCCATCAGAGTAGTCTCTTCAGCAGGATTATGTAGCCTTATACAGTACAAAACTACATCAAATAAAATTTTTATTGAAGTATTATGTTTTTAATTGTATGATAGCACATCTTAAAAATAGCTCAAGAACTCACTAAATGTATTTTATTTGTACATTTACAAAGTAACACACATTATAGATCAATAGGTCCAGAAATTTAAATTGTTCAGTAAACCATACATGCACCAACAGTGCAGTTTGTAAATAGAAAATGTGGAAAAATCACAAATTGACAAACAGTAGTAGTATTTGTTTTGTTCCTCAATGTGAACTTTTTAAATCATGGAAATGAAACATTCATCCAGTCTAAAATCTGTTTATTTCAAACTTTTTGTGGGGGTGTAGTGCTTTAATTGTGTTCCTCTGCAGTTTGTGTGTGTGTGTGTGTGTAGAGGTAGCAGTTAAGGAGCTCAGCAGTGTTCTGCTTTGTCTTGATATCAGCAATAACCTCCCATTAGTCATTTGTATTGCCAGGCTCCAGTGGGGAGCATTGACACTCTGGCAGACAGGAGAGAAAGACTGAGTGAGAGAGGTAGAGAATGGTAAGAAAGAAAGAGAGAGAGAGAGGGGGGGGGGTTAGAGCAGCGGAAAAAGAGATAGACCAGAGAGATATCAATGAGAGCACGTTAGTTGAAAGACATGCAGTGAAGAGAGAGATATGAGGGAGAGAAAAAGGGTGACACAGCAGAAAGAGGGGTTGAATGATAGAGAGGAGAGAGAGATGGGCAAGATACAGCAGATTGACAGACACAGCAAAGAAAGGGCAGAATGAAAGAGAGATGCAGGAAGAGATTGAAAGAGCCGAGATGGGAAAATGAGCAGAGTGATAAGGATGAAGCGGAATACAGGAGACAGGGGTAAAAAGGAAAAGTGACATGTAGAAGTAAAGATGTGGAGAGAAAAATGAGGTACAAAGAGGAGGGGGGTCACCGTGTCACAGCGGGAAATGATAAAGACACATTACTCAAGTTCTTGCTTTCTCAATTCACCCCTGCAATTCTGTCCTTTGTAATCCCTGCCTTTCTATCCTTCTGCTTCTCTTTTATATAAGAGCACCCTACTGTATGTATGTGTGCCAAAGAGGCGCAATAAATGGGGCAACTTATTAACCGTTTTGTTCTCATCGAAGCTAGCTACTAGCCTAACATGTGTCACTTATTTTTTTTTTGGACAGATTTATAGATGAAGAGACCTTTGAAATACTAGAATACCTACAGAAGCAACCTCTTTGCGTCAGAGAGTGTTAGATTTAGCTTTTCCGTGGGCCTAGAAACAGGACTGGACATGTTAACCTTCAGAAGTCTGGGCCTATTCTGGCCGTTTATGAATGCTTTTGGTTTTGTCTTAATATCCCACATTGAAAATATTACCATACCCATGTTTGGTATCCTTTTCAGCACAACCTCACCTATAAGATCTGATCATTATTTTTAGGTTTAACCTACTCTATTAACATATTGGGCCCCAAAACAAACAAAAATCACTAAATCCGAATGGAAAAAGATACTATTTATCTACTATTTATATCTGACCGACTTGTAAAAAGACCAAAATTGACGAGTACGGCGAGAGAAATCCAACGCCTGCCGAGCGCTCTGATCGCTCAACAAATACTTGAACTAAAACGTATCGTATCTCTGGTTTTACTGGGTGTATCAACATAAACTGGGTGAACGTTCGAAATCTGCACTTTCCAAAGATGGAAAGATCGATGGAAAAGATCAACAGCATTGTAGATGGCAGGGGTTTTTCTGTTACGACGTGTTGAAAATGTCACGTGATACAATCTGGCTGGATGTATGAACAGACAAACAGTTATTTTCAGTATGAGTTTGCAAATAAACTGCTTCCAGCAATAATGTTAGCAACCTACTGGCAAAAATGAAATTGGGAACCTTCTTGTAACTTGTGCCGGTGCAACCTACCAAGCAGTGGCGGTTTCAGATTTAGATTTTAGTCCTTGTGTATCTTACTAAGAGCTGTGTGATGTTGTAGGCTACCACTAGCTAATTGACTAAATTTGTTATTTAGATATGTATGAATTTTGCAAAACATCCATAGATGATGAGAGATGACACTGTAAGTGACCTCCCCGGATGTGGACCAAACCGGAACTTCCGGCCACTGGGTGGGATCCACGCCCTGTTTTTCCCATGATTCCCTTGGGCTTGTGGACTATTTAAACACCTGCATGTCTACTCCACTTTGCCACAGTGTCTTTGTGGATTTCCCGAGCGTTCCAGCACTCTTTTGGATTACTCTCCTGTGTATTACCCTATTGGACCTTGGTTTTGGATTACTCGTTTGCCCCTTGTCGGTACCTTTACCCTGCCGAACTGATTCCTTGGTTTGTACTGTGTTTTGGATGCAAGAGCGAGAGCAATCTATCTACATTCCATTGTACCAGAATATGCAGTAATTCACTTTTTGGCAAGATCTTATCACAGTTGCATGAGCATTAAACTGTGGTCTGTTTAACTTTTACTGCACCTCACTGTCAAAGCAGAAACTACCCATTCTTCCAGTTCAAAGATTTTACTCCTATGACTCGCTATTAACAATGTAATAGCTTTTCTTTACAAGGAGACTGGAATTTAATAGGAGGGATTAGGTAAGGTAATGTGCACACGTTCAGCACAAAACATTAATCTGGCCACCTGAGATAATGCAGAACAGGAGACAAGGGATGTGTTCTTATTAATTGAAGTGTTAAATGTGTGCGGGGTGATAATTAATGGGGGGTGTTCATGAAGTTCTTTTCAGGTAGTAGTTGTAACTTTTAGACTTTTTTTAAAATACAATTTGGAAACAACTGCAGCAATAGCAGACAAACTTTTTCATTAGTGAGATGCAATGTAGAAAGAAGCACAATGTGTTGTGACCCTTTGTAAAGAGGCCTTTGTAAATGTGACCCATATGTCTCCGAAAAACAGGTAAAATTATGATCTTCAGAAAAAAAAAAATACTGAACATAACTACACCCCAGGTAGAGCACATAGCCAGAATGGAACATGTGGATGTATGGCCAGACATCAGGAGTTAGTAGGATGGAGGATGGAGGGTTGGTTGGTTGTCCCAATTGCAATGTACTTTCACACTGGAGTCTGCGGCTTGTGTCTCCCCTGACACCATCTTGGCCAGATTTAATACAAGAAAGTCATATATGGCTACTGCTATAGCCGCTTGCTACATAAATGACTAAAACAGTTAATTCCCCCTATTCAGAGTTGTACAGTGACTGAATCCAATTGTTTGAAACTATTTTAGCCATGAAAGCAGAATATCTCCATGGATGACAATGTCATTCTGTCTGTCTGGACTATTTGCCGTAAAATTAAACATTTTCCATACAGTTATTAGCAATGTAGTGGCTTTTTTTTCTCTCTCTGGTGCCATTGTTACATCCCCCCCTGGTTGTGAGTGCTGTGCAGCTCCTTCCTTTCAATGTTTGGCCTCCATCTGGACTGCCAATCACCGCTCATCAGTGAACTATAAAACAGGCTGAAGAGCTGTACTTCTGGGCCTTGCTGACTGTTCTGTGGTTGCTAGCACACCCTTGACAATGTCTTTTTATTTATTTGTTAGGCCTTAAGGTGCAGGGCTGTTTGTTTTGCTGCATGCATGGAATGGCTTTAAAGTGCCAGAAAGGGGTTGTAAAGGAGAGTTGCCATTTTTGTTTGATGTCCCTGTTAACTCGTGTTTTACTTTGTTGATTTGCAAGGAAGGTCAGCTGGTAGGTTTGTATTCTTACTTTTATTTGCCTATAGTGTATAGTAGTTTGGTATTTTCTTGGCATTGCTACATCTGAAGACATCATGGGGGTGGCATGGTGGTTTAATTGACATGGCTCAGCAGCTATAGCATGCACTGCCATGGAATTTAGACTGTAAAATGGACATAAACATATTAAGTTACAATTTAGTGTTAGGAATGGCCAATCTGTTTTCAAATTGGTTAATCAGAGCTCATCTGAAGATGGACAGTGAGGGTTGAACCTGTATGCCACATTATGAAAACTTATTTTTATTTCACAATAAGATCTATAATATATGCTTGAAACAAGATAATTAAACCTTATCCACTACAGATATAAAACACAATAAAAATGATACAGCGATGTGAAGCAAGTCGTTCCATTTTAGTGCGTCGGTAAACTCTAAAGGTTTGTGATTACAGTAAACTTTAATTACTGAAATTAATTGTTGTTTAAGAAGTCTGATCCTGTGTGTAGATAGGAGGTTTTTAAAGATATTAGCATTTTTTGCAGCGCACAGGGGGGGAGCAGCGGGAAGACGGGCATCATGGCTGCTTTGTTTCTAAATGATTACTTACTGAAATACAGAGATAAGACTGAAGTAATCATCTGGCGTGACCCTTTTTTAATCTTCGTTTATCTTGTTCACTGTTTTCCAACTTCTCTAAGAGCATATGCATAGCATAGGATGTACATGCAGGTGACACCACAAGTAGGGATGTTCAGATCCTATGGGGGCAAAACTACAGCATCGAGTGTGCACAGACTGTTAAGAGTACTAGTAGTTACTTTGTTTACCAATACTATAACTCTCTGAATCAGCTCAAACCGTCTGTCATACACAATTATACGAAAAACTGTCATGTTGTGGTGTTTTTGCAGGGCTGCCTCTCCTGTAAACAAGTCAGTGGTGGGGTGAAACAACCCTAGTTAAGATAAGATAAGATAAGATAAGATAAAACTTTATTAATCCCGAAGGAAATTCTTGTGCCAGAGGTATTAAGTTACATTAAATGCAGTTAAGTACAGAGTATAAGTGTCACTATAATCCAAAAAGAGTACAGTACGCGGTATGAGCACAATATATGATACATGGATACAATATGGAGATGTAAGGTGCTAAGTAAACATAAACATAGACCAGTGGAGGGAATGACAGTGATGCCTGACATGATTATCTAGCTCTTCTCCCTACAGAAAGGGGAGGAGTTATACAGTCTGATGGCCACTGGCAGGAAGGACCTCCTGTGGCGTTCTGTGCTGCTCCTCGGTAGTCTCAGTCTACCGCTGAATGTGCTCCTGTAGGACAGCAGTGTGTCATGCAGGGGGTGAGACGTGTTGTTACGAATACTGAGGAGTTTCCTCAGTATCCTCCTCTCCGTCACCTCCACCACAGACTCCAGCTCCACTCCCAGTACCGAGCCAGCCTTCCTGATGAGCTTGTTGAGTCTGTTGGTGTCGGCCGCCTTCATCCTGCTGCCCCAGCACACTACAGCGTAGAAGATGACGCTGGAGACCACCGAGTGGTAAAACATCTGCAGCATGGTCTGGCAGACGTTAAAGGACCTGAGTCTCCTCAGTAGATACAGGCGACTCTGTCCCTTCCTGTATATTGCCTCTGCGTTAGTTACTAAATGCAATAAAAAAACATGCTGTTAGTGTTCCCTGTTATGATCAAGTTAAAATGAAAGCTCGTTGTAGCTGTTGGCTCTGTAAGAACAGCCAGGAATGAAAGCTGTGAGAGACAGAGTTTATCAGCTGCGGTTAAATCATGTGTTACATAGCAGTCCTCAAGAGGCCAGAGCTCCATCACAGTTTTACTTTTTTTTCCAATACACATCAAATCTGCGTACTGTAAAATCAGAGTATTTTTCTGTCCTGGTGGGGTTTTTATTACTGAGATTTCTCTATCATTTGCAGTTGGTTAACGACATTAAAGTGCATATTAATGTGCTGAAATGGTGTGTATGTATTTGCATATAGATGGGCCAGAGCCACACAGCCACACCTTCATTCAGCTTAAAACTGATGATTAATGGCATGAGAATTCCTCATCAGCACTATTTAACTGATCTCCGCTTGCATGCTTATTTATCTCAAAAGGAGTCCTCGTGTAGGAGGCACCTGTTGTCCAGACACAGTTGTTGTGAATCTGATTAATCAATAAAGTGTATGGAAAAAACAAACACAAACAGAGCTGCCACTGAACAAACACTGAAACTGAACCACTCTGCAAAAAAATCACCACGGAGGTAATTAGATCTAAATCTTGACAAATGTCCCTCACTGCGTGTCCCAAACAACATCGGATTAGCATGGACACACACAGACAAGAATCTAAAAGCATATGGGCACACACACACACACACAGATTCATGAAGTTATTTCCCTGAGAGAGAAAGGCCACAACACTTTATGAACCATTAAATTCATCTTTTTTAATATAGCTCTCCAACTTTCTTATCTGTTTTTGTCTCTAGTGCTCCGTTACTTTAAAACTCCTTTTCTGACTCCCCCATCACACAAAGTAACACTGCTGCCATGCCATTGGCTTGTATGTGAAGCTAGTGGAGCACTTCTAGTCTATAGAGCTAAAATTAAGGAAGGTAGACTAAAAGGTGGGCGGGTGAAGTATAAAGAAAACAGTCAGGAAAAAGCAGCACAGCAAACTAGTCTAAACTCTAAAAAGTATTTTGGGGTAAAGCTCAAACTTTGATTTCCCACACAGAAAACAAACTCTGTCCTATTCAGTTCCTCTGAGAAATTAACAGACTTGAAGCCGAAAATGAGGGGAAAAAAAAAAAGTTCCCACACAGTGCCAACCAATTAGCTCAGACTGCAAAGTGAGCTAGTGGGCCATGTTTAATGTGTTGACACACTCTTTAAGTGGTCAGACAGGTTTCTAAGCTTCTTAACAGTGCTATGTATAGCAGTGTGTAACGTCAACGGATCATTACTGCAATAATTCAGTGACAGTAAACAAACGAGAACGCATCCAAGAAAATTGGCAGCTTTTTTTCTACCTCTGCAATGTTTATGTTGCACTGTGAATACTCTGTGTCTTCATTTAGATGAACTTGTCAGTGTGCGTTTTAGGGTATTTGCTGACTTAATCTATAAAAAAAAACGAATCTGTGAAATAATCAGGCACATTTTAGATGAAGATGAAATTATCTCTACTATATGATACAGTTTTTGTTATTGAAACAAGATGCAGCATTTCAATTGGAGGTTCTGGTGTACTGTCTCTCACCAAACCACAAAAATGTTCCTCAAGATGCATGTTAGCAAATCTTCTCATTTTAACCTATATGCAAGGAGTATATAGCATCTGATATAATGGGTTTCAGATTGATTCTTCTGAGCAGTGCCTGTCTGCTGAATTTGTGAGATTATGAGTCTACCTGAAAGTTAGAAGACACAAAATAAATGTGAAAAAAGAGGAACAGACTGTCTGTGCTTGGTGCCTTTCCACTTCCAAGATGAACCTGTTCTCATTGCTGGCTGAAATTTAATCAGAAACCATCTGATTGTTTTACCTGTGCTCTTCCTCTACTTGTTATGGTGTTATGTTGATGTAGCATGGTGACGTACTCTGTTCCACTTGTGGGTGTGACTTCCTGTTTGCTTGAGCAGCTCGATTTACATGTTGTAGCCATGGCTAAAAGCCAGAATAAACACGCCTGTTGGGGCGAAGGAAGTGACATCACAACCTTGTAAAGGCCTGGTGTTTGAGAGAATTATTTATTTTATATATTTCGTATCACTACAGCTTAGCAACCATGCCAGTGGCAGTGGATACTAACATTTTAAAATAGACTCTCAATGTGTAGTTCGTGCAAACTGCTCCAAGTACTGATGTTTGCATGTGTTAAAGTCAACATTTTGATTGCTATTATGGTAGCTTAACAAGATAAAGGCTGTGTTAACGTGACAAGAATACAGATTTCAAAAAATAAATAAATAAAAATGAATTGCTAGTTCAACACTTCTGCCTACTAATTCTGAGATGGAGTTAATGCTAATAGTCTGCTAATATTGTTTCTTATCTTTTTTGCTGCTTTACAGTCTTATTTGAATGAGTCATACTGTATCATTGATTTTCACATGAGAACTGAGAAGAGGCTGATAATGGTACTTTATTAATCTTAATGGGTGTAATAATGACACTTGTCAATATGATACAAATATTGAACGAGGCTATCAGATGAACAACAAATGATCCTTTAAAATGTAGTGCCTATGTCTCTAAACTAAAATCCGCTTTTCACTGAGAGATAAGGATTCGTGTTCCTAAAATAGTCGCTCTCTGACTTCTCATTTGGACTGGATTCTTTTTCCCTTTTACTTAAGAAGCAACATTAACAGACTGACTTATCACCCACATTAATATGCGGCTGAGATGACACTACTGAGAAGCCCTCACTGGGAGCTATTTTCAGCACACACACACACACTTTTGTAATGGGAGTGCCACAATTAGAAAGTCGGGCAATTCCATGTTTTCAATTAAAACTTGAAAGACAAAAACCATTTGACATTAATAACTGAGGCATGCGGTCACAGCTATGTCAAATTTTTCTTAATTAATTGTAACTACATGAGTTTAAAGGGTCAAAAATGTCCTCCAGTTAGAAGGGCGTAATTGTCAATACTTAATTCAAATGGAGAAGATGCGTATCATGTCTCATCGCTCGGCCCTTGACATTAGTGTTCATGTCAAGTTCAAATGGGAACATTTATCTTAAGCTTTCTCGACTCAGTGTCTCCCATGCCCTTTCCGTCATGTGTTTACTACATCGCTAAGGTTAAAGATGCAGTGTGTAGGCTACTGCTGCTTAAAGTGTGACAAGTCTTCAATGACTAAGATCAGACACAGAATGTGTAATTCATTAACATGACTAGTTAAGCAGTCCTCCAGATGGAGCAGTTTGACTCAGACTGGTGTAATCCAATAAGCTCTCAGATGTGTTGAACTATCAGCATTAATAGGAGCATTATGTGTGAATGGATGATCTCAATCGACGGCTACAAGCTAGATAAAACAATGACGCCTGCTGTATGGGGTAAAAAAAAATCTGTGACATTGCTCTTTTTCCTTTAAAAACATAAGAACCTTCACAGAAATTACCATCATTTACTATATTTGTGGTACTGCTCATACTCCGTTTTATTAATTTGCGAAATTTCAGAATTTTTTTAATAAAGTATTTCTATTGCCTGTTCCCATAGGGTTTCCAAATGAAAAATACCAAAATACAGACATTAGCTATTAGTATGCCTATGGTCAAACATTATGACCTATTTGCTTGTTTAGCACTTTTTTACACTGTTTTACAGCAAGTACAGACACATTTTTGCGTTTTTAAAACACTGACACATTGCATAGTTTTTTAAGCACAATGAACTTGTGGAACCTGCATTTACATTTGTCAGTTCTTACGTAGGGGGAAGAGGGGGTAAGTGGGGCAGAGCAGGGAGAGAGTTCAGCTTCCTGACAGCCTGGTGGATGAAGCTGTCCCTCAGTCTGCTGGTCCTGGCCCAGAGGCTGCACAGTCTCTTTCCTGATGGCAGCAGACTAAAGAAGCAGTGTGAAGGGTGGGTGGGGTCTCCTGTGATGCGGAGGGCCTTTCGGGTGAGACGGCTGTCATAGAGGTATTGGAGGGAGGGGAGAGGGACCCTGATGATCCTCTCAGCTGTTCTCACTATGCGATGAAGTGTCTTCCTGCAGGTGGTGGTGCAGGCTCCGTACCACACAGTTAGTGATGCATGGATGTCATTGAGCAGCCTGGCTTTACTCACTTTCATCTTAACTTCTTCATAATGGTTTCATGGCATTTTCCCCTGCCTTAGCTCCACTTTCACTACACATTTGCCCAAGTTTGGATCACTGAAAGCCCACCTCATGTGCTCAATTACAGCTGAAAATAGTCCTTGTAGCTTGATTTTAAAACCTTATCCTCAACCAACACTGAATAACTGATGAATATACAAATATATCTTTTTAAATTTACTTCTCTGAGAGAGAGCTGTCCATTAGGTGCTCAGGGTTAACTTTCATTTAGACCTAACAATTTGCTATGTTTGGCATATTCAAAAATGTTAGTGTGTTTTTGGGTCATCAGTTAGACTGGAGAAGGGAACTGTTAGAAACACACTAGAGTGCAGTCCAATTACATGATTGTGTGTGGGGCTGGAACCCAATTATACTCAGCCTCTGTTATATTTTGTTCTCTCAGTGTATCTCCTTTCAAGTCAGAAAGAGAGAAAGGCTGGGGAAACTGCAGAAGAATTGCACTTGACAGTTTTTGTAGGCAATTTTCCTCAATTTCAGCTTTTCATGTTTGTCTTTTTTTCCCTGGATGTGGACGTTCTCTTGTCTCTCTGTGGTGCTAGCTTATATAACAGGTTAGCAGGTCTTCCTGTTTTTTGATCCGGAAAGAAAAAGAGGAGGCAGTTTATCTTTTTTGGAAAAAAAGTGAGGCTATCCCAGACCGCTTACCCCAGGCTACTGTCAAAGTGTCACATTTCCTAAAGCTCCATTTTCACAAATCAAACTATCTTTATAGTGAGACTACCAGCACAACACTGGCATCCAATTGCTCCCTTTTTATCTGTCTATTTGAATCTGCCTCTATTTTAACTATTGTTTTTCACTGTCGTTTTTGTCTCACCCATATTTTCTGTTTTATTTATACCCCTTCACTTTATCCTCTCCCTGTTCACCTTTGCTTTCCCTCCCTTCTTCGTTCCCCCCCTGTGGGCATCTAGGGGGCGAATGTGTCAGCTGATGGCGAATGAAACATTTACCAGTGTTGAGCCTGGTATTCTTGCAGCTCCTCTTGGCTGCGAGTTGAGAGGCAGAGTAAAGGGCTTGATTGCATCACATTCGTCCCGGCCTTTCACAAAAAAAAGCTGCTGCTCGAGTTTCAACATAATGTTCCAACATGGCATTGTGTGATCAAGAGAGCACACACACTCACAGTCTGCAGAGAGAGTCAGCCTCCTGAAACATTGTTGAGAGGGGCTGTTTTTTATGTATAGCACACAATCTGTATGGAAGAACATGTGTGTTTCATGTTCCCAGTGCGTTCTGCTACACATCCACACAATGCCCTTATTTAGCTATGTAGTCAGTAAAAGACAACCTTCCAATTTAGTGAGGTAATTCCACATCTGTCCGTACAGCAGTACGATGAAATCGGATGACTTTAAGGATACACTAATAATAGGTGAAAATATATCACTGACAGATTTGACTATTTTTCCAGCCTATAAAAAACACACACATAATTTTCTAACCCAGTTCTCCTTTTGCAGATGAAACACTTGGATTTCTAAGCAGTAAAACATTGTAATCAGTTTAACCAGCAACAAGGTGTTGTTCTGGGCACCATGGTTTCTGTTACTATATATGGTGCAGTAGTAATTTATGGATATGACTGATGATCACTGAACACTGATAATTACACATATATATGTATATATATAAATTGACTAAACACACACACACATTTGTTTTATTGTCACATTCAAGTTTTTACTGTTTTTATGACTTGTGTGTATGTATGTTATATGTATGTGTATTGGGGTGAGACGGTTCAGGAACAAAATCCGAACCGTTCAGTACACGTGTTTCGGCTCGGGGCCCGTGTTCTGTTCGGTTCTGGACATGCGCATCAAGTAACGCAGGGAGGCATTTTTACCACAGCATGGAGATGAGTGTTGGCAACTTGGCGTCTCTCTCGTTACATTTGGCAGCTTTCCAAACCTTTTCTTTGTCAAAAGCAACTAGTGACTCTCTCTGGTGACTTTTGGAGACTGACGTGAAATCATTCTGCAGCCAGACTACTCTCCTCGACAAGCAGCGACTGTGAGCCTCAGCGCATTTACAAGCGGCCAGTCTCTGTAGCAGTTTCAGCTGCAGGCAGAGCAGAGAGACCCACACAACTCTGCGTCCAACTGTGCGCAAAGCTGCTGCTGGTCCCGTCAACGTTTACAGAGCAGGAAGTAAATAGCATATTTCAATAGCAAAAATGAAATAAAAACACAGGCATCAGTACCATTAGCTTAGCCTAGCGTAGTCATAAAGTTCAGGCTATCCAACCAGCATGTCATCAGCAACGGTGGACAAAGCAACACACGCTCTGTCCGACGGTGTGTCTCTGCATGTGTGCGTTTGTCTGTGCATGTGTCTGTGTGTGTATGCACAGAGGCACGATGACAGCAGCGGTTAATTGAAAACGCACAACCATTCAGAGACAGAAATGACATGCTGCCATGCAAATAAGATAAACATGAGCTGTTTAGTTTGGGTGTAGACCTGTTCTATAGGAAAGGTTTTCTTAAATGGCTTCTGTTATGATCTGGTGATATAGAAATTAGAAAGAAATGAAATTGACTTGACCTGATATAATGATGTGGAAACACTGAACTGATTCTTAAATATGTTGAATGTTGGATAAATAGGCTGTGTATTTTATGCTCATCTGGTATTTCCAGAGTGTTAAAAGTAGAAAAAACTTCAACAATGTGAACCGACTCGAAAACCGTGACCTCAGAACCGTGATACGAACCGAACCGTGGATTTGGTGAATTGTTCCACCCCTAATGTGTATATATATTTACTTCTAGCGAAATGCCTACTTGGCAGCATGATGGAACATTTAACTTTAGGAAAGATGAAAGTATTTTTTTAGGATAAGATTTAAGATCTTATACAATACAATACAATACATACATACATACAACAAATATAAACTGGAATCAAATTTAAAGTGTCTTGCTCTCAAGCTAGTGTAAAAGATAGTATTTATTTTTTTAGCCGCTGATCTCTTCATTTCCTTTCAGAGATTTTTGAGCCAATTTTGGTACATTCGCACAAATACTAGGCCTGTAAAATTCTTTTGGAATTTTGTCAACCAGGAAGCATGGTATATGCTTAAGAAGCAGCAGCTTGTTTCTGATAAGGTCCAGTGGTGGGCCCGATGAAGGACCAGTACACATTGTTTAGGGCATTGGCGGTTGTGGAATAGACTCTTCAAGCACTATTAGGAACACCATTCAAACATACAAACCACTGCAGCAGTAGGGAAAGCTGGATTATTTCTGCCATGGAGTCAATGGCATCTAGGGAAATGAAGGAAAAAAAATCCTGTAATTGCAATTTGTGGTTGCTGTTTAGCAAATGTTAATGTGAAACAGTTACAAAGTCCTCATAACAAAAAAATAAAATAAAGACTTAAGCAGCAGTTAAACTTGGTATTACACCCTGAGATTGAACATAAGGTTGCACAGAAGAAGCCCTCCTTCTAAAAACTAGGTTGTAAGGGCCAAGAGTACAGTCAATTTTTTTTCTTTTTTTGATTGATGTGGTTTTCAGGTCGATTAATCTCCCAACTTGACCACCTTAATAGGGCCAAGGATAGTTTGAGAAGCACAGGAGAGTAATATCTGACACAAAGAGACGAGCAGGACTACTGGGGAGGAGGCGCTGAAAGACATGATGGGAGGCAGAAGGGCAGAAATAGATGCAGGAAAAGAATAAGAAGGGAGGGAGTTAGAGAAAAGGATACCCAGCAAGAGACAATTGGCACAGTCTAAGCTCAGTCTAATAGGCCACCGCTACCTTGAGAAGTGTAAAGTAGGTCTGGACAGTGCAAGCTATTTGCAGGCTGAGCGGTATTACACACTGTTAATAGGTTCAAGCAGGGCTTCTCTCATTAATCAGAACTAGTGCAGACAGTAGGAGCAGAGGAGACAAGGAGAGGAGGATCAGGAGAGTGATGGATGGAAGCGGACATCAGAGGAAGAAAATGAGGTTTCTTCAGGCAGAGGTGAACGTCTCAGAGCGAGGGCTCTCGTTCTGGTTCACTGTGCTCTCTCTCATTCTCACATCATCTAACACTTTGTGCATTCTCTCTGCGAGCCACCTCTTCAACCATTATGACATGGAATCATTTAGCAATTTAACCTTGATTAGTTAAAAATAATAGGTAGATTTTTTTTGTCACTCCTTGTGTAGCATTTCTGACTGATTTTAGCATTTCAGTGCTACGCCAGAGTTTGTTGCAGCTAATTATTTATCCAGTGTGTGGTGTCAATAATGTTATTTTACTGCTCCTGATCAGGGCGATGTTGAATAAACCAGGAAGTGTCACCAATGGGACGATACATGCTTTCACAGCTCACAAACATGGTGGTAACCAAAATACACAACACAACAAGGAGAACATGAATGCATTTACAAAGTGACAACATGCCACAGCAGCTTGCTGACAATGACAATGCCGGTTGTCCTCCATATTTGTCCACATTTATCATGTTAGTTTCCATGACATGTCAGGCTGTGAACATATTAATTTCTTCTCTATAGCTGGACATGGGGGTTGACTCACTTTTGGAACCATTGGAGCCAATCTGTAGCTCTGTTTAATCTGTGCAGTGTTTTGCACTGTTTTTACAATGTTTTACATATTCCAAAAATGCAAATTAGCTAACAATACGACTGAGAGGCCAATAAAACCCCTGCTTACATCAAAGCTAAATACATAGCTATTTACCATAGTAAAATTACATCAGTAATATTTGACAACCTTAATAATGTTATTGCGACAAGAGTCTTGCTGGGAAAATGACCTGATTTTATTAAAAACTTACTTCAAGCCGTTGCCTTACATGCCCTTACTTATGATATGTATGCACTACACATGATGGCATCTATAACAGAGCACAAATCTATAATGTGTAAATTACACTTATGCAACAATGAGCTGGCCGGTGATGACGCAAATTAACGGTGACTCAGAAATATACTGCCCACTGTAGAGTAAAGAAAGGAGTCTTTATTATAAAGACTTCAAAAATCAATGAATCTATATGAGGGAGACAGAAACAGCTATACATTGTTAACAGGCCTGTCTTTAACAGGTCCCAGGGGAATTCACAAGGCCTGATCTACTGGTTGACCCAAGTCAGGTCAGTATATAAAATAAGCACAGTGGGGTATAGCTACGTGACCAGAAGTAAATGGACACCGTGCATCCTGCAGGTCTGTTATTATTTGTCTGAATGGGAATCCTTATGCTGCAGCTCATAGTTGTTTGCGCCATTAATTGATTAAGAGTGTGTATTTGTTGGCACAAAAATAGTTCTAAGAAATAATCCTCCCTGCTTGGTGTGGCTATCCTGACCTCATCACTCCTGACCAGACTTTACAAATGCTTTAACAGGCTGCACAGGGATCTAGAAAGTCCAGCAAACACATATGGCCTTTAGGTGTCTAGGTACTTCTGTCCATATATATGTATTTCTTTTCTTAGATAGATGCCCTAGTTTCTCACCCTTGTGCTGTTTTTACTTAAAGTCACCTCTGTTTTCCTGGCACAGTAAAAAAAAGGATGAGCAGACAGTTCAAATAGGGAAAAACAGAGCAAAGAAGTTTTTCAAAGCAAAGACTGAGAAATATGCTGCAAACTGCTTCAATCTGACTCCTCCCAAGTTGTTTTACTGGACAGGTTGGCAGTGGGCTGAAGCCAGTGCACACTGGGCGAAAGCAGAAACACACTCTGGACTGTCTATCACATACATCAAATCTGACTCTTCAAACGAAATGGCATAATCAAATCGTCAACAGCCGCTCATGCCAGAGATGGAAGTGTAGGAGTCGTCATCTGGCCTCCTATCAATGAAATCTGGTGTGCCTTTCATAATGCTGCAGATTTTGACATTTTGCAAAAAAAAAAGAGAGATTTCAATTTAGTGTGTTTGGTAACATTTGTTGTGGTTTGTTGAGCACAGCTGTTACAGAGCTGTAAAACTTCTTTTTAAAATTCAGCTGAATGGAAGAGTGCTTTTGATATTTGTTTCCTCTCAGTGTGTGGGGGAAAAAATAAATCCAAATCAACTCATCTCCAAGTCTTCCTCTAATGTAACTGTCTAATTTAGATGTTTTATATGTGAATAGACAACAATCATATTTAGGAAATAAATACTTGTTTTTATTTCCACCAACTGTACTGCACAGTGCCAGTAAAAACTATCATTACAAAATACATTATGCGCTTTTCTGTGTTATTCACACAGCAGATTGAATACTGCGATGGCCCTTTATTTCATTCCAAAGTATTGGGTGTTTCTGCAACTTCGTAAAGAGTGCACAAAATGTGAAAGCTGCCTCAATGACAAATCGGTCTTTACATCATACATCAGTGTTGCCAGACATGCGATGACTGTATTTGTATGATGTAGTGTATGATGTAGTGCCACAAATAATTTGACTATTTTATAGTACTTAGTTTTATAGCTAATCATTTAAAGCTTGTTATAAGGTATATGGTGCTTATGGTGCATGTGATGTCTATTCACACAGTCAGGCTGTTATGACAAAGTTGCAAAGTGATCTAGAACCTGCTGTAAATTGCTAACAGGAAGTAGTCTGAAGTTTGTTGAGCTTCTGACAACAAGTGCTGTACAGGTGGATTCTGATATGTGAGAGGCAAAGAGGGACTGTTGGCACTTGCTGTTTACACTGTATCCAAGGTGTACAGAAAATAAAAAGTTTTTTTTTTTTTTAATCTGGCATTCTTGGAGTCGGTGTTAGTAGAGTTTATGTTTGTTTCCAGATTGCCTTCTTTATACAATGCAGCGTGTGTGTGCACTGCATGACTTAGAGAAGTGCCTAAGTTGGAATGATAATGACTCATCCTGTTCTCCACACATGGAGAGGTGTTCTTCTGTGGGCGGGCTTTCCTCAAAATACAATGATTATTCAGTATATTAATGTATATATATGTGTATATAAATCATGATTCTTTATGAACAAATTGATATTTTCTTTTTGTGTGACTAACAGTTTAAAGTGTGAGTAGAGTATGCAATTGTGGAAATCAGTGAACGAAGTTACATTTAGAGAAACCAGGCAAAGTCTAAAAAGTCCTATTTGCACAGGATTTAAATAGCAAGGGACTTATTTTAATATCATTACGACGACATTGCATGCCAATGTCTGTCAGGAGTCTGTAACATCATACTTCAGTGTACAGTTTTGTTGCTCGCTGGTATTTTTTTGCTTTAAATTACTTACATATACTGTGAACAGTCATGTGGTTGTCAGGGTCTTTAAATAAAAAAAATACTTCATAATAAAAAACTGAGCAATAAAACTGTTAATGTTCCCGTCCAAGCCAAAAACTCATTCCTTATAATACAATTTACAGTATTTTTTTTTCCTTTGAATGGGAAGGGAAGCTTTCCCAGTATTTAAACAGTTAATCATCTGTCTTTTACATTGTCTCTGAAGGGCCCTAAAGGGAAGTGATGAATCCATTTTAATTGAGCTGCCATCTTTGACAGAAGACAAGATCATTTCAGGGGCATGTTAAAAACCCTTTCCACCCTGGAGGTGCTTGCACTCGGAGCAAGCCATAAGCGCATTACTATTAAATGAGCCTTGTACTAATTCTGAAGAGGCCACACGTGATGTGTTTTTGTCGCATAAAATTTGGAGGAAAAATATGGGTGGGGAATTTTAAACAAGGGCCGCTGAGGCTAAACATTTTACTTGGCTGTTAAGATGAAGCAGATTAGTGATGGTAAGTGCAGGAGCTGTTTTTAATACCTAACCTGTGTTTGTTTGTTTGTTTGTTTTTATGTCAAATCCAATTGCGATTAAAAATTAAACTTGGTGTGGACAAAAAAGTAACCACAGAGTCCCGGTGCAAGTCTGCCGTACCGTCTGCCATGATCGGCAATGTGATCATAATTAATGTAAACATAATACACAGTTGTACGTTGGGCAGTACATCCATATATTCATTAGTATCTGGTGGATGTATTAAGAACTATATGAGTTTTATTTTTTTTTCTTGTGAGGACGTGTTGGTTTTATTGATAGTTAAAAAAAGACATAAACAACAACTAATCGAGCTTTAGGCTGAAAGCATCTTCATTGTCCTTGGAAACAAATAATGCCTTTACATATACTGAAAAATAAGTCCACTTTATTTAAGAAAATGTGTAGCCAGATTGTACCTTTTTTTCCATTTTTGTAGACTTTTCTGGAAAATTACATGCATATTCTTTAAGAATAACACTTTCTTTAGATAGCCTGTGGAGTTTAAGAGATGTTTTTAATCCTCTTTCCAGAAAAGTAAATCTTTACTAATGAGTTCCTTTATGCCTTCCCAAACCCCCCCAAAAAACAATGAACAAAGATTTGGAATATGCACAAGATTTAGCATATTTTACAAAAAAGATCTTCACACTGAGGTTGTTTGCCCTCACAACACACTGCCAGGTTTCTGCTGCATGCACACCATCCTGCCAACCCTCCCACACACACACACACACACAAGCGCTTCACCTCCTACAGAAATAAATTTTCTTCTTCAATCTGTAAGTGAGGAGAATGGAAGGTAGAATATCACTAAAAATGAGAACGTGTGCTTTGGTTTAAAACTCACATCACAACACATCAGCTTAGGTGTGCCTTAAGCTAATTTGCTATAATAGTTTTCTGTTTTCACCATTTTACTTTAGCTTGTTGTCATGTCATGTATCTGCTGATTTAAACTAGTTTTACGGGTAGGATGAGCTCATGAAGTATAAAACTTGAACTTGCAGAAAGACAGTGGGTCACCAATGTAATGAAGATTAATCAATCAAACAGAAGACGCTGTATTTCACTCAAGTCCATAAATGTAGAGGAAATTAGGGGATTTAATTAATCGTCCAATGCTTGCAAGGCATTCAAGACAGCTTATTTAACATTTGTTGACATATTTTAATCGGGATTTTTGTCAGATTTTGGCTTATTGACAACACATCCACACAGATCAGTGACACATTTGGTGGATGACTATATCACATGGTAAGGACACATGGTTACTTAACACTGGATAGCACAATGTCATCTGAGTATGGGATCAAGGTTTGAGGTGGTGGTGGTGGGACTAATACTGCAGCCGTCTTTTACCCAGGAGTGAACACACTGACATGGGTGTTTTAACCCTTTCCACCCTACTTTTGAGTCTTAGCTTGATAATGACGTGCCCAAAAATGAATCGAGTATATCTCAGAAACCACAAGTTGTATCTGAATTATTTTGGTATCATCTTAAAATGAACACGTGCGAGATTTGCTCAGATGTGTAAGTATTAGTGTCAGGGTTTGAGCCAGGGCTTTTATTTTGATAGGTTGTTTTCTGTTTGCATTAATTTGAGTTTTACTAGTTACTTCCTGTTTTATTTTGGTACCTGTCTCTTTCCCTTGTGTTTCAGGTCTGTTTACTTCCCCTGCCTCATGTGTGCTCCCTTGCCCCTCCTGTGATTACCTGGTCCGCCCTAATGTGCTTCACCTGTGTCCTATTGTCTTCCCGCCCCCCTGTGTATACGGTCTGTGTGTTTCCTCCCTCTTGTTGCCAGTTCGTTTTGTGAGTATTCCTAGCGACACAGCCGTCCAAGTTGCCTTTCCGCGCTTGTGATTTTCCCTTCGATTTTTTCAGTGAGTTTTGTATTTCCCTGTGAGTGACCTGTTTCTGGATCTGACTACTGTTTTTGCCTTTGCCCTTTTTGATACCTTTGCCCCGCGGACTGAACTCCTGTGTACAAACATTTTAATTTAACCATAAGACATTTGAAGATACCTGTAGAGGGAGTTGCAGTCTGGGACTGATTTTCAACCAGTTTATGGCAGGAGAATGACATCATGGTAACAGCCACCCTTTTCCACAAACAAACAAAGCCACAGGATGTTGTGATGGGTGGAAACGCTCTCCAGAACCAGAAGGAAACTGGCTCTGTTATGATAACTGTAAATGGACTGTTTACGTGAAGTGTTATATTTGCAGCATGGTTTGCTCTTCTCTTGTTTCTCGTGGAAAAAAGTGCATATGTTGTGTGTGTTTGTCATTGTGTGGACATAAGAGTATAAAAATACAGCCATTATTGTTTGTTTGTACAGTCGCAGAAAGTGAGAGCATAACCGTGCTTGTGTTCTGCTGAGGTGATGGAAAAGGTCGAGGGTAGTTATGTAAAAATTGGGCTCAGGTGGCAACAGAATTGTGTTTGTTTGCCAACAGATGGAGAATTTTCACAGTTTTATACCAATAACTGAAAGCCGGCAAAGGTAACACAAACAAAGGAAGACACAGATGCTCAAACACACTGTCCTTCAAAAATTATTATTTCATTCTCTCTAAATTTTAATATTTTTAGTGCATTGATAAATACTAAACAAAATGCTTAAATAAATGCAGCATCTGCTTATTGGTGCTTTGTAACTAACACATACATTTACACAAGTAATTTGCACTCATCACAGGAACATTAGACACACCCACACAGATTTGCTTTGTGTTTATAAAACCCATCATTTAGGTGTAAATGTGTTCACTGCCCTCTGACTGATGACTAACAGCGCTGTCAACAGTAAACTCCTGGAGCCCATCAAACGACACTTTTATGAACACGACGGGGGCTGAGCACATGATAATGATCACCTGTGTGGTAACGAGGCAATCAGGCTGGACTCATTTTAAACAAACATGTAAACATAAATGATGCACAGCTGTGTTTAGATACACCTGAAGAAGAGGTAGTGACAGTACAGCCGTACATGCTTATTATGGAGTTTAAGTCATTTACTTGATGCAATCTTAGCAGCCTGCATAAATCAAAAGCTTTTGGGATGATCAAGAAATGTCTGTTTTGCAATAGTACCAAAACACACTAAAGAAAAGCTTTCCAGTGTAGAGTTTTGCCAACAGAAAACAAATGTTATGTTGCAGCAAATACTAGTGGAGGTAATAGTGTTTTTTAGGCCCTGTTCACACTGGAGAAAGTCAATTCAGGCTAGAGTAGGATTGAATCCGGATAGCCTTTAAACTGGATATGTTCAGGCCTATTTTCAAATCACACAAGCATGTCTGTGTGCAATGCGGCGTAATCCGGCGTGTTTGTTGTCCTCCAAACCACTAGGTGGCGCCTCATAATATACAGGGTCCATTCAGGCAGTGTTTTTTTTTTAGATGAAAGAGCAATTTACTCCTTTGTAGCCCTGTTGACAAAAAACTCGGGGCAAAGCTGTCGTAGTTCCACAGTTGGCTTTTGTGTGTGACATTTAAGCTTAGTTTTTTGTGGTGTGTATGTTGTCTCTTAACTTGTTTCAAAGCAGCGGTGTGTGCTAACCTAAATGTTTTCTTTAGATATGCTAGTAAACCTGAAATATACGTAGTTTACATGATCTGATACTTTACTTTCTCATTGGTTCAAGTTTAACATCTGTACAATTATACAAAATCATTTTTTAATTCTTTTTTTATTTTCACTTACATTTCAAGGCTAACTTGGCCTAGCCTAAGTTGGGGAGCACAGATGCATAAACATGAAAATCTTACACGTCTCATGTAGTCCATTAAACCAATCAGATTTCATCTTGCCATTAAAGCAAGATGGAATTCTCTGTGTTTTGTCTGTGTGCTTACAGAGTTACTTTTCAGTAAAAAAAATATAATATTAAGAGCAATTACCAGCACACAAATTCAATCAGGGAGTTTTCTCAACACAGTTCTAATTCTTGTCGGGCAAAGTCTGCTCCATTGATATAATTCATCAAACATAAGAACTGATTTATTATAAAACAACACTGCAGAATTGACATTAGAGCAGACCTAACACAGCAAAGATATTTCAATCTTAAGAAAAGTGGCATACAGCACAATCCAAAAAAATGTCATGACAACAAAGTTTTTTTTTGTCAGAAGTGGGCATATTGGTAAAAAAGAAAAAAGTGTAGTGTATCACACGTGGAAATTAATAGCAACCTCTCATTTCCAGTGTGGTTCAGTGAGAGATGCTCCCTCACCTCATCAGGAGCCTCAAAGGAAATCTTTCAACCTCGCTGAAATAAATCTAGTGGGAGCTTGGAAATATCTATTTAAATCATGTAGAGCTGGTTCTTTTTTAATGCTGCAGCCATAGTCACTACACTGCTGAAAGCATGGGAATTCTTTTTTTTTTTATCAAGCTAAGCAAGCCACACTTGCAAGCATTTAGCCTTATACCAGTTGAGTACAGCAACATCATTGACACTTGCGAAGTCTCACTTGGAAGACCAGTTGTATCAAAGTGGCTGGAACAGGTCAATGTCAAATTGAAGTCGCCAGCGATGCTGGCTGTGTACATTTCAATTACGGCTGCAAAGGTTGCTAGATGACAGGAGCATCACTTTGAGATGAGCTTCCTAACACACATGAAGGAAGACACAGCAGTGAATGTTACCTTGTAACCTATGGTAGACCTGCGTTCATGGAGCACATAGACAGAAGTTGACATCTTGGACTTTCAAATGCGGCAAATGCGGCTAGCGATGTGATACTTCGGGTTCACGGGGACAGTGTCCGGGTTGCGTACAAAAGCCATATGTAAACAACTGTCGAACTATGAGAGCTTTGCCCTAAGTTTATTATCAATGTGGCTATTAAATAAACTCCCTTTTGAACCAAAAAACGAAAGAACGAGCGACACAGGATAAAAACAAAACAAAACAAAACAAAAAACACAATGTATGTGCACACGTGGCCTGAACAGACTCCTAGCAGTTTGGAGGACAACAAACAAGCCTGGTTAAACTGGATTGAGCACAGACACATGTGTGTGATAGCAAAATTTGAAGATCTGAACGTATCCAGCTTAAAGGCCATCCGGATTCAATCCTACTCTAGCTGGATTGACTTTCTCCAGTGTGACTTTCTCCTTGGACCTTAGAATCCCTCTTTAACCTATATGTGTCAATCACCCATTATATAATAAGCACTTAACTGTTTGAGTTAGTGAAGGCTTTCAAACAGTAGCATCAGTGTGACGTGATTAAATGTAACTTTACTGCTATGTTTTAAACTACCAGACATGCTGTCTGAAACCTCTGAAATATTCTATTTAACATTGTTGCAGTTCTATGGTGCACAGACTGTAGGAATGGGGGTAATATTTACACACTGAATGAGATCCAGTAATCCATACTGTTCTGCATCATCTCTTCCTCCAATTAAAATGCATAGCCACTTCCATACCATCTGAGTTCCATGCTCCTACAGAGTGGTTTCATTAACATCTGAACATAAGCTACAGAAAACATTTTCAGTACAGTTACATCATTGTGCATAGTAAGAAACTTCAAAGAACTGTATACCAAACTCAATATATATACATATATAAAAAAAAAAAAAAACACGAGATGTTTTGGAATGCTACAGAGTAGCTCCTGGATCACAGCATGCTCATTTTAACTGAAATGCAGAGGCAGTGAAGTGGCCATGTTGAGATGTATTAGCTAAGAGGCCTCTTGATGTAGAGGGTTACAGCTGTGGGAATGCGTGTCAAAGTGTTTCATGAGCAAGTTGAAGGAAGCAGTCATGCATATCATGTTGAACTCTCTTATTCTATTTGATATTGGACTAATGCTGTATTCAGTAGAGAATATATTGTATATTTATTTGGGATGTCCCGATCCGATCACAGGATCGTAAATTGGTCCCAAGTATGTGGTCACCTCCCGATTAGTACTCAGATATATATGTATTAGGGCTGTCAACGATTAATCCAGCATACTGCTGCAAAGCATGGCTCTCTGGCTTGTAGCGCAGGGGTGTGATTTTTGGTTTGGGTGCGAGAGATATATACTTAACATTTTGTGGTGGATGGAATTAGTGTAAAACCCTGCTCATTGCCATCACACAATACAGTTTACTATATATTTTATATCCGGTGTCTTCTCTGGCACAATATAACCAGCCTGTGAGTAGCCTGTGCTATTTGGTGTTTCTTTTGTAGCACGCCACTATTTTTTTCTTGAGGCAACTAAACAGTATAGAGGTATGTACATTGGACTGCAGACTGTTTTGCCCAATCATGTGTTTCTTAGGATATTCTTACATGTTCTCATGTTGTCTTATGACCTTTGATTGTGCAGTAATTAGAAAGCCATGCCCAAAAAGCTTCATCATTAAATCATCTAATCTAAAAATGCAACTAAAGTGGACCATTAAAGGAAGGCCTGAAAACAAAAAAAGCACCTTTGCATAATTACTTTTTATGCTAATGTTTTTAGCTCTCAGAGTTATAGTTATTAAGCCTGATGTAATATTCTCTTAAGCAGTAGAGATTTATGTTTGTATTTGTGTGGTGCATGTTGTTAAATTATTGTTTGGGTACCAAAAATACTAATTACTTCTGCTCATATTTAATCTGTTTGGGAGTCAGGGAGGAGTTTTAATTGTTCTAGGGAGCTCACAGACACACACACACACATACACAGAAGCAAACTCAGTGTTTACCTGATACAGTCGTTATAATTTCCCTCCCACCAGCCAGTTGTTGCTGACGGCTGAAATAAATGAATTTATCACCCCCTCATTCCAGCACAAGGACACAGAGACATTGCCTGAGCCACGTGAACACAGAGCCAAACCGTTCGTATGAGGTAGTCTTTTCTCCCTGTTTTTCTCTGTTTAGGATTGTGCACATATATACTGAGCACACTGAGTGTAATGCAAAGTAAACACATGCAGTCCCATATGCTAAACTATGTCTACCAGTATGCCTGTGAAATATGGAAAAAAAAAGTTGTTTGTCAGTGTTCTTCTATCAAAGTACAAGCACCATTTTAGAATCTTTATATTGCTGAATTTCAATTCTAGCAAGCTATCATCAAGTTTTGCACATATTACATTGTACAGACAAGAAGCAGGCCTTCCTAGAGTCGCACCAGAGGACCCCCCCCCCACCCCATAATAAATAAATAAATATATAAATAAATAAATAAACAGCAGGAATCAACAAAAAAGCTAATTTCTGAAAGCAAAGAATATTTTGAACTGGCCACAACAACACCATATAACCTGAATGCACCACATGTCACTGAAAGTTCTGTTCTTGTGTGGTGTTATTTAATGCAAACAGAGCTTCTTGATTAAATACCACCCATAAATATTGCATATTCATATTATGAATCAGTGTGTTACAGTGTAGGTGGTCATGCACTGCCAGGTTACCTGAAACAGGATTATTGAAATCTCATTATCTGATGAGTCACTGCTGTGTTTAATCAGTGATAGAAGACACTGCAAGATAAATGATTAATGCAAAGGTTACCTTGCTTTTGCCTCAAACTTGTCGTTTCAGCATCGCTTTCATATGTTTTGTGACAAGAAAATAAAATTAAATACAAGACCTTGTTTTAGTCCTCACATGCCTTTACAGCACCATCATAGATCATGGGGAGGCCAGATCATACTGTGGTTGATTGGTAAAGGCTTTGTATAGGATTAAGTCACATCATGTGTCCGGTATGCTATGCTATGCTAATGTTTGGGCCTACATAAAGACAATATAAAGTTAATGTAAAAAATCATGTCATCATACATAAAGGTATGCATAATGGGACAAAATTAGCATTACACAGATTTAAGGGGATATTGCTAGCTAGGTAGTGCATTAAATGTATATTCATGTATGTTTATAGATTATTCTTAAAAGCCTTGGATTTTACAACAGGGCCACCAGCCTTGTGCTCTTGTCATTGCTGCTAAACCTTATTTACTCTGCTACTTTTACAATTTTTATGAGTGTTTTAAAATCGGTCAGATTTGACCCAACACGACAGGAAACCCTCCTGTCATGTTTCTGGTCAAAAGTGACCACCAAAGGAAAGCAATGGGTATCCAGTCTATATTCATCCATCAGGCAGAAAACATCCCCATACACACCACCCCAACTCACTCACTCACTCACTCAGTCACTCACTTCAGACTAGTGATGCAAATTATTGATTAATTCATTAATCGATAGTTGAATGACCTTATCGATCGATTAACGATTAATTGATAAGCAGTGATTTTCCTTAGCCTAAATTTCCCCGTTTAACTAAGATTAAAAGCTAAATATTGTTT
Organism: Parambassis ranga; assembly: GCF_900634625.1. Taxonomy (NCBI): domain Eukaryota; kingdom Metazoa; phylum Chordata; class Actinopteri; family Ambassidae; genus Parambassis; species Parambassis ranga. Next base: position 4,501,068 of record NC_041031.1, read on the forward strand.
ACTGAAAAACTGCATGTCATATTCCTTAATAAGTGATTTATTGTACCATTGGGGATACAGTACAGACAATGACATTTATGTAGTATAACAAAATCAATTGTAAATCGAAATTAAATAAAATATGTAGGCTACTTTACATGAAAATAAGTTGTTCACTGGCTCGGCTGTTGCATGTTAAACATAAGGAACATAATAAAGGAAAAAAAATTATTATTTGTCTTCATTAACCTATAGTGGGCTATTAACAAGTAAAAACATTAGCAGGGCCCCCTTTAGAACAGTCACATTAAGATGCTAGCTGTCCTGAAACAAAAACATTACTGTTTGATGTGTTGTCGCTCCTCATACAGACACATGTCCAGGAGTCAGGCGCAGCGTGTTTACAGTGAGGGCAGCTACTGAGAACACGTGTTCTATTCAACTAGCATCCTTAATCTTAATCTTAAAAAAGAAAGAAATTCCAAGTACTTCATGTGACCTGCATATTCACAGCGAGCACAAATGAAAATGCTGATTAACACGCGGCAATCTCCTACTTTGATCTGTTTTGGGACTATATTCTGACGGAGCACTGCTACATGCGCACAGAGATCACGCAGCACCTGAAAACAAATACCGTCAACATACCAGCATGGCTAGGCTGCTAATAACTTTCCAACAGAAAGTGTGGCGCTTGACACAGTTTTCAATGCGCGCTCTCTGTACACTGGCGGGAGTGCGCTCACCTGTATGTGCGCACGCCTGTGTGTGTGTGTGTGTTTGGGCGGAACTCTACTGTGCACAGTATGGAGAGCAGCGGAGAAAGAAGAACATGTAGAGACAGAACCGACACGCCAAGCAGAACTAAGGCTGCCACTCTGAGTGACGAAATACTGCCGGGGCAATTAACTGACAACTATTTTATTTAATCGATCAAATTCTTATCGACAACTAATCTAAAGTCGATTCACTGTTTACTTCCCTACTCCAGACTTAACTGTCTTTTGCGGGTACACATCTCTTTCCTGTGCTTATGTGCTGATTCTCCCATGTGAACCAACTTCCTGATAAAGCAATGTATCATATCTTCACACAGACTAGGCAGGTGTCTGTTATGTGAACCCATCTCTTTCCCACACTTTTGTGCCTACCCCCACGTGAACCACACCTTCCAGACTAATCAATGTATCATCTACACATAGACCCCATATATATAGTTTGATGTTTGCCTTGCACTCCTTTTACTCTGAGCACATTGAGTAGGCGACTGACCAAGCGGTTCTCTGTCGAAAAGGTTCTATGCACACACACACACACACGCATGCACGCACACACACACAACTTCATGTTGAGCTTGCCTTTGGTTTCCATTTATGTTTTACATTACATCCTTTGGTAATACATTTTCAGTGGCTATTTGTATTTTCACTGCAGTTATTTTATGTCTAATCCTAATAATTCATGTTAAACACTACTTTGAAACATTGTTCACAGCTAAAGAATGTTGTGTAAAAATTATGTGGTAAAAATGTTTTTTGTGCTAATTTAAGAGCAGTTAAAACAGACTGGTCAATTTTGACCGGGAACAATAAAGTAAGGGGCGGGAGGTGAACACGACAGGAGGGTTAACCTGTTCTATCACAATCTTTACTGAACAAAAACACTCTTAGACCCGGAAGGGTAAATTTTCTTTGAGGTTGTGAAGACCCAAACTCCCATTAAAAGTCTCCTAAAAGAATTTAATCTGCCAGGGTCTATTATATATTCCCTAGTGTGTGTTATAGAGTGCAGCCTCAATTACTCTCAGTGCTCTGCAAACAGAAGCACTAAAACACAACCATATGTATGTTTCATCTCCAATTTCACAACTGCGCTCAGAGCAGCTGTTGCATTTCCCAGCTGTGCATTGAACCAGTACATAAGATATAATGTTTGCACATTTTTCTGGCACAAAGCAGCACGTTTTTTTGTAATAACACCAGCCGGCACTGCTTTGCTTAATAGTTGGAAAACTATATGGAGATGTTGCTCAAGACATTATTTAATGGATGCTGAACAATTAAAGAAAATGCATGGAAATACACAGGAACACCTGGCAAGCTGCTGACTCTATCTCTGGTAACTCAGAGCTGTTAGTGATGCACCACTCTGGCAGGCTTCACCCAACAGCATAGAATACTTGTGTTTTAAGTGTGGCCTACAAGATTGTCCTAGAATTCTAGCTAGTTGCACTTCCAAAACATGACATGGCAAAACAGGTTGCAAAGCCTATAGGCTCGAATGAAGAGGCAGTTTTTACACGTTATATGAAGAGTTGCAGCTGATGCCAGACGAGGCCTGCAAAGTCATCACACCCTCTACAGCAGTGTATCCCAACCGCTGTGCCACGGCACATTAGTGTGCCAAGAGACATCAGGTGTGCCGTGGGAAATTATCCAACTTCACTTAATTGGTCTGAAAATTATTATTCATTTACCGTAAATAATTTGTCTTCGTTCAGCTCATGCCAGCGACATTAAGTAATGGGCAGAACAGTAAAATACCCCCTAGAGTTAGATAAGTGGGCAAATGTATTTCTGTGTCAGCGCATGCATTGTCTTGGTTTGGCAGTGCTACTGCTAGCATAAGTTAGTTGTGTGTGTGGACAAACCTATAATGAAAATGTCCTGACAATGTTGCTCATTTCAGGCTAACGGTTCTAAACTTCTGTTATATGTGTTGCAGCTTTGTAGTGTATAATTATTTAATGACTTATGTTGGCACAAAAAAGCTCCAAAAACCTCAAAGTGCTGACCCTATCACCTTTTGTCAGACTACAGTAAACTAGAAAGATGGAGGCCAGCGAAAGACTGTGGGTTGGGTATCCACCATTGTCCACGTACCGTGCAATTCATGATAATTCATGTCGGGAGCCTGTCCCAGCTGTCAATGGGCAAGACACTGGGTACACCCTGGGCAGGGTGCCAGTCTATTGCAGGGCTATGGATATAAGGATGTAAGGATGTGTATGCAGCACATCTATGAACAGGGTCTTCTACATGTCATCATTAAGCTTTCCACACTCTTTCAGCTGGGCGCTTCAGGGTCATGGTCATGATGAAGCATCCGACATGCAATTTTAACCAACCACCTTGACACACCAGTGATTCAGCTATAATGACATGTCCTTTGCCTATTTTTCTGATCTACCTTGCATGAATGGAATCTCCTTGAGTCTGTGTTTGCAAGGGAGCATTATTCCAACCTGAATGTCCTCAGAAATGTTTGCAATAATATTTGTGAGTTCAGGGCCTCCTTTTGATTTTGATTGGTTGGTGACAGCATAGCAGTGATCTACAGGTATTTTCAACTAGAAGTGTTGAGTGTACAGCAAATATTTGCATTGTATTATTTTAATTATGTCATAAATGGGACACATTTGTTTTTAAAAGTGACAGATTTCACTGCAGTTTCAGTTTTTTTTTTCTGCACTGGTCTGTGAAATTTTTTGGCCACATTGTGCTTGTGGTTTGTAATTTCCAGCATCCTGCAGAAGTCTCTTCTGTCGAGAAATATGTGCTCTGATGATTGAATAACCGAGCAGCCGTCAGACAGTATACTTCTTATTAGATAACTTCTTTTTTTATTTTATTGAATGCTGCCAATGGATAAAACACATACAGTGCAGTATGTACTAGTACCCAGGGGACAGAACGATGTGGACAAATAAGTAGCTGCATGATCAAACCGGACATTTGCATTGATCCCTCATAAACACACACACACACGCTCACATGTACACACAACAATTCAGTAACCTCCGAGGCAGAGGTTTGAGGAGATTAAAGAAAGACTAACTGTGAAGTTTCAATTCTGTCTCCTCTGATAAGGATCGTGCCTGGGAGCTATCAGGAGTGGAGGACTGAGTGAGAGTGAGAGAGAGAGAGAAGGGATGGGTGGCAAAAAAAGAGAGAAACAATCTGTTGGAATTTATAGTTTTTGTGGGTCACAGGTGACGTCTATTGTTCTAAAATGGGGGACTAGAATAGACTGTATTTCTCAGATCTCCAAAGACAAAGAAAACAGTTTAAAAAGAGATGATTTAATATTGATGTTTCTTGTATTTTTAAAGGCCCTTACTGTAACTGCTTTTGTCCTTGCATTTGCAGCATATGGCATATAAGTACTTTATGTCTCAGAGGCACATTTGGATCTTAGATTTAATTTTAAACAGCTCTCCGAGGCTGTGACACAAATGCAGGATGAAGAACAGGCACAGAAAGAGACAGAGATAAAGGATCTCATAGTAGGCCTATAATAGCTAATGTTGTTGTCCAGAGTAATTCACATTGAAAGCCATCAGCAAAACATGGAGCATTTGCTGTGACGAAGGAAGGAATGAAAACTGAGTACAAGCACATTCAAAATGGACTTAAAGTGTGTCTGACCACTTCTCTGACTTGCTATAGGATTCCTATACACATTATAGACTTCCTTGATTCAGCAATTTCTAGTCCTTGAAATATTTCATAAGATTTACTTCAGTTGCAGAACATGCACAGGGATGACTTTTTTGTGTGCATTACTCTCCTAGAATCGCTCGCGCTTGCACAGGAAATATTGAGTTGCTCATGGACATTCAAAGATAACTCGGGCTACATTCAGACTGCAGGCTAAAGTGACCGAATTTTTTTTTATTTATTTTTTTGCCCATATGTGACTGAACAGCTCAATTCCGATTTTTTCATATCTGACCCAGGCCACTTTCTAATGTGGTCCTAAATCAGATATGTATCCAATTTTTTGCAACGCGACCTCAGTCTGAACGGCTATGCGGCATATATCTGACGTCACAATTCTGCGACACAGTAACAGGCAGACACACGGTGTTCTTAGCAATTCCAAATAGGTTTGATATAGTGCAGTAACAAGTGCCTGTTGCAAGCCAGTAGAGCCTAACTCCAACGCGCTTGCTTACAGACACAGGTTGTGGGAGATGTCGACCCTCTTGCCGTGAAAGGCGCTTGCAGACGTATTCAAAGGTTCCAGTCATTCTGAAATTATGAATGAAGTCAGTGTCGCTAAATGCAGTCACATCACTATCCCACCACTCCGCACCCACACACAGCTCTGTACAGATGTTGCAGCTACTGCTTTCTTCCTTCTCAGTCTTCTTCGTAGCTCTCAACAGTCCCAGATCACGCCGGCGTGATTGTATCACGTGACATTTTCAACACGTCGTAACAGAAAAACCCCTGCCATCTACAATGCTGTCAATCTTTTCCATCGATCTTTCCATCTTTGGAAAGTGCAGATTTCGAACGTTCACCCAGTTTATGTTGATACACCCAGTAAAACCAGAGATACGATACGTTTTAGTTCGAGTATTTGTCAGAGCATAAAAGAGCGATCAGAGCGCTCGGCAGGCGTTGGATTTCTCTCGCCGTACTCGTCAATTTTGGTCTTTTTACAAGTCGGTCAGATATAAATAGTAGATAAATAGTATCTTATTTTTATTTGTTTTGGGGCCCAATATGTTAATAGAGTAGGTTAAACCTAAAAATAATGATCAGATCTTATAGGTGAGGTTGTGCTGAAAAGGATACCAAACATGGGTATGGTAATATTTTCAATGTGGGATATTAAGACAAAACCAAAAGCATTCATAAACGGCCAGAATAGGCCCAGACTTCTGAAGGTTAATATTATTTGGTTGTAATTATGTTGGCTACGATTGGACATTAACTTAAACAAAGCCACACAAGCACACATTGTGTCACGTCGTGTCCTCTTCTGTGCATGCGGGTCACTTCAGGGCTGCAGTCCGTTCACAGAGGAGAGAGGTAGCAGTCGCATATTAAAATCTAAATATAGCATATAAAATCGGATTTCACCAAAAAATCTAAGTTGAATGATAGGGTTTTTTTTCAGTGCTAATACCAACTATTACTAATCTAGAAGGCCGATGTTTGTCTGCATTAAATAAGGTCAAAATTTAGAATTACGCAACGCTTTATGAGAGATGTCAAGGTGAGAGGGTCAAGGCAGATGTTTAATTCACATGACCTTGTGATGAAAAAAAACTATTCGCAGTGTAATTACGTAGAACAAACTATTTTGCAATTGCGATAACACATAACCATTAAGGTAAAGCTAAATTGTCATACAACGGTCTAATCCATTTTTATTGTTAACCAAAATGATATCAAAATGCCTTAAAACACAGGACCACAAAACCATTTAACACCATCTTAACAAAGGCACGTCAAAAAATACATACCAGTGAGAAAGCATACCTATTAACCTACTGTGTGTAAATAATGTAGTAAAAGCTTTCATTTAAATTTGAATAATTGAAAAAGATTACAATTGAGTGACTTGTGCATATGGCTTATGCCTAAATCTGAATTAATCCTGTTTTATAATATAACAGCCTAACGTTTAGTCAATTAAATGTTCTCTGTTAATGTGCTTCAACTGGATCCACAGGGGAGAGCTCAGAGCCTTTATGGTAGTCTAATGCTTCACATAGGCTACTAGCGAATCCACGTACCTGCTTTTAATAGACACATATTGCTACACTACATCTTGCACCTCTCCACATCCTTGTAAATTCGTATAACATCGACCCTTGTCTGTTTAGACCTGTCAAGATTTTATTTTCTAATAAGCATAATTATGTAGAAATGCTGAATATGGCCACCAATAATTGGCTGAGCTGATTATTGGCTGCCACCTAATTCAAACTGCCCAATGGTCCGAGTACTCTGGTTTTTTCAATGTGACTCAAGTCACTTCTGGATGTGACTAAATTGTGGCCATGTACATAAACAATTAAAGCAGGCAAATCTCATCCACAGAACATCAGTATGTGACTGTGTAATATGAGATATTATTGTAACCTCAGCTGCTCATGTGTACACGAAACAAAAAAGTTAGTTACTTACACTCACTGGCCCATGCACAGAGTTGCCATGCATTGTTTTCTGTAACATAAAAATTATAATATAATCCAAAAACAATGTTTACATACCTCACAACTACATTTATTGTGACAACTTTTAACTACAGCCCCTTTTACACAGAGACTGATCCCCACTTTACTCCGCTTGTGCACTTAGATTGTGTTGCTTTGTGTTTCAATACTTCTGCTGCTCAGAGACACAGTTAGATACTCATCTCACCTCTGTGTCTTTCACATAGAACAATGGTTGTGTTAAGGTCAACTGCATTTATACTACAAAATAAAAAAAAAAAAAAACACTCACACACTTCCCTCTCTTCCCTATTTGCAACCTCATAATGCAGCACCCGGGTGTCAGAATTCATGCAGAACAGCGTTCCAGCATAGTTTTTACAACACATGGTACTTTTCTTCTGCAGCAGTATAATGGCACTCGGCGAAGAAATGAACACAACAGTTGAACTTCCTCTGTCCAGTTTATAATATTAACTGTTAAACCATTACATTTTTTAAACTACTGTTAAGAAAAACGTAAGTAACAAACTGTGGTTTATTTTTCCAATATGTATAAATTCATATGATTTTTTTTACTTTAATTTTAACCAGGTTTTCCTGAAGATTATTTTACATTTTCACTAAAATACATTGGTCTTGGATTACATATTGGTTTATGATCCAAAATTGTGTGTCAGCAGCATTGCAATCAACATTAGAAATACCTGCAAGGTGAAGAACTGCCGCCCCCTGTGTTGGACATGAATCAATACAAAGCAAAAGAGATTAGGTTTGCAAGGAAAAAATGAAACAGAAATCCAGAGAAAGACGGGAGTTAGAAGGTTTGACTTGATGATTCATTTACGTGCTTAAACCTATTTTACACCGCCACCCCTGTTCATTCCCTGGCAACAATAGGCGGTAATTTCCCATGTGTTGATAAATTACATGGCTCTCTCAAGCAGAACACAGTGCCATACTATTACGAGAAAAAGGCAAATGCTACTTTAAAGAAGAGAGATGAGGGAGAGGGCAAGAGAGTGAATAATGGAGGAGGTAGAGGAGAAATAAATGCAGATGGAAGTACGGAGGAGAGAGTAGGGTTAATTATTCTGTGCTGTAATAAAGTCAGATAAATGTGAAGGAGACAAATACTACCTAAAGAAATAAGCAAGGAGACAAAAGAAAGGCACGGTGCTAACTGTTAATCTGGAAAGAGAAATTGAAGGAGAGAATAGGAAAGAGGAGAAGATGTGCCAAATTGTGTGGGCGTGCTAATTACTAACTACTCACTACCAGAAACATCAAAGCATGAGAGACAATGGGAGACAACAGGGACTATTTTAAATCCAACTGTGTTCCCAAACCTCCCCACACACCCCCAACACACACACAGAGTAGTACCATGGCTGAGAGCATAATTAAAATGCCTGGAGGCAGAATCAGTCAGGGAAGGTGTTTCTGTTGGGGTGTGCAAAGCGTCTCAGAGGCCCATGGAACCAGCCGTGTGTCCCAGGCTTCTGGAGGTTTTACCTCTTCCTGCATGCTGTCCTCCGCCGCCTACTTCTCTCCCACACTGTTCCTGCCACGCTGTCTGCAGGGAAAAAGAATGACAACGCTATGCACAATTCTTAAAGATAAAAAAAAGCTGCTGGATGACATTTTTTTTAGGAAAAAAAGGCCCAAGAAACATGTAGGCTGACTGCACGAAAGAATACAAGCCTTTAGTGTGACTGTAGCCTGTCACTAAGGTCTGTGTAACATTGGTGTCATGAATATACTCTTATCTTATTGGAGTACATACAGTAACAGGCCTTCTTCAGATGATACCATGGATGATACGGCCAATGGTTCAGTTCACATAAGGACGTTGTTTGCGTCCGCTCTTTGTCAGCAGTGTAAACACACATGTCCACATTATAGCTATGCCAACAAAACTGGTGTCCTCAGCTTATGCTGTGTTATTTGCCCTTGAAATGTCAGTAAACATACAACTTTAACATGATGAAGACAGAGGGTGGAAAGGGGCAGGTAAACATAGGAGCAGAATCTATGTGAGTGACCGACTCCAAAGAGAGACTTGGTTACTTAGTAATGTAGTTAAAAATTTGATGCCTGGTGTGAACCAGTGCAGTGTATTCTAGATTTAATTCAGTCAGGTTGCAAGTTATTGCTAGGTCTGAAGTAGGGCTGTGCCAATTATGTGCTTTGTGTATCGACTTGTACCAATCCAATACCATTTCCTTTGCAGATATTGCAATTAGCCACTGAACTCGTTAGTGTAACAAGCGAAAGTGCCTTCATGTAGCTAACTCCCTGGCTTACTCCATGTTGTTGCTCTATTCATTTGTTGGGAGTCAAGTCTGCTGCCAGGAAAGCAACAGCCCATGACTTAGCTCATGGTGCAAACAATTGAAGTCAATGGATGAACCCCAACAACTGATTCTCAATCTAGCTAGTCACTATCTGATAGTAACTAGTTCAAAATGGACTACTGTCAGAATGAGCAGGATTGAAATTTTTCCACAATGCTTAAAATACATCAAATTAGCCACAAGGCTTACCAACACCCACAAGGACATGTTTTAAGTGCGGTGATAGTAAGAAGCTTCCTGATTGGTCAACCTACTGTGATTAAACACATTATTAATCCAATCACCAGATTGTTGTGACTGCTCTTTCTGAGATTTTCCAGATGGTGGTAGGAACCATCTGGGAAGTCGTCCATGGAAACTGGTAAAATGATTCTGTCTTCTGTAAGACGGTGATGGCAGGAAACCATCTGGTGTGTCAATTTATAACTCAATTTAAAACTGTACCCTATATAAACTGCACCCCTTGCATGGTTTTGCTAACATGTTCCATTTCTTCTCATGTTTACCTTACTGCCATTTAGGCAATACAGACATTTGTACAACCAGTTTAGATCTTTGTAATGGGATTTTATCATTTATTTATTGATATTTATTTATTTATCTGTCTATTCATTTGACCAATTTATTGGTCCACTATACTGGATCCAAGTGATGAAGCCCCACAGCAGTGAGCTAATTGGTTGTACAGGTTTCGACCTGGTGGGTGTAAGCATTTTTAGTTGTATTTCACTAAAGCAAAAGCAGGAGTTCATGTGCAGCGTTGGTGCTGTGAGGCGTGTGTTCACACCTCCACCTAATTAACATGCACTAATAGACAACAATTACTAAACTGAACTTGACACTGCAATGCAGCAGTGATCTCATTCTTTGTTTACTTTGTTCATCACCTCTCCCTTTTTCTGTACTGATGAGCTGTTGATGCAACACCAGGCTCCTAAACACTGTGAAACTCATCTCAGCTGATTCCAACACACTCTGCGTTCCAAAACTGTAACAGCTCACAGCTTTTCAGAGAGTCTGTGGCATTATTTTAGCCTTAGTAGGGAGTTATGTAATTGTGTAATATTTGGTTTTGACATGACTTGTTTTATTCTAGTCTAATGTTCAGAAATTTGGGATTTTGTTTGATGGTGTCTATTCTAGCAGCACTGTGTCGTCATGTTGAATATCTGACCTCGGTTGTGCCACAGCCTATGGTCCGTATGTCAAGATTTCCTTGGGGAAATATCCTTTAAATTTGGCACAATTGATCACTTAACCCTAATACTGACAATAGAAGCAATAGCGGGTGTATCCTTTGCCCTATGTGCACATTCTTGTTATGGGTGCAAGACATTAAAGTGTTGTTTTCCATGTATAATCACTGTCATGAATGCACCCCTTCTGCAAGTGTGTGTCAGTCAGCACTTTGCTTAAGGATGTTACCCAGAATCTCTGTAGGGTTGTCTTTGTAAACAACTAACCAATGGGGATGCAAATTGGTGCAGTGCTGACAAGGAAGCCATGAAGAATCATGCAGAATGAAACGCCTCTACCCAGGGATGTGAATAAGTGAATGTGACCATAACATGAGCAGACAGGTTTGTCATTTAAAATTTCTTCTACTGCACTTTTTAATTTTCCCGGTTGTCTCGTTTTGTCGTCTGATTCATACATTGATGTTTACAGAATTGTCCCAGTTGTGCTCTTGAACATCCTCAGTGTCCTTCTGCTCATTTGTACCTCTACTTGCATTTTCAACAAGTGGACACTTAAAGGAAGTATTTTGGGTTGTAGTGTGGATATTGAAATAGGAGCTTTTGCCCTATAATGATTTTCTGAATTTCATTTCATAAAATGAAACTTTAAAGGTGAGGAATCATCAGACTCTCCAATAGTGCTTGAATGCAAAGCATACAAAGCATACATGTTTTTTTTTGCCATTTCTAGCTAGTGCTGCAATGACTAGTCGACTAATAGTCGACGGCAAAATTTGTCGACAAATAATTTTGTAGTCGACAGGTCTTCACCGATGTCATCACATGGTATGCAGGTGTAATGCGAGGAATGATTTTGGTTCATGGTGTAGCAGGATGGCTGGCACTTTAGGTGCAAGAGGTCCTGGATTCGAAACCAGGATGAGCCCATCTATCAGTCAACTGTAATGCACTTCGGCCGGATGTGTGAACGAGCGAGCGGACACACACACATGCACCTTTTCTTCAAGGATGAATCAATGACAAATTAGCGTCGTGGACTATTAGTCGACTAGTCATTAAGGTAGTCGATGACTAGTCGACTATTGAAATAGTCATTAGTTGCAGCCCTACTTCTAGCTATATAACAAGGAGGGTGTTATAGAAAAATTAGGAATGTATAATGGTTTTGTATTGTTATATTCATTGTAAATCCATTAAGTTCAAATCGTTTAGTTGCTGGAAGAAATTGCAAACCTAAACCCTTCTAATTCTTGTGCTTTCTCTATAGATCTGCTGCAGCGGGACACGACATTACCACATGGATAGAGGGACATTTTAATCTATCAGATGGTCAGACTGACGATAACAGTTGTGCAAAAATTCACAGCCTCCCCCAAATGAATCTGTGGTGAGTATACTTCAGCAAAAGGTCTAAATCTGTCATCACAACAATACTGCCAGCTATATTTTCTTAGCGGCTCATCACACTGTGCCAGTGCCTTGTTGTTTTTTGTTTTTTTTTTTCCTTATGGTCCCTGTGGTTCAGCAGTTATTATTATACGTTAAACTGGGACAAAATCCAAAACAGGGCTTAAAATATGTCCTACAAAGGTTATGAAAAGCTTACAGTCTTTTTCTTTCAACAGATTCAATATGATCACTGTTAGCTAAAGACATTTATTTTACTCTTTATCGCTTTTATGGGGGAAAGCTTCACCAGGCTATAATTGACTTCTGAAATAACCTTGTTCCTTATTACTTCTTCACTTGGGAGTCGTTTGTTCATTTGGTACATTAGTTTTTTTTTGTGTGTCTCCTGTCTAAGCGTTTGACATCTACTGGTACATCATGTTGCTGAAATAATAGTGCGCCTTACTGCTTAAGTGTTTGATATACTGACTCCTTGCTATTTTTTTCCTCACTAATTGAGTTTCTGCAGAAAGGTGCCCATATCTCTCAGGAGCCATTCAGTTATAATTTATTTTTTAATTTTCACCCAGCAACCTCATCAAATTCTTCCTTTACTTAGACCCTTCTGAAGACCAGTGTGGCATTTAAAGAAATAAAATAACAAAATAACTACAAATATTTTAGTGATGGTAACATCTTTTCATTAAATGTGCCATGCTTGATAACACTTTTCTATTCCATCAACCTCTAGATGTGAGGAATCAAATCAATGCAGAAGTGTTAAAAATTGCAGTTTCTTAAAAGGCCACTTCAGACTTGCTTCCAAATTAAGTTAATTCTGTCACTTTATGGCAGTAATAAACAGCTTTAGACACTAAAATGGATTGTAAAGAAAATTTCTAAAGCACAAATTTAAGTACTGTACGGAGGCTGCAAGTTAACAAGGACATGACTGCCAAGATGGTGGCAGCCGATGCTTTCAGACTGTGCTTAAGGAACACACATGAGTGATGTTACAGAATATTTGTAAATTACATGCAAGGTATCAGCATTGTCCTCTACATATGAGCAGATTTGGATTCCTACACTGGATGAACCCAAGTAGTCCTAAGTTTGAAGAGTGAAAAATGACAGTTAGTTCAAGATAGGCACTGTCACAAGGTCAGGTTAGCTTATGTTGGCTCATGTTGACACCTTACTGTAAATTTCAGTGGCTACACTAACATAAAGTGCACACAAAGGTTTATACTTCCTATACTTCATGCCCTTCGCTTCTACTGAGAATAGTTAAGGTAATAAAAACCACTTTTACATTTAGCCCAGATGAGATTGCAGTTTGTGTTTGTTTGAACTGAAAGTATTTATTGGAAAGTAAACTTGTGCACCAACACACAACTAATCTCAGTTGATAAAATATTGAACTCATCGTGCACTGCCAGTTCAAATCACCATTTATCATGAGACATTTGAATTCAAATGACATATCATTGGATCAATATTCAGTCTGGCAATCCAGATAATTGATTTCCTTCATTATTTCTTTGCATAGCAAAGTAGCAAAGTACTTGTGAAGGATTGCTCATTAGCAAATGCAAGGCAGTCTTAGTTTTGGCTAAAATGTCATTGTTGTGCTGCAGGATTTCATATATATATTTCCATCTATTTGGATATTATCACAAAGGTATACATCAAAACCATTTAAAAATACACAGAGTCATTTTTAAAAGGTCATGTTTGCTTTGCGTGTAACGGGACATTTACCCACTTCAGAGCAGTTTTTTGAGAAGTCAAAATGAAAAATACAACCAATAGATTTCTGCAATCTTCAAGTTCACAGAAGTGCAGATAAAAGAGCTCTTATCTTAGCTCTAACCTTTTTAGATGTTTGTTTTGTCAACTTGTAGCTGGGGTGGTCAATTGATGTCTCAAAGTCAAAAGATGGAGGCAAAGCACACTCAATGTCAGATGACTGTTTTTTTTATGATCGGTCTCTTACCGTTTCGCTCTGAACAGTACAAAGGAGTAAAATTCCCCCCAAAAAAGTGTCCTCAGAGAGTCTGTCTCTGGTGGCCTTAACATCATGTTTTATGCACAAGTTAAACACAACATTTCCGGGTAGAGTTGGAAACGGAACAATAGAGAACATGTGCACCGTAAGTGTGCGTTTGCGTGTCTACGAGCATATGCACTTGACTTACAATATGTTAATTGTGCAAACAGTTGTACAATGTTATGCCATGTGACCGCTAGGGACGTGCTTCAGGTGAGCATCATGTTTTAAAGATAAGCAACATCCAACTGTGAGTATGTGTGTGTATGCTCGCTGAAATATTAATGCGCTCAAAAACACAAGGGACGTCTGCAGAACTCTCCTTCTTGTGTGTGAACATGTTCCCTGAGGGTAATTACTTTATATACATGCTGTATATACAAGCTGCAACTTTTAAAAAGTAAGTTGTCATATTTCACACATCAGAAACACATTATAAGTTAAATACATTAAATTATGAATAACCAAGAGTTAACCTGTAAATATGGAATATGCAGTATTATGTTCAACTTTAATAAACATATACACATGTACACTTTTTGTGTAAAAAGGTGTGGCACCACCACAAAGATGAGAAAAACCTGTATGTGCATGTGTGTATGTATATGTTTCCTTCCTGTTTGGGGAGAAGTATTTCCTGTGTCATGCTGGTTAGCTAGGTGTGGCTTAGCTTTGAAAAAGGGCAAGTGAGAAATGTTTGAGAGAGGGGGAGAGATAGTACGCAGGTAAGAAAGGAAGGAAGGGAGTCTGTGATTCTTCAGGGCCCACAGAGTCAAAGACAATTTTGACATGAATTGACAAAAGACTTGCTGATTTGGAACTTGTTGGTCTTAATGTGGAACATAAGTTAGGGACTGTTGGTTTTAACGAGAGACTTGACATGAAACGTGATGTGAATAGTTTTTTTTGAGACTTGGTCTTGATGTGTGTCTGGACTTGTTCTGATTTGTTGGTTTTAATGTAGGACTCGTCTTGGACTTGCTGAAGCAAATTTTGGGAAGTCACTAAAGGGCAAATGAGACAGTGATTTGCTAAGTCAGGTTTAACATTATTTTACTTGGGACATGTTGGTCTACATGTAGAACTTGAAATCGGAATTGTCACTTTTTTCACTTGAATATTTGTGGTTGAGCCAGACAAATAAATCCAAGTCCAGACTTGTTGTCTTGTATAAACTCTACACAGTAAACCAAAACCTAGAGTAGTCACAAGAATAGAACTTACAGGATTTGAATAAACAGAGTTTCTCTTATCCTAAATTCAACAAACTGCTGTTGACTCGATTTGCTGATCAGCCGACAGGCCCCAAATTTCAACCACTGAGAGCTGATGTACAGATGGTCTCAACAGTGAGATGCCTTTTTTTTCCGCAAGTGTGGGGAAAAAGAAATTAGAGGGATGTAACAATGACTGTCAGACTGTTGGTATGAAAAGAGTATGTTTACTTTCATATCTTTGTTGTAAATAAATATTTGCACATGACTTTTGGTAAAATATCTTGAAACCTAAAGAGGTTCATACCTTGTGAGACAGGCTCATGCATGTGAGAAATATAGAAAATCTACCTTGCCATTTTATATTGTGGCAGCTTCCATATCTCCCTTGAGACCTTAGTGAACGATATGGTATAGAGAAAAATGGAGCATGAAGATGCTCCCTGAAGTGGTGGCGCATGACATACACAGCAGCATGACTGATATTGTCTCTTATTCTCCATTCTCAATCTCAGTTGATCTCCCGAAACCCCAGCCGAGAACCAAATCATATCAAGCTACTGTGTATACCTTCATCATGAGGCACGGTAGGTGAAGTAAATTCCTAATCAGGAATGCTGCACTAACACTACCACCGCAGTGAGAATGATTTTCCTTCCTTTATAAATCTCAGTAGATACAAGACTGGCAAGAAACCTGGGATTTCTTAAGCCCTTGGTGGCATCTCAAATTACCGTGTATCACAAAGCACATCTTTAGGTGGCAGATAGATAACATGGTCTAAATGGGAGCCAGTCAAGCATACACTGCTGTCTGACTCTCCATTACGGCAGCAACAAATATGAAGCCTGTCATAGGATACAGTTTTGGCCAGCATTTATATGAAAAGCCCGGGGGGGACTGTTGTGAAGCAGAGGATAGCTGCACTTATCATTTACCCATGTAAAACAAGGAGCATATTGCAAAGCTTGAAACACATGCGAGCAGTCAGCCAGCAGTGTGTCAGCATCCTCATCATCATGAATATGTCAGTACGCACTGGAGCACTGAATGCTGGGGCTCACTGAGCCTCTCATGATTCATGATGTATATGTAATAACTGTAAATTGTTTAGCTTTTCTCCTGTAAGAGCAAATCCGTCAAGGCCGACTACTCAGCCGTCTCTCAGAATAGGTGTGGGCCTACAGAACTGACAACACTGGGAAATGCGAGTTTCAAGGTCTGAAGTGAGGTTTTTTTTTTTGACAGACTAAGGCTTTAATAATAAAGAGTAAAATTCTAACAGTCTAAACAGGGTAGTGCAAGCATACATTTTAATGACAAGGCTTTGGAAAGTGAAAATGGAATGTGTTGACAGGGCTTCAACCACATCTTTCATGTCTGGAATCAGAATCTGTCTAGTAAACATTACCTCCTGTGACAAAAGCATTTAGCAGGGTAGTATGTTAAAAAATAAGTCAACTAATATTAATCTACATTCTTTGTCCATTACACTCCATTAGCCCTTATCTTTCTGTACTATGCACTGTTCGATGCATAGTACACTGGGTAGCAAGACCCACTATCATTGGCCTTCTGTTTGCAAATGAAAAGGGAACCAGCTCCAGCTAACATGCTAAACTTTAGCCCTTTTCCAGAGTAAATTAGTAAGCAAATTCAATCCCCTTTTGGCAATCCAAATCCAAATCACAAATTCCACAAGTGTCCTTTCAAGCTGGATAGTAAAATACATTGAACTAGCTAGCACAATCCTCAGTGCTGATTTTACTATGCAATAATCTACATTATGAGTTTAGATGTAGGTTTTGAATTTGCTTGCATCTACATGCTTATTTTAGTTTAAGTTATTCATTTTCAGTCTGTACACATTTTAGGTATAACAACCTGTCATGCTATAGTAACCTCAGATGCTTTTCATAATGATTTTCTTTTTTGTGCAGTGGAAACTAGCAGCAAATCAATCAATGCTTGTTTATACAGTTGTCTGTCTGTTGTTCACTGTACACTGGCAAATCTTAGAGTGGTGTGATTACTGATCTATCTCAATGTTTAACACAGGATGACTGAGTGAGCCAAAACAGCTAGCTAAAAGGCACAAAACATCCTGTAGAAATGTGGAAAAATTCTACTGATGCTTGTCTTATTTATCAATACAAGTGACCCCTTTAAGGTACATCCAACCAGTCATGTGATCCATATAAAAAATATAGATTTTTGAGATTGTCCAAAGGTAGTATGAGTTTGCGCTTGTTTTTCTTTTCTGATATTGATTCTGTGATGAAAAACATATTCCCATCTCGCCTCCTACCTTTCTGTTAGTTTTCAAGTCTCCTCGCAGTACCTCTCCATTGTTGTCAGTCTCCTCTCTGTTCCACACTCAAACTTTCTAACCCATTGCCGTTATCATCACACCATCTCACCCCCATCTCTCTCAGACTTCCCTCTTTTTGGCCCTCCTCTGTCACTTTATATCTCTGTCTTCCGCGCTCTGTCTTCCATTCCCTTGTCTATCCCCATCACAAAATCTTTCTCTTGCCTTCTCTACATCTTCCACTTTCACACTGTGAGAAAACAACTAAATCAATCTCAAGGTCTCTCAGTAACTGTGTCATTTTGGAGTTCTGTCCAATGCAGGTGAGCCATACAGAGAAAAAAAATAGACATTATACACATATGTACAATTCCAAATATGAAATATAATGTCATGGCATCTTTGAATTAATGGATAAAAATAAATACAGGGTGTTTGTGTCTGAGTGTCTTGACTGCACATTGTCCCTCAGGCTGTGGCATTTATCAGCATATTGGCCAGTCAGATATGTTTTTGGCTTCAGTGACATATTCATAGTTTACATTTGCCATCCTGCTTTTGTGTTTGTCTGTCAGTTGATGCTGAAATAATTAAGTTCTGCTCAGTTCAGTTGGTGCATTATTGTTATGACACAGCGCTCCCATATACTGCCGTAGCAGAGGGTGCCAGAATGAATTACACTCACTGCAGAACAAAGGCAATCAATTACGTGCAGATTATCTACATACAGTGTCATTCTTCTTTTTGTATTGTTGCCCTTTTTACATTCATATACAGCAGTAATTAAATTTCAAAGCTAGAGCAATTTTTTTCCCCCCTGCCAAATAAAACTCAGTATGCTGACAAAAGCTTCAGACAACTTGATGAGCAGTCACATTAGGTGAAAATTGCATTTAAAGTTTAGGATTGTGTTTGGTTTGTGGATAAAAATAGGTGGCTAATTTGATTATTTTATGCAAAGGCAAAGGCAAAGGTAACTCCAAACTCCAAAATTCTCCTGAGTGGTTCAGTGTCATGTTTTTTTAGCAACAGTACTGGAGTTTTGTTTTGAAACTTTTTTCATACTCATCTCCACTTTGGCAAAGTCTTTCTGAAAACCTCTATTAGTTTGATAGTCTCTTGATGCACTAGATAAGATCTACTTCTGTGGATTAGGTGGTAGAGTGGTTGTCCACTAGGACCCCGTTCACAGTGGGGAATTCAATCCGGCTAGAGCGGGATTCCGGCCGTATCCGGATAGTTTTTTTCTGAGTCTGAACAACGCGAATCCGGATATATCCGGATAGATTTCGATCCACCTCTCAGAGGTGGATCTAGTCGGATTGGCTCAAATGTGGCTCAGGTCTGAACGCAAATCCGGGTATCGATTCCCACTAGCGACGTGATACTTCTGGTTTCCCGGGGACAGTGTCCGGGTCACGTACAAAAGCCGTATGTAAACAACAGTCGAACTACGACAGCTTTTCCCTCTATTTCGACATGGCTACAAAGGAATAAACTGCTTTATTAACCTGAAAAAAAGAAAGAACGAGTGACACGGGACAAAAAAAATGCATGCGCACATGCGGCCTGGACGGACTCGAGGCGCCGCCTAGCAGTTTGGAGGACAACAAACAAGCCGGATTGAGTGCTGACTCGTGTGTGTGATTGATTGAAATTCGAAAATAAGTACGTAAAAAAACATATCCAGCTTTAAGGCTATCCTGATTCAATCCTACTCTAGCCTGATTGACTTTCTCTAGTCTGAACAGGGCCTTAACTGTGAAGTAGCTTGGCTTTATCCCTGTTTCATTGCATGCCATTGAGTCCAGGACAATACACTTCAATCAAACTGGCTTCCAGTGGTTGCACCATTGTTTGCCTGCAGAAGGATGAATGTTAGTCAGTGATACACCTATTCGAATCAATAAAAAAAGCACCACAGAAATGCACACCAAGAGAACTGTAGACTCTAAATTGAATGACACAGAAGGACAGTTTCTGTGGGTGTGCATACCTCTGTCCTCAGTACCCTGGTCCAATCTTTCCTCTCTGTGTGCATCATTTGTCTGTTAACCTCTCTGTTAGCCGCTAGCTGCTAGGGCTGTGTTTAGTCTGGACCACATAGAAATCCTTTGCAAGCAGGATCTCATGCTGGTGTTGTTCACAGCTGCACAGTTTATTGATTGTTGGAGAAATACAGTGACTTAAAGCAAAAAACTGTCCTCTAGATGAATACAGTTTTAGTACAAAACCTGGCTGTACTGTCATTTATCTCTTCTGTTGACACTCCAATGTTCTAAAGCCCCTCTGAAAAGTATCTCCCTGCACAAATATCCTAAATTTGACAAGTAATAATCTGTGACTAGGGTCGACTGTGACACTTTGTCTCAAGGCTGAATGATGTCCGAGTTCGTGGCCACTTTTAGCAAGTACACAGGTTGCACAACTTAAAAAATGAAATGTCATTGTTGAACTTTTCACCATGCATTTAACTCGAAGCTGTATGACATGAGAGAGCAAAATCTCCATTCATTAATTTAATTGTATGTGAACTCACGCTATGCTATTAGCATCAGGGTAGCACTAATGGCTGCTTAGCCATGGCAACATAACAGCAACAACTTCACATTTTATCAGACTAGTTTATGTCCTGCTTAAGTCATGGTCACAGTCACAAGTCTACCACCTTCTAACTGGAGTGCTGAAGTCCAAGTAGGGGATTCTTATTAATATTGAATGCAATTAATCATGCTTTTCAGAGAATGACTGCTATTCCTGTGATATTCAGACTTTCTAAAGAATGAGAGAATTGATGGCTTGAAGCGGATGTCAAGACATTAAAAAAATATGCAAGAAACACAGTTACTGCAAGTGTGAGAAACAGAGAAATTGATATATGGAGGTACATCAACAAACATTGACCGATGGCGTCTCTCCTGCTTTGAGTGTGTGCCTGAGTAAGATGGACGCATTCGCCACATAAAGCGTCTGAGACGAGCCATTCATCTATCTGCTCCATTCTGAATCTAGCTGAGTGAGATATCGGCATCTCTCCATTTAACTTCAGCCACGGTCGCGACAAAGATAGCATCTGCCCTTTCTAGAGGCCAGCACAAATCCATAGAGCACTGTGACAATTATCGACAATCAATGTCTATTTACCTGCCATTCACAGTGACTGAATACCGCTGTCTGAATGAACCCACTGTCTATCTGAGTTTTTGAGTATTAAAGGGCGTGAGTGTGTGTGTATGTGTGTGTTTCACAAGGACAAATGTAATAATGTAATTGTTAATAGACATGGGAAACCGGGTCAGTTGGTCACAGTGTTGGCATTCTGTCACTTTGTGTAAAACGGAAAACTTCGTCACACCTTCCAGCATCATCAGTCATTTTCAAGAATGCCAGAAGTTTTTCAACATGTAGTTCTTATCGCAGACCTGTTCAGGGTGTACCCTGCCTTTCACCCATTGACAGCCTGGATAGACTTCAGCCCCTCATGACCGTGTTATACAGGACAAAGCAGGTTATAAAAATAGATGGATGGGCACAAAAATGGCCAAGAGATTCCGGTTGATTTTCAAAATAAAGCATCACACAGTTTTTTTTTTTTTTTTTTAAATAAGACTTCAACCATGCACTTGGGGGTTCATTTTAGAAATGGAATCTCTAAACACTGAGAAAACTTTCCTGGTTTAGGATTTCAGGACACAACACATGTCGAGCCGGCAGATCTGCAGCGCATACTCGCCTGGTGGGACCGCAGTGTTACTATGACATTGGAAGTACAGCAGGCAGAAATAATATCTTGTAGAATGGCCAGCTCAAAGTTATTTATCCACCTATGATATTTATCATATCCAACAGTGCTCATAGGACATTACAATAAGGCTGGAAGACTGGTCAGAAATTTCACAAATATCACCTATCGACTACAAGAAGATAGATTTGAGTCCATCTCTTATATTTTACAAAAACAACATCTTAAATAGGGAGGAGACCTCGGGGGAGGCCCAGGATTCCCCTGGAAGAGCTGGAAGGAGTGTCCAGTGAGAGGAAAGTCTAGGCGTCTCTGCTTAGACTGCTGCCCCCGCAACCCGGCGGTTGAAGATGGATGGATGTATGCATAGTATCTAACATGTTACATTTACTATGTGCTGGTTTTCTCAGTAGGGATTATAGTATATATGATAGAATAGTTGTGTCAGCAAGACCACAGTATGAAAGAATCACTAGATCACTTACAGTACATAGAGAGCAAGACTAATACTCTTTCTGTTTCTTGTCGAACTTGAGCCTTGTGAGTCATGTACACAGTCTTGTACCTTCGACTTTTTAGTTGTTAATCATCTGGACTGATGACCGGGCAGGGGAAGTTCCTTTGCGTATCCCAGCAGTTGCTAGAGTCCCCAACCTCATTTGACAAAGACAGCTTGTCCTAATTCAGGACCCTGCCATTACTATTATAATACACAGATCATAGCCACATTGGCAAAGTTTTCAGAGGATGAGGTCAAGTACTTAACATCCCGCACATCTAATTCTAGATATAGGTTTGCAAATAGCACATGGAGCAGGCTGAAGCTTTGTGCAATAAGTCAATGACATTAGTTTATTATTTACTCTTTGCTCTCTTATTGTGATTTATTTATTTATTTATTTATTGCCTCTTTATAAAAAGAGCTATCATTGTTTCCCAATGCATATAAGAAAAGACCTTCAGTCAGCGCTGCTTGTTGACCACCAATTCTGTGGACTCTCCAGGGTCTCATGTTAGAGTCAGAGTGTCTTCATACCACCACTTATAACAAAAACAAGGACGGCAAACTATTTATGGAAGAATTGAATGCAAGTTGTGTAATCTGGGAATGTGAGGTATTTTCAGTATTTCACATTGATAGGCAGAGCCATGGACTGTCTGCTGCACTGCTTGCTACAACTGAAAGCATTTGGACTGGAGAGAAGAATGTGCACATTTAGACAGCAATGTACTTCTCCAGACTTGATGCACAGGTGTTATAAGTGGAATTAAGGATGCTACATCTACTTTGCCTAAGTTCCAGGCTATTTTTTTTCAGTGACTAGATTCTCTGACAACAAGCAGTATGCGGGCATCCTGAGTGGAAATTAAGATATAGCTCACGTCTGTGCTCAAGTGAGTCTAAGGGAAATAGCTCTTTGTCTGGAAGGTGTTAAGCTGTTTCCAGCTTTCAAATTGTTATCTGGTTGTCCTTGGTGCACAGCTGATGGAAGCTGTTAAGATCAATAAGTTAAACAGTCCAATTGTAAAAGACAAGAACATGTTTTGTTTTTCCCCTTTTTACTGAGAGGAGAGGGAAAGAGTTTTTTTTTTAGAATAGCTCCTTTGAATCTTCTAGGAGCAAAACAAGGTTCATCATGTTGTAAAATAATGCTGTGAGCCCTTTTTGAGCTGCTTTTAAATACCAGCAACACAACTATTCTTTCAAAACATACTTGAATTGCAGATGGATTCACGGCATTTTTTAGCAACTTCCAAGCAGCATGATTAAAACTGTTACTTCTAACGAAGACGTTTCAAGACAACATGCATACGACTTAACAACAGCGACTGCACAGTGAATTTGGTTTTAAATGTGTTTTTTTTTCACCAGCCGGAACATTACTATTGTATCTTAATTTGAAAATCCACCGGATTCTGCCTGCTGTTCCGGTGTTTGACTTCCTTCCTGCTTGACCTGGTTGTTGCAGTTGACGTGTTTTGGGTGCTCTGTCTTGAAGCAGAGCAGATGTTTGCTTCTGGAATGCTTTTGAAACATGCTGCGGTGGGTCTGGTGGGACCTTCTATTCTGCTGATCTTGCATGAGCAAGTCATTACAGGTGGCTAAGTTATCCCAATGAACAAACTGATGGCCCTATTTGACGATAGCATAGTTGTACTTAGCATTAGAAAAATGCATGTTTATGAAGTATGTTAATCTTTTAGCTTAAGTAGCCGTCACAGGGGTGCAGGATGCTGTGTGGGTAATGGCATCTGAAGTGTGTGTTTTGCGTGCTTACCCTTAGGCCTTCCACACTTTTCTTTATGAGCGACTTCTGGAAGACTGTTTGTTGTCTTGATGATGTGTCAATTCACACAAATTCTTCTCTAAAAAGGAGTAGCAAACGTTTCCTCGTCTGTCATGTGAACTCTCTATGAGTTCTGTATGTGAGCATTAGCATGATCCATAGGACACATTTTTAGAAAATACACAAGGAATCAGATATATCTAAGACAATTTTGCTCCAGGAGGCTTTTGTGTGTGTGTGTGTTATTTGTTGTTCCATTATAAGCAACAACTTTTAAACAGTGGCAAAAGTATATCTTTTTAAATCATTAAATATTTTTGTAGAAGGCAAATTTACATCTTTCTATGTGCATGCGCAAACTACACTTAAAGTGTGCACAGGCATACAAAGACCACCACAAGAAAAATATGCACGCATGAAATCCTAACAAAACACATGCAGCAACAATCACAAGCACACACTCACACATAGGTCTACTCCTCAGTGAAAAGCGCTGCTGGGATAAACAAAACCAGCACACAAAGTGAAGGGACGAGTAACACACACACACATGGAAACAGGACACTGACTCTGTTTGACAGAGCAGAGAATGTGTGTGTGTGTGTGTGTGTGTGTGTGTGTGTACACCTGCTGTGAGTGCAATTGAGATTCTAAGGTCACAAGCCTTATAGAAATATTTCACTTCAAAATAAAAGACACCCCTCTGAGAACACACACACACACACACACACACACACAGAGCCCTCAGAAGTAGTTTGAGCCACCAGACCTCCACATATAGGACACAGAGAAGAGGAGGAAAGGGAGATGAATGGCGAGGAAATGGCAGCAGAGCAGCTAAAAGGAGGGTAAAAAAAAGTGAGACGGGCAGAAAAAGGGGAAAGAGATGTGAGTGAACAGGTTGCAAAAAGGCGGGGAAAGGCAGCTACACCATGAATAAAAGTTGTATCATCCTTCTGTGAGCTAATATAAGCACCTCACGGACAAAGTCTATATCCTAGTACTATAGAGACAAAGAAAACTTGTTGAAATTGCTATAAGTGTGACATTTAGAAACTTTTTTTGAGAGCAGCAGACACGGATCACTGTTCTATTCAATGAGGTCTCATACACAAGGAACAATCTTCACACATAAATTGTGAAGCAGGTTTTGTACTTGTTCAGCTTATTTTTATGTCTGTTTGAAGACTGTACTTTATAAAGGCTTAGTGTGTGATCCTATTCTGTATGTTGTCATGTATAGTTGGGTGGTGGATTTGTTGACAGTAATATATTGCTGTTGAGTGTTTGTAGAATCATACACAAATCAATGCTACAGTGCCAGAGAACAGAGGACAGTGATACATGGTTCCCTTGTTCCAAAATGCTTGTAAAATCTACATAGCAGCTGACAATTCCCAGTATGAGGCAGTTGTGATGGCCTCCTCATTCTACATATCCCCTGCATATCCGCGCTATTTTCTGCTTGTAACCCTTAGTAGCCCAGAAATGTCAGCATAAGGTATAGGCTAATGCTAACAGTAACTTTTTTCCTCCAAGTAATTTAGTGAGCATATTGCCAATATAAGAAATAGAAAGCTTGGCTGAGGTATAGTGATCATAAAAGCATATGAATGAAAAAACAGATGAGCCACAGAGCGGCACACCACTAAAACAGCCAGCTCCTGGTGCAGGCGACGTAGACCAGAACCATGCATTCTGTTTGTGTCAGTCATTGGTGCTGTCAGTCCCACCGACTGTACTTGTACTGCCAGAGAAAGGATAGGAGAACGATAGAACCTGGGAGCTGCTTTTTTTTCTAACTTTTCAGAACCTTCTTTTCTGTTTGAGATTATGGCAGGATTCTAATCCCATACATATATAGCAATAAACCTCTGTGTGTTATAATGTTAGGCTGTACTGGCACAAATTTCTAACCTGCTAACCTTAAACTGTGAAACTTTAGTGGATAAACAGCATTATTCCTCACTGTAGGGACCAGACCTCCTGCTTGCCTAATGGTTCTAGTTGAAATAATTCAGTGCTAGTTTCTGGATACTTGCTGGTGGTCATATAAAATTGCTAGTTTCATGCATAATTGTTATTTACTTGCTTGTGTATATGCAATTAGAGTGCTGTGGAGAAAAGAGATGTATAATAGACACCAGATCTGTTGTCTTTGTACTCATGTATAACTCAATGGAAGGACTACAAAGGAATTAAATGAAGCAGACTGAAGCATTACCTCAGTCCGCCCACTCTGTGTGAGTGTGACTGTGCTAGATGAGAGCATGTTGAAGCTTTTGGTAGTACTCATGGTTGTACTGCAGTCTCAATAGATTTAACAAACAAAATTTGGCTTTATTTTCTTCTTCACATCACCATGTGGTAGATTGGAGATGACAGCAGCGTGTTGCAGAACTGATTAGTCTGACTTCTCTGCACTTTCTTCAGGCTGATTGACACACGGTGCTGCAAAAATGCAAATGAGTCTACTGTATCTCTAAATCTGGTGATTTGTTTGTACTTGAACCAAAAGGTAGAGCACACTCAAAGATGCCTCAAGCACCAGAAAACCTTAAAAAGTGCTCAGAAAATGTGTTGTTCATGCGTTATAACCTCTTTTCTTTTCTCCACCTTTCTCAGTCAGTCCATCTTTTAAGTGTCATCTAAAGCCAAACACACTAGAGCTGCATTTAAAAACTAGCTCACAGGTATTTGCAGCGTCATGCATCATTTTAACATTTCATTTGACAAGTTACAGTATACGCACGAGGCTGGGGACAAGAATGAGTCACTCACAGGCTTAACTGATGAGTCCCAACATGACAACAAAAAAGATCCTCTGCGCGTTTGCTGTAGGTCCCAGAAGAAGAAGAAACCTTAGAGCAGGGGCCCTATCGACCCTCACGATCAAAATATAATATTCTCACTTAAACACTCCCCGGCAAGCTCTCTCTCTCTCTCCATCTCTCCATCTCTTGCTGAAATGATCTGTTGGTTTTAAGCCCAGACATTTCGGCAGTCACTGTGGCCCATTGACCTTGCCTCAAACCCACCAATATCAGTGTTCAAGGCTGATCTAAACACACACAAGTGCAGATGCATACATCAGAATAGAAATAGCTATAAACTCTGCAGTAAATTTGTTTTAAATTTCTGTGAATGACAGTTTAAGGTTATTTAATGAATATTGTCAGCCAGAACTATACACATGATACACAGAACTATTTACACGATAAATGTTGCCTTAATTCATATTAATTGTACTCAATATTTCTGGGTTCTGTTCAAATTAAAGCCCAAACAACTAAAATTGACAGATCACTAAGTGGCAACCTTCGGGGCTGAGATTCATGCAGTGTTAAAGTTTCAGTTCGCACCACAGCCTCTAGTAGCTGGCTCCAAAACAGAGTCAATTCCTGTAGACTCCCATGTTAAAATGTACAACTTTACATAAACAGACATGTTTATAGCCTGGTTCAAAAAACAGTTTAAGTATTAATTAGTAAGTTCCTTTCTTATGACAATTCTTGTTGAATTCTTTTATACCTTTTTTATGAGGACTTGTTATGAGGAATTGTGCATACTAATCAGTGTCACTACCTTGACTGATAGGCAAATGCTGACTCACAATGTAAGCTTCCTGTTTCAGCAGCTACCCGCACTCTACTTCTTGGACTGTGGTGCTGGCAACATGGTGGGAGTCGGAGCCTCCATACTGTCTAGTGTCATCACCAAGGCGCCATTATATATTGTTCTTAAGGGGGTTCAGGCACTGGTTTTCTGTAAAGCACCTTGAGACAATTCTGATTGTAAGAAGTGCTTTTTAAATAAAATAGAATTGAACTGCAAAAGGGTTGAGCACTTACATGAACATTAGCCCCAATTTAATTTGCATGCAAACACTAAAATGTTAAAGACCCATAAATATCAGAATGTTTGCATCCTAACAAAAGAAGCTCTTTTTTGTATTTTTTTGATAAATTTCGGCAAACCTCTGAGGAAACACACAAATAAATGAAGTTCCATGCATTATCTTCATAATTTCGAACCGAGCCTGACAAAAGTTACCATTTACAAGAAGACGGCAAATATGGCAGCCTTATCAGCATTGTTTGAGACATGCTACACACTGATAACAAGCGTACGGTCACAGACACTGGTCAGATTCTTACACCTGCAACACAAATCCCTCCTCAATTCACTCCTCTGTTTCTTTATCATCACTCAGCCTCGAGCAACTGGATTTTTCTCCCATCATGCCATTATCTCTGCTTTTATTCCAAAGCTTGCCCTCTCTCTCTCTCTCTCTCTCTCTCGTATTCTTTCTCTACAGTGGTTGGTAATTAAAGTGGTCAGGGCCATTCTATTACCTGGGGGGTGGGAGACTTATTCAAAGGCGCCTGAGATCAAAATGAAAACCAATTAGCGTTGGGCTTCTTGTCCTTTTATAATGCAGGGAGAGACAGCCAGCTTATTGGTTAGCCTCTGTCTTTTTCCTCAATGCAGAGAGCACTCGCTCGCAGGCTTAGCTTGGATTGGAACAGTCAGGAGTGAGGGGGGTGGAATGGGGTTGTGTGTGTGTGTGTGTGGGGGGGGGGGGGTGTTAAATGAGTAAAGGTGGCCACGCAAACTGGAATTCGGCAAGCTGCCTGTATCAGGTGTCAAAAACGGTGCTTGTGGGGGGCTGAAATCATACCAAAAGGACACACGTCAGGTGCTAATCTGTGAGCCATTTCATTGTTATGTCAGAGGGTCATGTAACCTTAGCCACAATGTTGGCTATGAAGACAGCACTGTGAAATAAGGCAGAAAATTATGCAGAGTGAGGAGGAGTAAATGTCTGCGGAGCAAAGGCTGGAAATGTATTCATGTATTCAAATACCTGAAAGGCTTGTATATCTTAGACGATTAAATCCTGTAATACTCATAGAGTTTGATTAAAGAATATTAGAGTTTAGAAAATACAAGAGGAATAAAATTGCATTGGATAACTGTAAAGCAAATATTTTAACAGGACAAGGCTAAATACAGTGTGGCAGGAAGTCTTAAAACTTGGAACAGCGTGATCATTTTCTTTTTATCGTTTCCTTTTTTGTGTCAGTTTTTAACATATTAGTGATATATGTTATATGTTTTTTTTACTACCCACTACGGAGATAATGTTCCAATATATTACATTTTTTTACCATTATATTAAACATGAAACCAATTGGGATGTCAATGGAGAGCAATTATGCTAGTAATTTTTGACACTAAAAATCTCCATACTGCAGACATGCTTGTTAATTTTGTATGCTCACTGACGCCATTTTTGATGCACAAACTGGGGACACGGTGAGTATTAGTTAGTGTCAACTCATCTGGCCACATCTCCATCTTGTTGGATAAAGGTTGACAGTTCATCTTCAGGTCAAAGCTGATACTGTTGTCCTGCCAATGTTCTAATGAGTGGGCTGGTATGATTTTTTTTTTTTTTTTAAAACTTCAACTTTCAAAGGCTGCAGTTGTATTTAGGCATCATAAACAATAAAAAAATCACATTTATTTGTAAAGATGGAAAAAATCGATCTTTTGTCTACAGAACATGCGAGATGATAATTTCCGTTTTCTTCTTTATCTGAGTTTAGCATGTTAGCATGCTCAGATAACATTTAAAAACTCAGCAGGTTTTGCAGGTATTTCGCTCTAAACCAACAGTAATCAGTATGCCACTAAAATCACAAACTTTGTGTATATTTTACACAATTATGTGCATATGTCAATCTACTAATGGCCCTAGAAGTAAAAGAGGATCACCAAAGTAACTTGAATGTATTTCTAACGAAACCTGAATATCATGGAAAGTCAGAAATTGACCAACATGTGGAGGGTTATCAACTGAGGAGCATGAATTTCATAGCAACCCATCTAAATGTAATTGTCATCCACATATCGCCCTCATCGTTTGCTGTCCTGGGTGCAAGCCAGTTGTCTCCCTGCTTGATATCGACTCATCCTGTCTTCGAAACCAAATTAGGGTGAGTTTTACATGTCCAAACCTTTTACATTGTGTGAAACCTTTCCATTATTTTCCTCTGCTAGAATAGAAATGAACTC
This sequence comes from Parambassis ranga, assembly GCF_900634625.1. Taxonomy (NCBI): domain Eukaryota; kingdom Metazoa; phylum Chordata; class Actinopteri; family Ambassidae; genus Parambassis; species Parambassis ranga. The sequence goes on from NC_041031.1 coordinate 4,530,633, forward strand.
ACTTGTCTCAGATGAACGGTGCCAACTGTGCGTCCATTAGAAGAGAGTGTGGATGAGAGCCAACATGCTCAATGTCCTGACGGGGGAAAGAAACCCTTTGATCAAATTGTTCTTGTGCACTGCGGTGACGGGTAGTTTTACCTTAGTCAGTATTAAGTGCTGCTGTGAAAAGCGACAAATAACCCATATTTGAAAAATCCATACTGATATAAAACATTTAGTTTTATATGAAGAATATGGCCTGCTGCCAAGATGGAAATTAAATTTAAGTACCATAGCCAAATCTGAGCTATTTAGGTTGAAAAGGTTCATTAAAAACATGTAATGAATCGCCTAAAAGATGTGATTATGTTTGCTCTAAATGACATGATGAATGTGATTTCATGTTAAACCCCATAGTGTCAGTTTAGTTGTGTTTTTACATGCACTTTTTGAATATCAAAGATTTGTTGTGTAGTGAAAGCACTTCTCTCTCAGTCTTACTCTTGCAACAACCTTTAGCTCTACTCAGCTACCTCTCAATTTGCGTCTTTGCATCATCAGCACTCTCCTTCTGTTCAGCAAGGCTCTGATGTCCCTGATGATCCAAAGCTGCCAACTCTCTCTTAATGGGGACAGGTCTCTGCACACTGATGTAGTCAGCCACACACTTGAGTGAGACCCTGATTCTCCATAGTCTACCTGAAATGGCTTATTCCTGATACTCCAAACAACAGGCTTGTAATGTTTGTATGGGTAAACTGCATAGCTCTGTGTACCTCTAAAATTTATTAAACTACAATATACCTGTGAAGTGTAACTTTGACTTGACTGTGACTTTTGACTCTGAGCTCATTTACTGGTGTAGTTGTTTTGATAAGGTACTGGCTGGATTCTGGCTCACTAAGGAACTAAGGAAGGAAGATATTATATTGCTTAGTGAGCACTGGATAGCGCTATCCAATCAAACAGTTATGACCCTCAGTGAACTTTATTATAATTTAATCTGATCCTATGAGTCTACGAATTTATTAAAATTCACCTAAACTGTTAGGAACTGCAGTTTTTGACACTTCTGCACCAGCTTAAAATGTAAGACTTGACCTGCAACATGGGTCCCTGTGGGAATCGCCTACAGCATAACAAAAAGTAAAAAACACAGCTTCGTTCATGGTCAGACAGTTCTTCAGTGCTTATGCAGGGTTTGTGTCCATGCAGGCATGAAACCTTTTTTTTTATGCATCTATTGTTGAAAACCTTAGTGGAACTGTGAGATGAGGTTGCATAATTGAAATGTCTGTTTCTTCAAGCTCTGTAATTTGACCCATCAGATGATGGGAATGAATCTTTTGTTGAGCAAATCTTCAATTATACTGTCTCCTCAGACCCTCAAGGGCTTCAATAAACCATTGGTTTGGGTGTTTGAAGGCCATCACAGCGATTAGCTAGCATGCTCTATCCCACTTAGCGAGCATTATGACCTGAGACCAAGGATATCCGAGAAAGATTCTGACTAAAGTGAGTCAGCCGTACAGCATTTTCCTTTGAGTTCAGTGGTTTGACCCTTCAGGTCATTGTGTTGTCGAAGGGTAATTTATCTGGTCTCTGCCTTCATTTGCTTTCTGCTCTGTGCTTCGGGCAGCACACGGATCAATCAAGAGCATATTGGATGGGAGGAGTGCATGTGACTTGACTGCAACAGATTAACGATGGAGTTGGTAAAAGCAATCTCTCAAATGTAGGCTACTATCAGAATATTTTTTTTCTATAATTGTCATTAGGGCAGGTAAAACATTTTTGACACCCTAAAGAGGAAGGACTGGCCCTTGTAGAGCTAAAATTAAATTAAATTAAATTAAAGAAATGTCTCCATAACTACACAGGTCCTCCTTTTTGTAATAATAGATAAATAAAGGATTTCACTTTCACAAAAAATACGATTTAAATGAGTGGGGGAATATTATTTCATTCCATTAATATTGCAACAAAATGCAACAAACTATTTATGATCATCCTTAGGTTTGTTGAGGTTTGGTAACCAAATCCTTGAAGCCACCATAAAGAAAGAGGGCCTTCCACAAGGTCTGTAATTACTGCCCTTTCCACCCCTAGGGCATTCTACAAATCAGCTGTTTGAAGGTGAAGCTGATGATGGTCTAGTCCTCTCAGCCCCAATCACCTTCACTGGAATGACCTATGAAAAAAATAAAACAAGCAGGGCCGACAAAGAGTATCATCAAATGAGCACTACAAGTGCCCACTTTATTCATTCTAATTATTTGGTTTGACCTGAAAATTCATTTCCTGTTTGCGCAGCATTCATTCACAGTTACCTCTAAATTGGCTCCAATGTGACAACCAGCTCAACCATAAAGGTGTTCTGAATTTTTTGAAGAAACTGATCGACCTGGAAGGCAAAGATGCTGATTGAATTGAAAGCAAATTAAACCAGGCTGCGGTTATTATGGAGATTGAGTCATCAGTCTTCTTGTGTCTTTTCTGTCCCCCAGGCGTCCTGCAAATCAATCTGAAGCTCGTGTGGTCAGTGGCCAGCATTGTTTTTAACAGAGAGATGAGGATTGGTCAATGGGACAAAACATAAACTGCAATGGACTGAATCTGAAAACAAGCAGGGGTCATGATGAGGGAGATGGGCTATTCATTCGTTCAGTGGCTTTTTTGTGAATTAGCGTCCCCGTGACCCGTCGTTTGACTGATGCGGTAAAGGCAAAGATGGCAGGCTGTCTGTGAATAAGGAGGCACAAGAAAAGGCTCATAAACCACTGTGCTGTGGTTCAGGAGCTTGCACAGCATGCTGGCTGGGATGGTTCAAAGTCCTTTTGCCTTCTTTGGTTGATTACCTCTTTAGTTCCTACCTTATTATTAATAATTACTTAGAGATAAAGTCTGCCAAGCTGCCACTGAGTGCTGCCGCAGAGCTTCCTTTTAAAGATATTTTTCTTTTGCCCACAACACCATTTAGCTCTTAATTGCTTAATTAACTAGCAATCTATTTTGTGGTCAATGTGTTGCACTTGTTAGCCTTGAACCGTTATAGTCTGTCTAAGCCTCTAAGGAAATAAGAAAAGCAGTTAAGCTTTTTATTTGTCCACACAGGTTACCCACAATGCAACTCATACCTGACAGCAGACTGCTGATCTTATTTCTGTGTCTGACTTAAACCAGACTTTTGTGGCTTCTTTATAGAATGAGAAGACAGCAGAACTCTGTCATGATCCATGCTTTTATTTTGAAAATGTCTTTTTCTTGTGTTTTATACTTAGTTGTTCTTTCTGTTTTATATTTTGTTATTCTTTCCTTGTGTGTCATGTTTTATTTTACCTACTGTCACAGACATGATGTCATTATCGTCATGGATTGTGCTGAACATATTATAGAAGACAAACCTATTGTTGTTGTTAAGCTTGACCAAAGCTTATCTCTGTTGTGATTTCTTGCATTGTTTGAGTTTGTTTTATCCTTGTTTTTTTGACCAAGAAATCCTAAAATCACAGTCTCTAACTTAGGCTCTTTGCTTCAGGGTGTGTATGTATGTGTGTGTGTGTGTTCACATAAAAGTGGGTGTTTGACTTATAATTTGATGCTTTTTTTCTCTATATAAAAGTCATTTGTGGGTTGCAGACTTTTTCCAGGAGGCACAGGTGGTTATTATGAAGTTATTATTAAGTCGAAATCCCCTTAGACTTTAGCTAATACAGATCAGTCAAATCCATCTGCTAGCTGACCTTTCCACATTAAAGTCAAAATTATATTTAGCAGTAAGTTGTACATAAAACAACAAAACACCTCCTAAAACTCCGGGTCAGACTGGTCCAACTTTTTGCGAAACGCTGAGTAGGGACAGCTGTTAGAATTGCAGCTGCTGGGTTTAGAGGAAAGTTTGGTCCACACACAGACAGGGGAGTGCTGGATACAGACATCATAGTCCCAAAAAGAAGCAGACAAAAAAAACAAAAACAAAAAACTAAACCAGTGGAAGAATACTGAAGAATGGCTGTATTCAGAAATATTATACAGTAGCTCACACATTGAATAATTCAGTGTTCAATTAAAAAAGGCACTGATAACATTTTTAGTTTGTGGTGAGAAATCGAACAAAAAGAGAGGCAGGAAAAATGGTAAAAACCTATGGCAGTTGTTGTTTATCATTTCAGCAATCACATCATCATAAATATAATACATCATTTTTATATCTTTTAGTAGAGTGTTGATGTTTGTTCTGAGTTAACGTGCGGTACGTGTGAAGGAGCCACCATAATGAGCCCCCAACTAGAACCTCCAACCAACACTGACTAATTTGATGTCAGTGTTGAATAAAACAGGGCAAGATGAGTGAAATGGTTAAGGACAGACATTGGTAATCCCCTTGGTAAGGCAGGGGATACTTCTGTGTATCTTTTCAGACAGTATTGTCTTTTCAGTCCTCTTTGCAGACACCTCCTCTTGCTGAGTAGACGCATGCTGGTGAAGTCATTTTGAATGCGCTGTTCTGATGCATCAAATTTGTTAAAGATGCAGCTGGGAATTTTAAAACAGCAGCATTAATAATTAAGTTGCTTATTATTAAATGGCTCAGCAGTTTACGTGTTTTGATTAGGTGGAAGTAAAAAAAATGGTGGAAGGTATTCAGAGGACAGAGAGAGAGAGAGTCATGGACGTCACTAGGGTTGACAGATAGGGGGGGCTAATCACCAATCACCACCAACAGTCGCGCTGTAAATGTCTCTTTTGTCCCTGCAATGTTTGTGTGGCAAAAGTTGAAAAATGAAGCTGCGCTACATGAAAGAAGCGCTGTTTACTGTGAGCGTCTGAGAGCGAGCTCCCCTGTTCATCCGGAACGTCTTCGACGTAACTTCCGGGTTAGCGTAACAAAACATAGCACCGCTAATAAGTCAAATAAAAGTTTCCAGTAAGAAATAACAGTGAATAACAGTGTATAACAGGGGTATGCAGAACAATGCACCTTCCGGCTGAGATAACAGCCCGCTACGCGTCTATTATTGCGTTCAGGGCCGCTTTTCAGACATGTAGACGAATCAGCTAGTTAGTGGAGATACTTCTCTTGTCTTCAGAAGACATCTTTGATACACCACGTCAGAGGCACAAGGCTCTACAATTGGATATTTGAGCCCCTTGTGATATCGCTCGATGGTCCGATTGGACACTGACTTGCCTGTAGAATAATACAGCCAGTCTACATCACACAGACATACCTGAAGTGTCCTCTTTTCGAGGAAAGAAACAGAACGTCTCTAGCTATTACTTTCCTGATATATGAGCGACTTTGTAAGACATATGCTCTCATATCGTATACAACGTGGTCAACTCCGAAATAATGAAGCCCCCCTAAAATAGGGCTAGCGACGTCAACGGAGAGAGTGGCTGCAGTACAAAAACTCCTTCCCTGTGGGGTAATTAGTTTTCCAGTTTGGGAAACATCATTCAAAGTTTTAATACCTTTTGAAATCTCGCTCTCTTTCCTGTTGATGGAGATGTATTTAACTGAGTGTCTTTTATCTATAGAAGCCAAACCTTGTAGTTTGACATGGAACTCATTTCACATTGAAATTGAATTTGTTTTGCATTTTAAGAATTTGTATCTTTAGAAAGACATCAAGAAAAAATGTCGGTGTTATCACTAGAGTTAAAAGCTGTCCGCATACTTGAGTGCATTGGTTGGTTTCAACCTTTGCACTCAAGATCCTCTTACAGCAATATGCTGAGCATTGTAACACTACTGAGGCTTATTGCAGTTTAAGAAGCCATTACAACAACAAAATAGAATTTAATGTTAAATAAAACTAAACCGAAAAACAGAAAATGACCTGACATCTGATGATGATGGTTCATTTATTTGTTTTTTTAATCAGCTAATTTACATGTTTGATATCAGTTTGACATTTACTTGCCATTATGGTAAATTGTAAATCACTTGTATTGATCTTGTCATTGCACAGCATCGATATAGTCTCTGTCAGTGACTGTAACCCACTTGCCTCCTTAAAGAGGATGGAACCTTTTCCTTCAGCAACAAAAGACAGCTAGCATGAAAAAAACCATCCACAGTCACATTCGAATTCCTGATTCATAAAAGAATAATGTTTTGGGGTTTCAAAAAGAAAAACACTAAAAAAAAATCTGGTAATATAAAAATAAAAATCAGATCAAGTGATCAAGTACAGAGGAGGCCTTCCTTTCGTCAACATAAGGACAGTCGGGTCATTTAGTTCAACCAAGAAAAGGAGTGTAGGAGAAAGGGGTATTTAGGCCAATGATCTCTATCAACACACCCCAGAATTTTGAGCTGCTGCTATCATGGCGATTGCTTGCTGCTATAACCCGCGGTAATGAATTTCATCATCTGATTTGATTAGTTGTCAGAGAAGAGTTTGGTGTCTGATTATTTAAATGCTACTTTAAAGGCTTTCACCATCTTGTTTTGCCTGTTGAGCAGATTCTTGATTACTCATTATCTCATGTACTGTCAAGCCTTCTTCTCAAATCAAAAGTTTCATTTACATTCATCAAAACATTATTAAAAGCTTGCCTAACTGCAAATGACAGTATTTGCATGAAACGAATTGCATGAAAGATTATTAGAAAATGCTTTTCTAAACGAAAATGGAAGTATTTTATATTTCAATTTAACCTTTTTTGACCTTCGACCTTTACATCACACAAGTGAGAAGTCATGATTCAAACATGGTGCTGAGTTTGTTTCCTGTACATGCAAAAAATGCACAAAAAGAATTACACACAAACTCTATATCAGCGACACACACATTCTCTCTCACACACAGGCAGAGGTAAAATGTGCGTTGCTCAGCGGTTGCCGCTGCCTTTGGCCTGCAGACACAGAGAAGGTTGAAATTCAATCAGTCACACTCTGGCAGGAAACTTGTGTGTGTGTGTGTGTGTGTATGATTGTGCGATCCTTGTGTCTTTAAAATGTGCAGATGCACAGCATCGAATGTGTAGAGAGTGGCTGCTTACTCGCGAGTATTGCCGGCTGTGGCAGAGCGTACGTGTGCAGTCATGCACATCCGTGTGTGTGTGTGAGTGTGTGTGACTAAGCTAAATGTGGGGAATTTTTGCATTGCATTCTGAAGTATGTTGTGCTATTAAACCTGTACAGTAAATCCAAAAACACACTTTTATGTAACCACTGCAGGTTGCACTGCACAAAACGTTCTTGTAATTGTTTTCGGTTGTTAATAGTCAGACCTTGGTCTGCTGTTTGTTGATTGTTTGTTTGCACTGTCTAATCAGACTTCTGGCATTGTTGTTGGGGTTAAAGTTCGGTTCTAGGTGGAGAACACAGAAACGCAGTAATTGAACGTCATCATGCTGAGCTGAATCAGACATCATGAATCATTATCTTTATCAAGTGGATGGTGACATGTTCTGTAGAGGAGTACCTCTATTGTTTGCATGCAAATGCTCTCATTGACCTTACCTTGGTTCAATGAGTGTATCTTTTACACCTGAAAGTCCACCTGGTTCTGCTTTCTGTTTTCTATCAGAAAACAGGGTGGCCTAACTTTGACCACCGCACCTAGTGGACATGAAGTGATCCTTGGCTTGCCGTTTTATCTGAATTCCATCTATGCTCCGTGACATTTACCAGCCAAGGGCTGTCAATCATGTTGAATCCTCTTCTTCACAACACCAGTTTTGAACCCTGCTGACTGCTTTGTACTAAATTCAGATTGTGTTTGATGCCAGAAACCCCTAAAATATTGTATAACTTGCCTTTTCATAGATTCACCAAAGGCTTTTGTTCCCTTTTTTTACAGCTGGTAGGTCAGTGTTCAAACGTCCTCCATCCTCACGGGGGGGAATCCACATTTTCCCAGAGTTGCAATCATTTCTCCCCCCAACTAGTTCTGCCTCACCCTCCTGCACAAATGAATGGCTTTCACTCAATCATACCATCATGGTGACAATCACCTCATGCCCTGCACTGGAGAGTGAATTTATTCTTGGAACGATCCAGGCCCTGGCCAACAGACCCAGCTGAGGGATGCCACCACCCTCAATTATCTGTCTGTACTCCTCTGGAGCTTCTGTCTGCCTCCACGGAATCACTTTATGTGATATTCTGCCTGACTATTAGCTCCAGTGTTCCCGCTGTCTTACTTCCCCCTTGTCATTGTGATTTAAAATCTATTCCACTGAATTAATATAAGATTAAAATATTACAATTTACAATTAAAATATTCAATATTTAAATATTTCACGTATTCTTTACATTCATTTGTTGCAATAAATAATTTAATATTTGTTAAAACAATCAATACCTGAGTGATCTGCCTTTAGAACAACAAATCACATGATCTTATTTTTTTTTGGACCATTGTTCCTTTTTGCTTCAGCTGCAGTTGATAATGTGGCCACTTGAGGGTTTCCCAAAAAGCGAGTCAGTCTCCACAGACTTCCATGAAAACGTTTGCATCTCTGTTTTAACTATTTTGATAATGATTGTAATACGATATGTGATATATGAAATATAATATATATAGAGCTCTTATAACAGTCACCATCTTAGCCCACAAAGCCGAAGCCCCTTTTACACAGCCTGCTCATTGCACCTTTATTCTGCCGCATTGCACTCTGCGGCAATACGTCGCCGTTGTGAATAAGCCAAATGGGAGCAAAGGCAGAATCAAAAGGGGGTTTCGAGTGCAGCTTTATGCCACAGTCTTTGTGTGAAAGCAGCTTAAGTGGCACTATATTGTTGTTAAATTAAAGCCATTTATAACAGGTTTTTTTAAGGGCTGCAGGTGGCGCGACAGCCGTCATTTTTGATGAGCGCATAGTTCACAGGAGCAAGGTGTGCGTATGTTTTTTAAGTGTAGACGAGTGGGGTCATTATGGGCAGCCTCATTCTAGATGGATTTTTAGATTTTCTGTATTTTTTACTGTAGATGATGGGGTTAGTTTTAATGATGTCTGCACTAGTCAGTAATTACGTGGGTCATATTTCAGTTCCACACACTGTGTACCTTTTACATAATGCAGTTCTGTTTTTAGTTGTAAAGATGAAATGTTAACGCTGCTGTGTACTAGATGTGCAGCATTATTGATTGATTGTCACTGATTAATCAATCAATATGTTCTGACATTTTCTTTTCAAGTAGAAAATAAGCCTGTTTCCCGCCCCAAACATAATTTTTTTTTAGGATAGATTGCATAAGAAAAACAAATACGCAAGAAAAAGGCTTGTTTTGCTTTTTGTACATGTGTCGTGTGCCTCAGTGTGTTTATATGTGTATGTTTACATGGCCCTGATGTCAAGCTGCTGTTGTTTGTCAGTTTGACTGGTCCATTTTTGTTCCTTTGGCAGCTCATGTAAATTATGTGTGTTTCCCTCTCTTTGTGTACAGTGTAAGCCTCTGTACATCAGTGTGTGTGTATGTGTGTGTGTCAGTTTCCATGGGGGAGTTCTACCTCAGGCTGTCGGAGTGAGTTTCTGTCTTCTATACAAGCAAAGGTTAGCTCTCCTAGGAACAGCCCACTGCCGAACTGGCCTTTACACACACATACACACACAGGCATATGTACGCACACACTACACAGAAATACAAATTCACAGGTGTATCCAGTCTGCTTTGTTTTATAGATAAAAGTTAGAAAACCACTATGGCTGACATTTGAAAATGCTGTCATTTGCAAAATGGAAGATGGAACAGTTTACAAAATAAATAAATAAAAAAATAAAAAATCTTGTATCATTTTTTTTGGCTCATCTCCATCGCCATGACAACCGTGTTAGCAACTTAGTTCAACTACAAATGATACACCTGTTTTTAATGTGCCTTTTGTGTTTGCGCTGCATTTATATGTAGAGTAGGTCTGCTACATTCCCTGCAGTGCTTAGCCTTGAAAAGACAAACAGCTCCTCTGCCCGTTTCTTCTGCTTCAATTCTCAGTGCTCTTCAGGCCACGTTAGCTAATTGGCTAACACCATTAATGCTGCTAATTACCATTAGACTTTCTCGGTATATCTACAGACACACACACACGTCAACACTAGTTGACATTCCTCCATGCACGCCTGCTCACCAGCTGGATTTACCATATGCATTAGTAGATGCATTTAGCCCGCCACCCCACACACACATATTGTCTATACAACCCCCACCTGCCAATAATGAGGATAATTGCTAGAAACAAGTCATCCATGTCACCTTAGTTATTACGCTGTGGTCATCAATACGGACGGAGGCAAAGGACACTGTGTGTTTTGGGGTGTGTGTGTGTGTGTGTGTGTGAGAGAGAGAGAGAGAGAGAGAGAGAGAGAGAGAGAGAGAGAGAGAGAGAGAAAGGATACCCCAGATGAGGCAACGACGGAGGAAGACCAGCTGGTGATGCAATTTATTGGCAATATAAATGAATGGCTCGGACAAAGGTAACAAAGGTCCAGAGCTCTGCCAGCGGCTCCTGTAGGAAGAAATGATCACATTACATTCAACAATACAGAAAATGACCTGGTGTACATATGTCTTCATATATGTAAATGACTCAAATAAAAGGTATACTTAGCAGTGTGCATGTCACAATGTAAGCAGTTACTTATTTGTATTTTTGGACCCATACAATAATTTGAATGACTTTTAGGTTTATAGTCTTGCTCCATGACCAACAACAACCTGAGATACTGTATTTATGAAGTGAGTCAAAGGCAAGGACCTTTTTTTAACCATAACATTTGAACCTTGCCTTTCATAATAAATGAGAACAATGAGCGAATCTGTGCAGCCCGAGCAGCCTGTCATGTGACAAATGAATTAGAACGAGAAGGAGTTTCTTATACAGCCTGAGCGGCCTGGCTGTCAGGTGACAAAAAAAATCAAGGACCCGAGGATGAACGAGTTGTGAACTAATCATTTCTGTTTCCTGTCGTATGGCGAACGAATCACTTACTGACAAATCTCGTTGCTCCCGAGTCATATAAAAGATTAGTTGATATTGAACGAAACGTTTGCGACTGACACGCTACTTGGCAGCTAATAATCCCCAACACTGCAGCTAAATGATTTCAGTTAGTGTTTGAATATTGTCCAAATTAATCCCAAATTCTGTGAAGATACACATGTATGTGACGTATTTGTATACACAACCAGGGGCTGTTGTTGGCAAATATGCATAAAATGCAAATTAATTCTGTTCAGCTCCTATTTAGATACAAAAAAAAGATTTTGATTAGATTTTAAATCTAATCAGCTTAAAACAAAACAGTTATTTTTAGTCATCAACTTCTATGTTGCCCCTCTCATTTCATTCTGTCCTTCTAAACACATTAACATACCCTAATAGCCATCTTAAAAAGATGTGTTGTTATCTTATTGTTCACTCTAAATTTGTGTTGGAAAATAACCAGCTTTTCTTTTTCATTACAACCAAAAAAAAGTGCTTTGAGTTGAGCAGAATTAAATTAGGGTAAAGCAAAGAGCGAGTACAGGAGATAATATCAGTGTGAGAAAAGGAACAAAATGAGATAAGAAATTAAAAAGATTTCCTCAAGGGTTTTGATCCAATTGGAGACAAAAAGGGTTTTCCTCATCTCGTTCAACAGAGCCCTGTCCCCCTCAGTCCAATCCTTTTTCACTTAGCAATTAGACTATTGTGTCCATCAATACCATGTGGCATAGGAGGAGGGTGGAGAGAATGATTGTCTCACTGGTTCTCCATGGTGCTCTCTTTGTCTAGCTCAGGGCCATTGTAGGATGGAGTGATTCTGGTTTTCCAGCATGTAATCAATACAAATTTGTTTTCACTGAAAGCCAGGCAGAAAGATTTCCTTAGGTTGGATTACTTTATGGATCACAATCCTGCTGAGATGCCTATGTAAGCCAGCTGTATAGCTAAGTTGATGCTAACTTAGTTTTGAAATGACATGAATGGAACCATTGGAGTCAGTTGCAGGATCATATGAATCCATGTTTCCTGTACAGAGTTCTTCACTGCAGGTGAAGGTGAGGTGTTAATGATGCAAGTTAGCCAGTATTCAACACAAGCTGTGTCAGTGTCACTCCTTAGTGGACCTTCAGATTTGTGCAGGGTGTACAAGCAAGGACATGCAGTCCACCGTCTCATCATCAAAAAGCACAGTAGCACTTAGCTCAGTTTGTGTGCCGCAAAACCAGTTCAGACAAGGCACTCATCACACACAGGGTCATGTCTGGTGATGTGATAGGTGTCAGGAAGTAGCATGTGTGAGACTGTCAGCTTCCCTGGTAAGATCCTATCTCTTTTTGAAACAGAACTTGGTTTCTTTTTACTAACAACAATATAAAATTGCCTGTCAATAGCTGTGTGTTACAATACTGCATTGGAGTCTGTCCCTAATGTGCTCCTTGATGGTTGTCCTTTCATCCCTGCTGTTGAGAAGCACAAATGAAACAGTATGATACTACCACCGTTAGTGTTCATTCATAAATTGCTGAAAGTTAATTAGTACTTCCTGTCAAGCTGCCGGTACTTTTCTTTGATCTATTCTTTTCAAGTTTTCTGGGTAATTTAGATGACAGTTCCCAACCAGTTCCTGCCTTGTTGAGGTAATAATATTAACCTGACATAGCTTCACAGCACACCATATCTGTCTTTTTTCACCACACACACATGTAGATTGCTTGAAGGCTTGCCAGGAATTAAAGGTACAAATCTGATAACTTGTCATCACACCGCAAACTAATGTATAGATGCTTTCACTTTCAGTTGACCGACACAAATGTGCAACACGTGAAGAAGTTTCAAGTCTACTTACTACTGATATGATATTTGAGATATGAGACAAAACCTGCCCGTCAAAGTGATTTTAGTATTATACAATTGCCATGTGAGGTGCACTTAGGGTGGTAGAGGTAGGGGTTTTGAAACAAGGCAATGAAGGAACCTTTAATTCTTCTTCTTCTGTTTTTTTTTGTTTTGTTTTTTTTTTTTAACCAAAAGGCAAGAGTTCCTTTCTCATTATTTTAAATATGTCATCTATGAACCTTATATGAACCTTATATTGCATGTTTCCAAAGCACTGTATTCAAAAGAGGCCTCTCTCATATTCTGCAGCTTTTCTTTGCATTTCATAACCCAGGCAGAATATTGACTCCATCATATTATTCATGAGCCTCTAAGCAAGACACATAAAAACCTAGATAGAAAAGCCCATACAGTATGCAGAAATTTAAAGTGGCGATTCATTTTGTTTAGAGGGCAATTTTTTTCTCTCTCTGCCTCCATGTGGAGCTTTCTCTTTTCTCTCATTACCCCTTGCGCTTCCTATCTGCATGAGAATTGCATATCAGTGGCTCACAGTAGGCAGCGTAGTAGCTTCCTATGAAGCCCACAGCGAATTCAGAAAGTCATTTTAATGTGAGACTAGCGTATATTTACAGGGAGAAAGAGTGATGAGAAGAAAGAAAGAGGGTGAAGGAGAAGAGAGAGAGACATGCAAAGATGAGGACAAAGAGAGGCCTGAAAACAAGTTGGTAGTGGCAGTCTTTCCCCTTCTGGGCTAACATGCTGTGAATATGACACCTTGTTTTAACTCGCTAGCAGGTGCTGTGCTCCTCACAGGGCAAATTAGTCTGGTGGAACATTGCACATAACTGCTTATGTAGAAGAGCGATAAGTGAATGAATGAAAGCCAAGATATGAAAATAGGCTGGGTTATTTTCTTGTTGCAGATCACATCAAGGGGAGAGATGATGGTTTTCATTTGCTACATTACCTTCATCCCCATTTAGGACGTACAGGTATATTAAAATAAGATGAAGTGGGCTCCCTGTTATATCCCTAATAAATGATGAAACAGAGTTCACCCTTTTGGATCAACTTATTGACTTGCAAACCCAGGCCTGTGGCAAGTAGACCAGTGTAAAATAGACCCAGCCTGACTCTGGATCAAGGTTAGGTAACCCCATGAAGATCTTTACTACTCGTATAGGATTAGCCCCTTGGATCGCTGTCCAGTTGCATCAACTGCACCAGTCTTATCGTACAAATATAAAGTAAGATTCATGTTTTATTCTAAGGTGTATGTAAGTTTGCAGAGGGGCAGCAAGGAGATCATGTGTTTCGAGTTCCATACAAAAAGACAGGCAGCTCAGTGATGGACACGACGCAGTCTAATTTTGTTATGTAAAATGGACTCACAATTAAATCAAATTATTTATTTTGACACAAGACATTTTTACACAACTATGCAAAATATCTCCTGCTGAATTATAAGTTTAAAGTTGGGGTTTCGATTCAGGACAGGTAGTGAGTTTTTACCCAGGAGTCTCAGGTTTGTGATATTCTAAAGGCACTATTGTGGTGCAGTGATTGATTACCATCAATTAAGTAGGCACCAGAAATTAGCTTTCAGTACAATAGTAATCCCCTTTTTATTCATTTAACCCTTTCTACCCCAAGCCCAGTTTTTTGTGGGGGTTGAAAGGGTTAAATTAACAGAAAACAAAAATCCTAAATTAAAAAACAAATGAAACATTATTGTCTTTTATTGTGTTTTAAAGGCTTCTATAGTATTTTAATTGTGAACGTACAACAATACATTTGTTTTCATGAAACTGCATGATACCATGCTTTATCGAGTAGTGCTTGAAGTGACTTGGTTCTTCTTATACGCTGCCGTTACTCATATTTGTGGGAGATTTGTGAGCACAACACAACTTTGCCCATCATTATGCAGGAGCAGTTCCTACTTTTGTCTTTCTAAAAAATGTTTCCATCAAACCTTACAACATTGTTAGCCTGCTGCTAAAGCGCTGATAGAGAACATTTATCTGACACCAAGTTCCTTTATATACCAAACAACAAATGTGCAGTCTTTCAAGTGTACAACAATAATTTGATCACTTAATCCGCAACACAAAAAGGAAGTATTTCCATTTAAATATGGCTCAGTCTGATATTTCTTGCCCTCCTTCTATTTTGCCTTTTTTCTTTTCATCTTCCAGAGGAAGACAGCTTGGTAGAAAACAGGGATGAAGCAGAATACAATCAGTGGAAGAGTAGTGCTCATCTGTAACAAGGAGAACACACAAAGAAGATTGTTATAGTCTGTTTAAAGACAAGCTCTCTTTCTTTGGCTTTGCTGCTCTGTTTAAACTAGATCCACCGGGAAAGAGGAGAGCAGGGAGGTATAGAAATAGTGTAGAGCAGAAGAGAAGTGGCTAGGAAACGAGGGTCAAATGTGAGGAGCAATGGAAGAAAGGGAATTACAGAATAAGTAGACAAAGGAGTGATGAGTGACGTTAAATTTATAAGTCCTGTTAACTAGGTTTGACAATGTTTTGCATCCCAATAGTATTTTAAGGTAATGACAGGAGAGAAGGAGGTGACAGATGAATGTGTGACAGGCAGGGAAGTTTTTACTTTTCTTTTTTATTGTGTGCACATAAGTGTAACAGAAGGTCAAGTCAAGAGAATTTGATATTTGAATTTGAACAATGTTAGAGTGAATACTTTGAAAATCTACTGGAATATTCTAATGCTTCTTTTTCAATTGCCTGGAATCAGCACAAAATAATAATAGTATTTAAATGGTATATGGCTTGAAATATGTGCAAATATTTTTAGAAAATTTGCAGTTGAATCTAATGATCTTGGATTTTCTGCCATTTGTTTACACTTGGAAACATAAAAAAAATATTTCCCTCAATATTTCCCGAAAACTCATTCAAATCTGCTACTTAAGAGGTAGAGAATTTTCCCCTACAAGCTTTACAGTGTCAAATCATATAACCGGAGTAAATCCATCAGAATTCATAATCACCCTCTGATAGCATGCCTCCTGCTATTACTGCATGTGCAGAGAAGAGAGAGGCACTTCTCATCTGGCAAAACATGCAAACTGTGACTTGTAGCCTGCAGCAGCTGCTTCTTCAAAATAGCACATTTTTGGATAGAATGTGTCACATTTAGGCACAAGAAATGGATGGAAAATGTTTTATCATATCTTCAGGCGTGTAGTTGGATGGTAGGGTGAACGTGGGGTTGCAGGAGTAGCAGGCAGTCAGTGCAGCTGCTAAAGTAAATCCCACAGAAGAGTAATCAAATAGCAAGTAGATGACGGTGAAGTGGGGAAAAAATATTGGGCTCTATAAAACTTTATTCAGTCTTTACATCTGGCCTGTAACGGTCTATAACCTCTTATTTATTCTTCTTCAGTTTATGGCCATGCTTATAAAACTTTGTAGACTCTGCCTCCCGTGAAATATGGAATAGATATTATCTGCTATTAAAGTTTAAAATTTCCCAAATAAAACGCTAAATTTACAAAACAAAAAGTCAAATTTAAAAGAAAAAAACAAATTTGTTACATTTTGTTTGAAGATAAAAGTCTGAAGAGTTTTTGATATTGACTTAAAATACACAAATTTAATAAAAAAAAAATATTTTCACATTACATCTGCTAGTATAACTTGCAAGTTATACTATTTGATGTGATTCTCTTCTGTAGAGACATAGTAGTTATTTTAACCCAGAATCATAGCCTTCTGATACACTGTGATAAGGTTTAGCCTAATTGAATGACTTGTGATTGTGATTGAGTATATGTGTGATGCAAATTCAGGTTTTTTTATTTTCAGTATTCAACAATGTTGACTAAGATTCTCAGTCATCCAGGTCATATTCGTAGAGACGATTGAACCTAGGCATCTGGATTTGTAGAGTTTTATCAGAACTGATGAAGCTGCTTGGACGTCTTCAAGAAAACTCCAGATGCCTTGCTTCAATTGTCTTTACGAATATTCAACAATCATAATTCTTGCCAATAATGATAAAAATCTTTTCCCTGTTGGCATTAAAAGAATGGCTTATATACTTTTTTACATTATTTTACTTCAATTAATGATCTATAGATGAGACAGTTTTAGCATGTAGCTGAGCCTGCCAACTTTCCGACAGCTGGGCATGGACTGATTTCCCCATGTTGGCGTTTTGAAATATAGTTTTTTTGGCATCTTCACATATCATGATTATGTGTACTGGCATTAAGTCAATCCAATATAGAATGTGGGGTTTCAGTTCCTGCAGTCAAAATGAACCAGAACTGTTAATTTGTCAATTTGCATGTGCATGGTGACATTTAAACACCCAGTTAAGAACCCAGTTACTGAATCCGATTAACAGTCCTGCAATTCATTTTCCCAACAGGGTTCGTCCCTATATTATCCTCTTTTTAAAGGGTGCTTTCTAGGTATCAACACTGCTAGTCCTGAGAGAAGAGATACAGTGAGTGGGTGTAAATGCCTGTATGTCTAAGGCTAAACCAAGCTGAAAACACAATCCAAAGACATACATGGCCTGCAAGATGGCAGGTGGTAGAAAAAAATGTCGACCAAGAACAAGGCAAAGCCATTCTCCCTGTCAAATTGGACATGATTTGATTTCATGCTTCCCACAGAGAGACAGAACTCAAAAGGTCAACCATGTTTGCGACCAGTTGGAAGGCATTTCCATGAAGATCCTGACACTTTTTTTCTGAAACCTTTTCCACTGCATAGGTTAACAGAAAAAAAAAACACAGGAGTTATTTCACCAAGGGCTATGCATAATAAGAAACTCTCTCATTGTGCAATGTAATCATTTTTCCAGCCTGCCACAGTGTCTCGTTATACACCCACCATATTGTGTAGAAATAACCTGTTTCTCATTAGCGTTGTGGGAAATGCCACGGCCGGGTTTTGCTGATACATTTGCTCTCTCTCTTCAGTTGAAAGCCTCGGGCTAAGAAGACGGAGATTTCCAAGCGAAATTTAAGAAGATGTCGTAGATGAAAACAACAGTGATTGCTTTTAGTGACTCTCGTCCACATTAAGCGAGCCCATAAAACATGAAGCGGTACTCTTCTACTCAAAAACACAGAATGTTACACTGATACAAAGTTTATTGCAGGGGATAATCAAGAAAAAGTAGTTTTTTTGTTTGCTTTATTTTTTTTTAACTTAGATTGTGCCCTCAAGAGTTTAATGAAACCAACACCGACCGACCTCCTGATGAGATTAGCCCAGTTTTCATCACCCAGCTGTTGTGACACTCCCCAGACTATCCAGAGAAGTATTAACCGGCCCTATCAAAACTCTGCTGCTTCATTTGTTTTCCATTAAAGCAATATATCTCCACAATTTAATACTGACACAGTGCAATAGTATTGACGTCTTACATCTTTGAAGTCAGGCTTCCAGTCTCCACTGATAGGATTAGCCCAGTTTTCATTATTGTGAATTTCATTTCTTCTTCTTCTTCTTTATTTTTTTTCATTAAAGTGAATGCATTATTTAGATCTTCTATTTTATTCTGGGAAGATCTGCTGAACATGCATGCTCCTTTCCCAGCAGTGGCTCATACATTTACTTGCTAAACACCCACCCAAGGGAGCTGCAGGGTACAAATCTTGTCCTCTGGTGTTGGCAACGGAGCAGCACCGCAGGGACACTGCAGGATTGCAATGCACTTATTTGCCCTTGTGGTAGACATATTTTTTTTTATCAATGCATTAGGGATACAATGCCATGTTAGTTTACAGTCATGCAGGGGTGATTCCAGGAATGTTTTAATGAGTTGACACAAGGGAGAACAGGTACCAGGTATCAAGACAATATGTATATTGAACAGTTAACCTGTTTTCTTACTAGTGCAGTGGTCTGTGCACACGGTCCTAAAAGTGGGCAAGTTAAACACAGAGGGAGCTGTGTCAGGTTTGGTATGGTGAGTCAACAGTGCGCCTCCTCATTGTGCCAATATTGTCAGTGGTCTCTGACAAGGGTCCTTGTTTAAGAGCCACTAGGTAAACCTCTTGCTAATTAATCAACAGGGCAATAAAGTGGACAATATTTCCCTTGTTGTCGACTCGGAAAAATTCATCACCATGTCCTTTTGATTAGGAATGTATTTATTTATTGAAGTAAAGCCCCCTGATGCAGCATCTCACTTTCGAGCTAACCACCAAACAACCTAGTGACATCAGTGTCTAATTTTAATTTTCAATTATGCTAACTACAGTGTATTTACTTTAACCTTATGTTAAGCCCAATTATTACTTTGCACTTGTATACATAGATATTGACTTAAACATTTGAGTGTGTTAATTGTGCAACACTAGTGACACTTTAAGAGGGTCTTGGACCCAAGGTAGGGGATCTGGGTCCTAGAGCAATTCCACAGTAGCCTGTAGTCTGTTGCCCAAATGTTTGCTCAACTTGTATTAATCCAAATATTGGTGAAAAACGACCCTTTCACTCAAAGCTACCAGGCTATAAACATGTTTACTTCTGCTGTTGTAATGGCCTGTGAGTATGTAACCATTTCAAAAAGTACAATTTTTGCTTCTGCATTGGCTTCATTTCTCTGCATACCTTTCATGAACAAGCTTTATGTCATGCACCAACTACTTTGGTAACCATCATTATTTCTAAAAATACTGTCACAATGCTTAATCTTAGCAGTGGGTGTGGTGCT
Source organism: Parambassis ranga (assembly GCF_900634625.1). Classification (NCBI taxonomy): domain Eukaryota; kingdom Metazoa; phylum Chordata; class Actinopteri; family Ambassidae; genus Parambassis; species Parambassis ranga. Next base: position 4,550,100 of record NC_041031.1, read on the forward strand.
AATTTTACAACTAGGACTAAAAGGAGTTATGTTTTAGATCAGTGTTATAGGAGACAGACACAAATATTACAAAATACAAAAAACAAGCTTTAAAATGCCTCCAATGTGATCTTGGCCTCAGGCTACAGCTGCCCCCCCATTGACATTTCACATGCCCTTTTGAATGGGTGTCACTGGTAGAACATTGCCTGTGGTGATTTATAGTATTTAATTTTATGACTTTGACTATGACTCACAACTATTGGATTTTATACATGATAATGGCTTTGTCACATTCCAGGGCTCACAGCTGGAGAGAAAATTGACAGAACTCACTAAAAGTGTCGAATCTGAAATCATGGCTCCCTCCCGTAGGTAGTGCTGACAGTTCTGCCTACAAGTCAGATTGTCACAGAGAGCTTGTGGAATTAGCCCGCTTGCCATCGCCCTGCCATAAACTGAACAAAACCTGACAGCAGGAATACCCCACAGAGCCTCTCAATCGGAGTGTGAACAGTTTTACATTAATACCACTGTGTTTTGACATTTCCTAAAGGCAATGTAAATGGGTGCAGCTGTTCCACCGCCCTGATATTACCTTCTGGTTTAACATGGGGATAATTGACATCAGGGACACGAGAAACAGCCTCTTCATACAAGCCTGCCTCTGATATCAAAGTACTACTTGACACTCACCCATGAGTAATGAGCAATGTTACACACTTGAGTAAAACTATTATAGTTATAACCAATAGACATTCCCCTCATACTTTAGAAAACAAACACCAAGATTTTATCCCTCTGTAAAGGCAAATCGCCATTTGACTCTTGTCATGGATAGTCCCATGTGTTTAGAGATCAACCCAGAGTCTGCAGAGAAAGATGGATCCAAACTCAGAATCGCAATCACAAGGTTTATTACAAAAGGTAAATGTAACAAAAGGTGTCCTCAAAAGAGAGGTAGAGCCACTGAGAGTGGTCCGCATCACGGGAACTGCCGCTGCAGGGAGAAAAGCCAGAGCTGGGATCTGACAGCAGAGGTTCTGTTAGCAAATGGTGGAACAGCAATCTAAAAAGGCTGGTTCAGTATTACCAGGTAGAACTATAGAACTAGTGACTAGTGAGTGGAGCACTTGTCCTTAAATGAGGGCGGATGATTAGGCTGGCAGAAGCAGGTGGGGTGATGACACAGGTATGATCCCTCGGCTCTGATATCCGCTCCACAGCAGCAGCAGTCCCAGGCGTGCCTAGAAGAAAAGAGAAAAGAAAAACAAACCGCTGCACTTGCAGCAGGACCCCCAACACCATGGATATGACAGTTATACCCACCAGACTCTCTAGTGGAGTGTGAACTGGACTAACCCTGTTACTTTAGCGTTTCTGCTTATTCAAAGTGAAGTTTCTTAACGCAATTAGACTTACAAATGTAACATACTTTTGGTGGCATTTTGTTTTAAAGCAAGGATTTCACATTGCTCACCTGTTGTGGACATGAGTGGAAAAGATATGGTGTTAGCAAATTAGACCTGTCAACTTCTATACTCCATTTTATGTAATTATTTCTCAGATTCATCAGTTTCTATCATTCTGAAGCAGTTGAACTTATCCAACATTTACACTATCCATTTGATTTGCACCATTTAACCTCTTCTCTAAGATGAAAAAGGTGCTCAGAAGTCACCATTTTAACAGTGATGACATGATTATCACTACTTTCTGAAGGTCCACTATCCAACTTCTACAATCTCTAAACTGAGTGTATATATAAAAGGACCATGCAAATGGAAATGTGCTTGGTTTCCTTAAACTCCTCTGCACAGGCCATTGAACTTCTTTAATCCACCAACTCGACTAGGCAGGTTTTTATAATGATGTCATAATGCAATGCATATCAGGCATTATTTGCATGAAGGTCACCGTGGGCCATTTTTTAACATTTGAACAGTGTCATTTGTGTCATTTTCTTGGCAAGGTCGGTCTCAGCGTGTCTGTAACAATGCAGGGGATCTCTGAAACAGCTCTGATCTTCCTTGTTAAATTTGTTCTAACCATATGACACTGCCAACAGTCACTGTCAAATTAAAAATAAACGAGCGACTGAAACGCAAGCGAGATCTGGCACAGCCCGAAAGAATGAACGAACAGGGCATCACAGATTCTCCCTTTGCTTTGTGCGGTTCTTATTAATCAACCACTTCAATACAACTCATCACAAAACAGGACCCTTTTGTTTGTTTCACTGAAAACTGGTTTGGCTGATTGGCTGTTTCATTGATTCAAATGATGTAATGAACTATTGTCTAAAAATAATAACAGTGTTGCTTCTGATTCATTTAATTCTTATTTCTTATTATTATTATTATTTTTTGTTTAAAACTTCTGAAGCTCTGGCTGATCTGTGCCACTTGACACTTTAAAGCGTTGGGATTAGCCTACTTTTCTCCACAATGCAGTCAGGACCACAGGGAAGTGACATGAACGATATTCCCCTGTCGCTCCCAACATGGTAACACACACACACACACACACACAAAATGAGCGTGTACTCCTCTTCTGTACACACCAGCACCCTCTCTGGTTAATAAAAAAAGGGCTTCTTTTAATGAGAGAAAACACCTTTTGTGAAGATGAGACACCTTTTGGATACAGAACACTTTGCCTCAGCATCCTCTCTAATCACTCTCTGCCACTCTCTGCCTTCCCCTTTTTCTCTTTCTTCAGATGCATCATTGAGAACGATAGAGCAGCAATTCTCAGGCTTTTGCAGGTTTTTTTTGTCAGGTTTTTTTCCTGGAGTCTCTTTGATATGGAAATTAAATGACTCCACTCAATGTCAGTCACCATCCTGGTGTTAGTAGTTCTGACTCTTTTTTTCTGCTATAAAGCAGCAAAACATTGGCAAAAGAAAAGAAAGAGAGGGAACACAATCCCAGTCGGATGATTATAGCTCAGAGTTTTGCTGAGCTTTATTGAACCTGATATGTCCACCTGCATAAAGGGAACTTTCTCAAGCAAACGCCTCGGGGAGCGCAGTTCGGTAAATGCTGGTTATGTCTCTAAGTCGCCTTCCCCATAGTAATTTCAGCACACTTACCTGAATAGTGTCACATTATACACAATAATACTGCAGCCCTAAGGACCTGTTAGGCATCTAATAAATAACATACCTGATTTTTACGACGAAAGAGTCACATATAGAAGCCTGATGTCATTTATTGCAGCGTACTGGCATCACAGCTGAAAACTTTTAAAGTCACTGACAGCCATTGTGACAGATTTCAGCTGATGAAATGTATTTGACCTCTGGGCATGCCTTGTTGAAGTAATGAAATTCTGAAATAAAGCCAGGCCGTTGGGGAACCACCTTAATTTCCCTGTTCAGTTTGAGGTCTTAACTTTAACCTTCCCTGCTGCTTTACCTATTACTGAACACATTATGACTCCAGGATACCATGGCAGGGACCAGACTTCACAACTACAAGCTACTCAATGCAGATTTTTATTCTTAGCAGCAAAATGGTCTTTGTGTTCCCAAGAACTAATTTAATTAACCATTTCTTTGGATATTCATCAGGAAATAGTTTGAGGAACACTGAGGTGGGTCCATGTGTCACGTAGTCCCAGTTAAAGTTAAGTAATTAGATTTGTGTTGTGGTTAAAAGTTCCTACTTTCACGGAACTGTTGTACTGTAGTATTTTCTTTCTATGGCACTGAATTCCTTCCATTCATTGATGTCACAAGGAAAGTTTGTATTTTATTCTGCAGCACATTTTCCTCTGCTTAATCTATTATTGTTTATTCAATCTGAAAATATTTCAAGATCTTATTAGATTAAGCTGTTTTGACATAAATTATAATAAAAAAACAGTGTACTGTACATACAGCTCAATTGGAGCTGGAAGAAAGTCAGTTTGCAAGCTGAGAAAGTTTGGCAGCAGCTTAATTTGTTCAATGTTTTATAGTTCCAGAATTTCTGTTTTTCCTCGCAATTATTTAGTTTTGTTTTTATTTAACCTAAAGGCGCCTCTTATTTTTTGATTTTAATTTTCCAATGTCAGATTGCTCATTAAAGTGATCAAATAATAATTATTTGCAAGTTGATATTCAAGCTACATTTTTACCATGAAAAACAACAATAAAACAATAGAATTACTCTCCCACTGCTGTAATCAAGGGCATTTACTAAATTGTAAACAGATCATCACGTGGCAGTGAACAATCAAAGCAACATATGCCTAAGAGAGTGAAACATCCTGAAAGAAACTACTGTCCTTTCTTTAAGATGAACCTGCACGTGTGAAGGTGGATGTGGGTGTTGTTGTGGGTGTACAGCAGGAGGAAAGCTTAGCATTGTGTGCATATTGCTGGAAGGAGTGTTTACAGTTTATAGTGGGTGTAAACTGAGGATTATTTGTGCTTTTTTGGTACTTAGTAATAATATATATATATATATATATATATATATATATATATATATATATATATATATATATATATATATATATATATATATATAACACATTGGCATCAAACAGACATTGCCCCTCTTCTTGTTCTTCGTCTAATAAATCTCCTCTTCCTCACACTGCCCACTTATAGCCATATGTTTTCTGTTTGATGTTGTAATCGTACTAACAGCTGTCAGTGTTAGCTTTATTCCATGTATTTAGGAGTAACATATGAGACCAATTTGTTTGGATTTTCTGCCACATTATACAACAGGATGAAAAAATATGAACAGAAACCACCAGTTCTGTAACTGAGAACTTTGCCTCAAGGTAGCTGTCTGTAAAATGTGCCTTCTTAAAGACACAGATACAGTGTGTTTGCTTTCACAATGCTACATTGGAGGGGGGGAAAAAGACAATTGCAGGATGACAAGTTTTTAGGCAGCAGTGTGTTTCTGTGTGTATTACTGTCGGGGTGACAGAACTGGGGCAGATGGTAAATTGCTGTGGTTCTTGATGGTACACAAACACACACTTTTAGGGAACATGCACACACACACAGCAACACTTCTGACATTTAGTTCTTTAATATGGTTAAAATAGTAATTTTGCTTGGGGTTCTTTGAGACATATCCCAATAAATCTTGTCTATGTGGTCTATATCTATATTTTACATGGATTTAGTGCTGCTCACCCTCCTCCCTGCCCTGGATGATGGAGTAAGTATTGGCGTAATGATGGAGAATGTTATGGTTAATTTGTGTAATTTGTGTTACTTGTAATCGCTTCTGCATCAAAATCTGTGAAGAGCGTATAGATAGTATTGCATTACCAATATTACCATAATGTACAGAGAAGACTTATACACACAATGCACACAAATACACACACTATACGTGTGTGTGTGTGTGTGTGTGTGTGTGTGTGTATAAGAACATAAATACATATTTAGTGCATTAAAATTGGTAATAAACAGCACTCGACTCCAATCAAAATCTGTCAGTTTAATTTAGCCTTACACAGGGAAACATTTACACCTTTTTCAATTAATTTCTAACACTTTCTGATTAATTCAAAATAATGCAAAATATGAAATCAAGTAAGAAATCAAGCCACTTAATGTCTGATTCAGAGTTATTAACATAATAATAATCCTTCACTCTGTCCTGAAATTGAATAATTCACTGTATGCTTTAGTTAGTAACAAGTGTTTTCATGTTTCCTTGCATAATAATCATGTGCTAACCACAAGTAGGAAATTGCATTACAGTTTATTTTTATTTTGATGTATGCCTCTACTGTAGACAGCTTGACTGTTCCTGTCACATAGCATAATGATATGTATGAAAAGAAGTCCTACTACCCTACTCTTGGAAGTAATGATGGTACCCAGTCAAATATGTCACAAAGAAATAAAAAAGAAAAACTGAATTCCTTGGCTAGATTTAATGGAAACCCATCAAACAGCTTTCAAGACATTTGAATAAAAGCCAAACACATTGCCTTATATGGAAGAAAGAATTACCTCACTCAATTGGGTTCTTCCTCTGGGGACCTTTTGAGTCTGATAATTGTAGGGATACATTCCAGGAAGAGTGTCCATTTCTTATTTATGTCTGTTCCAGTAACTGCAGCAGTTCACTGTCTAAGATCCATCCACTGTCCAAGTCAGTTTAGACAGTATATCCTCCCTAAATGGCAGCTGCAGTCTTCAGACCTTTACTGCTAAAGGTGCTCTACTGATGTTTATTGGATGTCTTAAATCAAAATGGAGGATTTAGTGAAGTGCTTTATGGTACGTGGTAATGGTATTTTTCTTAAAAAGGCTTTCAATAATTTGGACTATATTTTTGTTCTACTTATTGAAAACATTTACAAACTCCAGAATTATAGTTTTACCCCCATATTTTCACAACAATTTCTTCTGGATTGTCTACATCTCCACCTTCTAAACAGGAGGTTCAACTTTACTGTCATTACATATGTAAAAGGCAACGGAATGCAGTTTGGCATTTAACCAGAAGGGCAATAAGCAGCAAGTGCAAGATGTACAATATCTACAGTATGTACATGAAGTGAATATACCATTGAATATATTATAAAAATAATATACAGATTGAAGACAATAAGGAGACAGCCAGCCTTGGGAAGAAATCTGTTCCACAGTCTGCTGGTCTTGGTCCGGAGGCTCCTGAAGCACCTGCCAGAGGGAAAGAGTGCAAACAGCCTATGGGCAGGGTGGGAGGAATCCCCAATAATGATGCGAGCTCGACCCAGACGTTTCCTCTGGACGAAGACACGAGGAGTTTCTTCAGCATCCTCAGGAAAAAAAGCACTGGTGAACCTTCTTGACCAGGGTGGAGGTGTTGGTGGAAGAGGACAGGTCCTCCAACATGGGGGTCCGTAGGAACTTGAAGCTGGAGGACACATTTGGCAGCTATCCCGTTGCTGTGGTTGTGTGTGCCTCCTCTTTCCCTCTTGAAGTCCACCTTGAGCTCCTTTGTCTTCCTGGTGTTTACAGAGCAGGTTGTTGTAGGGGCAACATGCGGCCATGTGCTTTACCTTCTCCCTGTAAACTGTCTCATTGTTGCTGATGAGGCCAATCACCGTAGTGTCATCAGCGAACTTGATTATAGAATTGGACCTATGCTCAGACCTGCAGTTGGGGGTGAAGAGGGAATAGAGAAATAGACTTAACACACAACCCTGTGGTACACCTGTGTTGAGTGTGATAGTAAGAATTTATATGAAGTTACCAGATAGAACCTTGACTGCAGCTATCAATCACTTCACTGACCCCTCCCCCCCTTCTTACTTCATACCATGCCTGTCCTCACTCTTTCCCTCCTCTCTGTCTCATCACTTCACTTCCATTTTCCTCTACAGTTATTCTCCATCCATACCCTCTCTTCTAGATGTAATCCATCTCATTCACGTTATCATCGCCCTCCTTATCTGTGGTGCTGACATTACTGTCAGTCAAATCAAATGGGAGCTGAGAATATATGCTGTTAAATGACTCAAAACTAATATTCTCACCGTTACACTCATTTTTCCCCCTCCACCCTCTGTCTCTCATCTTGTCCCTTTCTCTCTCACACACACACAGCTGACCTCTTTATATCTGCTATCTCTACAGCCACAATTTGCTTTTATCTTCTTCCGATATTCTGTTCTATTGAAGATGTTTAAGTAATATATTACTTATACAAGTTATAGTATTGTAAATTGCACTAGATACACATCAAATGATTCCTTCTTATGTATTCTAATGTATTTTTTATGAAGCAGTTTTTTTCCTGGCTTGCTGAGAAAATTATTATGATTAAAGACAAATCAAAGTTTTTTTTGTTTTTTTTTTTTTAAATTATACTTTTTAAATTTTATCTACAGATCACTCAAAATGTACTTCCTCCAAATCAGGAGAAAGTAAGAAAGTTGTATTGGTCACATTAACATTAACAGCCACTGTGAGCAGAGCTTAGTGCCCTCCTCTAGTTGTGTGATAAAGTTTACGTTTCATGAATTAAATGGCATAGAAGTTTGTTGAAGATGACTGCATAAAAAGAAATGTGACCGGACTTTGGACACCCAGACAGGCGAGCTGTCAGTTTACAAACTGAACCATGTGAACCATGTTGCTGTATAGGATCAGTTTTTTTTTAACTGTTGTGAGAACTTTTGTTATTGTTATATTTTCTCTCTGGAGACAAAAGAGCAAAGAAAGTAGAAAACAGCCTGGTGTGTCTAGCTATACTAGGTAAGCACTCCAAAAGTGCATGGATTTCAACTGGTTTAGTTTGTATTAATTTTTTTATAAATACATTTGGTGGAACACTTTATGATTGACAAATCATCTGCATAAACTCCCCCTGGCTGCATTTTATGAAACGAATACATTCTTGGTGGAATGTCTGCTTGGGGAAACCAAACTTGTAGTAACACTGCAACAATTTCTTAAACTTTCTGTTTGCAGTGCAGTGAATCTGTCTCTATTTTAGACAGGGCCATGATTATTGATGAGATTGTTATGCATTTTGCCAGGTGTCCTTGCACTACCTTTAAGCTCATTTGCAAAAAGTTATTAAATATATACTTACATACTTATATACTTACTTCTGTGTAGCCTGTGTAACATAACCCTACTCATACTTTGCAACAATGGCAGCAAGTAATCAATGTATATGTCAGCTTGATTTAGGTATCTTCATAATGAGACATCACTAATTTCATTAAAGCTATACCTGACATAAATGGTTGGATGCAATATTAAACGAATGTCTTATTACCCTATAGACCCTATAAAATAGTATAATAAAAACTCATACACAATCAAATAAGTACATTTAAATGAAAACTAATTTCATCAGACATATTGTGCATGATGAGAAGTACAGATCAGATATTTAAAAGTATACATGTCATATCATGTGTACTACCTACTTTGTCCCTTAATCGCTTCCCCTCTCTCCTTTTACGCACTCTCCTCAGTTTTCTCTCATTTCCTTTTCATTATTTTCCATTTCTTCTTGTCTTATATCACATCTTTCCTCCACCTTCCCCTCCCTTCTTCACTCCCTCTCATCTTCCTCACATCATCACTCCTGCCATGTCTTCCAGCCAGTTAGCGGTCCTCTTGTACCACGCAGCCTTTGAAATATAGATCAGGCTTTATTACCTACCTGCCTTGCTCTCTCAATTACCTCTCTTAAAAACACAGAAAAACCCTTTGCTTTAATATTTTCTATCGTCCGTCTCCTGCTCTCTATCTGCCTATAATCCATTGACCTTGTGTCTCCGCTACTCCATCATTTTTCCACATTGCTGTCCCACCAAACCTAAGAAGGCCACATGAAGCCGGAGATTCCCCCCTCCGCCACTGGCGCTTCATCCGTCTGTCGCTCTTTATCGTTCTCGCTCATTATCTCCCCGGTAACAGTCCCCATGGTGATAGCATAGCTGCAAATCCAGGACATCCTTGAGAAGAGGTGATACCTTTTCAGAAGAGGAGAGAGGAAGGCCAAGAGATAGGAGTAAGGAAACGTGATGAAAGACGAGAGAGAAAGTGAGGCGAAAGACACTGTGAACACTTACACAGAGAGTGTGAAACAGAGGAAGAGAAATGGCACAAGAGGACAAGATGATGCTGGGAAGGGGGAGGAGGGAATAGTGGGGGCTGAAAAGCTCAAGAGTAATGTGGGATTTAAAGGGGCAATACGTAAAATGGTTTGCTTAAAAGCTTTAGAAAGGGGACACTGGTATTATAATTGATGATTCATGGTGTGCTAGGAGAAATGATAAGAAGACAGAGATTATCAGGAATCAGGATGGGGGCAGTGGCCCTCAAAGGAATTGGCTGCAGCCCTTGGTTCTAGCTTAAGTTCCATGGCTGAGCTGACCCATCTGCCGCTAACAGGGTGAGTTATAGTTCCTGAGGGCCCTGATTTCTTCCCGTACTCATCAGGGATTGGTTGAATCTGCAGCATGCATCTGTGTTTTAGCAGATTTGATACCCTTTCCTTAATGCTAACCTGGCTGTGCTGTAGACATCTGCGTCCCCATCCTTGTCGGCTGCACTCTGGGCCTAGATCAGTATTCCATCATCACACTAATGTTAATGTAATTCTTTGGTAAGTCAACAATCGTATAATTACACCGGGAAATCCTTAAGCTGAGATACAGCATCTACATGAACCTGACAACCTGACCTGAGTCTCAGGTTAGGTTGTGGCTTTGCTCTGGGTGTCCTGGGTGTCCAGGATCCTGTTTATGCTATTATGAAGTTGTGCTACCACTTTAGCTTAGTGTCTGGAGGAATATACTCAACACATATCGATAAACACAACCTTGAACTGTCCCTCTGGTTGGATTTCAATTTTGATTGTTTGTGAAAGATGGATGAAAGCAAGGCTTGAACTGGTTACCTCTTAGCCTAGTGCTAACGCCAGACCTCTTGCCTCACTTTTGTTCTCTTTCACGGCATCTCTGGTGGTTCTCTGTTGGACCTGAAGTCCCAGCTTATCTCTCATTACTTGCACATTTCGTAACTATCTTGAAGCTCATCTTGTAACTCCCAACAGATAAGACAACTTTGTGCACTACTATCTTGCTTAAAGTGTGTTTAAATGCATTTAAATAGGTTCTGCAAAATTCAAGGTTTGTTTAACTGGTCATTTGACTTGATAAAAGTTGGGATCCTGTTTTCAGTGAAAACTAAAAACCTGGATTTTAAAATGCCAAATTATATGACATTTTCAACCTTGAGGAAATATACCCTTTTCTGTTCTGTCACTATAATGATAATAATTACGACAGCAGTGACTACCACAGCTACCTTACTTTTTCCTTCAGTAAAAGAAGGTGACTTTAGCTGGCAGGCAAAAAGCAGAAAGAGTTGAGTGGAAGAGTAAAAGTAAAAGAGACTCAAAGGAAGCAAAAGAAACAATGTGGGGAAAGAAGAAGAGACAGGAAGAGGAAGGCATGGGAAAAATAGAAAAGACAGCTATTCAAGACACGAGGAGGTGGACAGTCTCTCTCGCTCATACACAATACACACTGTGAGAGCCCTGTTCTCCCAAGAGAGAGACTGAGGGTGTGTGTGTGTGTGTGTGTGTGTGTGTGTGTTGGCCCAAATCCCAGGTATAGTGGGAGGGATTTGTGTAGTTCTCTTCCTCTTAATGTCAAAATGCCACCTCTCTTTGTTTGGAAGCATGATCTGCATTTGTAAGTGTGTGTGTGTCAGCTCCTGGCTCAGGTTTACAGACAGTATCTCTGTGGGTTGAGATCTGAAACAGTGTATGTGCATATACTATAACAAATGAAATACCTTGGTCTGAACACTTGCTTCTGGTTGGCTGTGGTGTGTGCATTAATTCCTGATACAGGTTCCGTACTAAGTAGTACCAGCGAAGGAGGACACAGGAAGGTTTGTAAATGTCACTCTTGCTAAATGAGCTTGACACTTACTTGGTGTACTACATCTTCTTCCCCTTAATCGCATATTTTTGTTGTACACCCTCTCCTCCTATCCTTTTTGGACCTCAGGGAAATAAGGAAATGAATGGGGGGAGATCGAAAGACAAAAAAAGAAAGAAGATGAGACATCTGGTAAATCATTCAGCAGACAAGAACAGGTGGCTCTCTCATCCCCTCACGTCATCTATACTTTTATAGGGTAAAATATTTATTGGGCTGCCACAAAACGAGGCACTCATAATTTGGTTTCTGCGCATGGTAGCACTCAGGCTCATTACAAGTAAATATTATGCGCCATATGCTTTCATTTTTACTGACTAATGTCCTACAAACTAATGTGCTATCACCAAGGGAAAGGACATGAAATGAGAGGGGAGGACTGTCAAAGCAAAGAAAAGAAGAACAGAAGGACAATCCAAGCGTTTGTACTGGAGGCGCTTTCAAAAGAGTATTCTAAAGAGTGCAGGCTGTTTCAGCCAAATCATATTAGCATGTTATGGATCCATTTGGCATTTTTATTGTAAAAGTTGTCTGGGAGAATCCCAAGTAGCCAGAAGTTCTACCGGAGTTAAACTAAACAAAAATTAAGGGTGTCTCCTCTGTTATAGCCAGAACTAATTATCCTTAAAAATCATATTCTTTTCCGAAAAGTCCAATTTCAGTGTAAAATGCTCAAGACAAGTCAAAATGAGGCTCAGTAGTGTCTGAGGATTTAATCCTGGTACCTAATGGCAGTCAGGGTACCTCTCTCTAGCACATGGAGGGCTCCAAAGAAATGCGTCCCCACACCATTACGGACCCACCACCACACCGGTCATGCTGGAGGATGTTGCAGGCAGCAGAACGTTCTCCATGGCATCTCCAGACTCGGTCACATCTGTCACATGCTCAGTGTGAACCTTCTCTCATCCATGAAGAGCACAGGGCACCAATGGTGAATCTGCCAATCTTGGTGTTCTCTGGCAAATGCCAATCACAGTGTTGCACAGTGCACAGTGTTGGGCTGTAAGGAGAAGCCCCACTTGTGGACATTGGGCCCTCATACCACCCTCATGGAGTCTGTTTCTGACAGTTTGAGCAGAAACATGCATATTAGTGTCCTGCTGGAGGTCATGTTGCAGGGCTCTGACAGTGATCCTCCTATTCCTCCTTGCACAAAGGAGGAGGTAGCGGTCCTGCTGCTGGGTTGTTGCCCTCCTATGGCCCCCTCCATGTCTCCTGGTGTACTGGCCTGTCCCCTGGTATCTCCTCCATGCTCTGGACACTGTGCTGACAGACACAGCAAACCTTCTTGCCACAGCTCTCATTGATGTGCCATCCTGGATGAGCTGCACTACCCGAGCAGCTTGTGTGGGTTGTAGACACCGCCTCATGCTACCTCTAGGGGTGAGAGCACTGACAAAATGCAAAAGTGAGCAAAACATCCGGCAGAAAGGATGAGAGCAGAGAAATGGTCTGTGGTCAGCACCTGCAGAACTGCTTTATAGGGGTTGTCTTTTCCACCTGTTGTCTGTTCCATTTGCACAACAGCAGCTGAAATTAATTCGCAATCAGTGTTGATCCTAACTGGACAGGCTGATTTCACAGAAGATTGACTGACTTGGAGTTACGTTGTGTTCTTTAAGTGTTCCCTTTATTATTTTTAAACAGTATAGAATCTGTGGCCATGTGACATAAACAAGAACAGTAATATCATACTTTACCATGCATACTTTTTACCAATACATACACTCAGTCAGAAACACAGTCTAGACGTTATTATGAAATATATACAAAGGTATACAGAGGCACTTTTCCAGCAACCATCATTTTTATATTCTAATGGTACATTGTTTTAGCTAATCATGTTAAAAAGGCTAATTGATGATTACAAAACTCCTGTGAATCATGTTAGCACAGCTGAACTGTTATACTGATCAGAGAAGCTATAGAACTGGCCTGGTGACCCCAAACTTTTAAACAGCAGTGTATGCGGTGGGCGTAGCCGTTGTCGACACGCAGGAGCAATATGGTCTCACAAATACGGTGAAATCAGATACAAGTTTGATGAGATTAGTGAACCACAGAGAGGGAAAATTGATCCACACATAAAATTTAGAATGAACATTGAGCTTGTAAAGAGCAGGTTGTTTAGACACTAGAGGTCGACCGATATATTGTACCGATATTTGCTGTTTTTTTTTAATATATCGGCATCGGCCAAAATCCGTGCAGATTTAAAATCAGGCACATCTGCTGTCAGCTCTGTGTTATTAGTGCGGTAGAACATGCTGCTGTGAAGGACACCCCATGTGTGCCAATGTGTCTGTGCAGCAGCCCGATGCGCGTACACACGTGCTGTGTGCAGACAGCAGCATATATGTGGCCATGCAGAGACAAAGAAGACAAATAACATAAGGTTAGGTAGTTACTGATTCTGTTAGACATTTGTTTGTTATTTGTTCAATAAAAGAACAAGGTATAGACCATTGACAGTAAAAACTATGGACAGAGCCTCCGTGACGTCACCCGTTTGTTTCTGAAGAGCCGTTTTGAGTCTCAGTGGGAGGTTCCGGGACTTGATGACCGCCGCCATGTTGGCAGCGTCACGTCAACTAAAACTCCGAATATGGACAAAGAGGGGGGGCACGAGCGGGGTTTAGGGGGGCGGGCGATCGTGGAAGCAGGAAACTCACACTGTGATACGTCAACTGTCTGTCACTCAAGCGGCAACGCCCATAATTAGGCGTAATTTTAAGTCCGAATACAATTGAAACGAGTGAGTTGTAAAAAAATTCACCCCCCCTACAATTGACACTAGAAGAGAACCTATCATCTGAGACCACAGCGATTTTTTGTACCAGGCCGTAAACATGTTCTTTTCTGCTGTGAAATCGGCCATTTTAACATGGGAGTCTATGGGAAATTACTCGCTTTTGGAGCCAACCCCCAGCTGTTGCAGCGTGAATTACAAGTTTTGACACTTCCATGGGCTTCCACTTTGAGCCCCGAAGGTTGCCGCTTGGTATAGACTAGGGATGTCCCGATCCGATCACATGATCGGAATCGGGCCCGATTACGTGATTTCAGACTCGATCGGAATCGGCTGTTACCTCCCGATCAGGACTCGGATATGTATTTATTAGGGCTCTCAAAGTTAACGCCTTCTGTGCAGGGTGGCTATGACTAGGCCTGTCGTGATAAACAATAAATCAATTAATTGCACGATAAATTAAATGGGCTCGATAAGTTTTTCGGCCGTGATAAATTACATTTGCATGCTGGTTTGTTTTCCTCTCTTTCTCTCTCTCTCCCTCTCGCTGCCAGAGAGACTGGATGACAAAAGGCGTCACTCCGGTGCGTCGTAGCGTATAAAGGCCGTCGGACTTTATATGGCCCGCGGCTTCTGTCTTAAAATGTGTCAAATCAACAGGTAGTTCTTATTTTTTAACTCATTGTGTAACGTTTACGGGATGATCTGAGCAGACCACGGTCAGCTCGCTGTCTGCGTCGCCACGGTGCGTCACAGTGCTGCAGGGCTTGGACGTTACAGCAACACAGAGGGCTGTGAAGCTGCTCAACACCGTTTCAACACTTTGCCACAATTCACCATGACACTAAACATGCTCATGTATAGAACCTGCTCTCAGAGAGAGTCCGCGTTGTACGAGTGAAGTTCTCTGCCTTCTCACTGGCAGCACTTGCTGCAGCTCCACCCATTCTAGTTCTCTTGCCCAGTCCTCTGTGTTTCTGTCTACATGGTGGCGTTTGTAAAATTCACTGCAGCTGTCTGCAGCGGCCTGATGCGCATACACACATGCAAATGCATGCGCACACAAGCACATATGCATACAGGTGAGTCCACTCCCAGAGAGTGCATGTTGTTTGGCTCTGTTGCTCATGACGTGCTGGTTGGTTTGACTTAACTCCATTGACTATGCTCAGATAAGCCATGGTAATAGGCCTACCACTACTCATAATAATCATATCAACATTAATATTAATATCATCAATAGTTTGGTTGCTGGGCAACCAAACTAATAACAATAACAATAATAATAATGTTGATGGTTGGGGGCCTTTCCAGTGTTAAATGTTCTTTAGAAATTAAAGTTTATTGATCTTATGGAGAATCTTGAAAGTATCGGATCGGGACTCGGTATCGGCAGATACTCAAAATCAAATGACTCGGACTCGGACTCAAAGGCAAAAAAACCTGATCGGGACATCCCTAGTATAGACCCATTCTATAGAAAAGGAAAAGGTATCAACTTCTGTTATGATCTGGATATGATGTGTAAAATAATATAAGTAATAAGTAATGACTATAAATATGTATATATGACTATGTATACGTTATATGTTGCACTGTTATTATCCCCATGAAACCTGTCTAAGGATTTTTTTTATTTTTGTTATTGTCTACAATGTAGAGAGGAACACCACGTGGCCTAAATTGGAGCCAGAGGCTAATGGGAGAGACCTAATAACTGGATACTGTACACCAGAAGAGCTGAGTCGACAATGGCTGTGGTGAGCCCACACAGCAAAGGCAGGAAGTCAGTGAATGGAGGAATGATTGTGTCCTGGATGTCAATCATAACAAAAGATAATCTAGTAAGAAGAGTTGAGATTTTAGTAAAACTCAAACAGGCTGTGAGAAGGAATCCTAAGTAGGAAAATGAGCAAGTACAAGAGGCAAAAAATGACAGAGGTTCACAAAAACCAAGCAGCAGAGCAGGCATTAAAAATGTCCGCTTTTCTGATTCTAAAGGGCACTTGTGGTAACTTGGGGTGCTGGACTGAAGTGAGTATGCGAACTAATTGACTCACTTTACATTCGAAGCAGCCACCATACACCCTAATTAATAAAGTGATACTGCTCTGCTGAGCTTCTTAGCCAGTGGACAATGGGCGATTAATGGCTGCCACTGTAAAGGTGCCAAAAGGGACAGGCTCTGAATGTGTAGAAATGACTTGTCTCCACCGGTTGATAAACCAAAGAAAAAAAAAGGACACTTCAGTTGTCCCTCTCCTAAAATACATCCTGACATGGCTGGATAAGCTTCAGAACAAAAGACGGCAATTGCATTTATTGTCCTAAGATTTTTACTTCAATTGAATTGTCTGCAGAACGTCTGCAATGGAGCAACAAATGAGCAATTTGAAATGCTTTTACAGAGGCAATGTGGAAGTTGTGAGAGGAGACATCAGCCAAAGTGACAGTATGAGGGGGAAAGTGGACAAATTTTCTCATGGCTCATAGTCAGGTCAGTTGTTTTGCTCAGTCCAAGTTCTTGAAGATGTAATTATCTCCTGGTCTCCCATGTGTATGTTGCGTGTCTTCCAGCATGGGGCACCGGCTGCAGTTATATTAGAGCCATAATAGATAAGCTGCGAGTGTAATTGTATTATGTGTACACCCAAAGTCTAATTAATACAGTTGTAGCAGGCTCCTAGTTATTTAAAACGTAGAGAACATCAGCCTAAGAGCATTGTCTGTGAGGGATTGAGTAGTCCCAGCCAGCTTTAAAGCCTTTTCATTCCATAAATGCATCATGGTAGAGTGCCATAGCTGTGCAGTGTAGGAGCCAGAATGAACGATTTTCCTGCCAGTTGTGCAGAATCTTCAGTCAAGAGATGATCATATTAAGGAGTCAACCAAACAATAGCTGATTGGAGAACTACCATAGTTCCCCTGCATGACAAACACCTGAATAAATCCACTGAGAGTTGGACTCTTTAATGGAGAACTAACCAGAAATGTTATAGTATTAACACTCTTTGATGGAAATTTAAGTTACCATATGATGTGTTTCCACAGTATAAATTTTGCCCAAAAGGGAGGAACTTGTAAAGATTCAGGGGGGAGTACCAGAAGATTACTGTATAGAAAGGAAAAAAAACTCATTGTCTGAATTGCTGTGTGCTGTGGAGCTGTAGGCCAAAAAATTTGAAGTTAATGGAGCAGTTTTCATTAATAGAAGGAGTTTAAACTGCATAGTACCACGTTTTAGACTAAGTTCTGTTCTATTAGTTTGGACTGACCAATAAGGATTCAGTAGCAGCATGCTAACATAATATGGAGAATTTACAGATGCATGTATACTATGTGCTGAGTGCCTGTACATTGCTGCTGTCACAGTGAAATTTTTCACTCTAAGTGAAAGTTTTGTTTTTTGAGTTTGATCTTATTTGTTCCTATCTCATGAGCGGTGTAAGTCTTTTTATGAAGTAAAAGTTTTGTTTTTGTTTTCCTTAAAAAAAGTGCCTTAAATATTACAGGCAGTGGAAGGTGGAAACAGGTTATTTTATTTTATTTTTTTTAGCATATTTGTAAGTCTTTAGCATACAGATCGGTGTCATATTAGTTATTGGTTTTCTTGTACACCGTCACAGGGGAGAACTGTAAAGAGAATTCTGTATCTGGAGCTGGCTCGTCATCAGTGGAGGACATTAATAAGTCATCCTTCATTGGCTAAGAATCTCATCTGACTCACGGCTATATATTAATTATGGTAATCAGTGTCTGCATGGAATAAGGTTCTAGTGCGAGAGGCATGCCAAAGCTTTGTGAACGGAAAGAGAAAATCTACCCTAAAACAGAATGCACACATGCCATTTTCTCTGATCCGAGTCAATTATTATTCATGAAAAACCCTCAGAAAGAGGTCTTTAATCTAAGATAAGATGAAGAAACCGATTTCTGTTATATTATGGACGCACTTTGCCATTAAAGGAAGAAGAAAAAAACTGTTAAATTATGTTCCATCTGGCTCCTCAACAGTGGAAGACATTATATTCCACTTCATCCATTTAGAGTTTCTCACTGAGTCATCCACTTGGTGAATCTGTGTTATGTAGGAGGTATGAAGTGATTAATGGCTGAAAATAATGGATGTTGTGTTGTACTAGAAGGAGGGCAAACAAGTAACAGGTTTGTGTACAGCACACAATGAACATGACATTAAGAGCAGCTGTAACAAAAGAAGCAGGCTTTTTTGGAAGTGGGATTTCTTAATGTAGTCTGCACTCCCACATATGCGAGAGACGTGACATGCATCTAGTTATTAAGAAGACACTCTAGAAAGAAAAAAAAATACTTTGACTGAAGGATAGGTTTACCCATCAAAGGGAAGTCCTGGTTAGGAAAAAAAAAGTGATTTTGTGTTAAAACTTTCACTTTGAGTATGTTAAAAAAAACCCAATGCTAATCTCTGACTTTGCTGACAAAAAACTACAGTTAACAAGAAAAAGTAATAATAAAATGAGAAAAAAAACAATATATAACCATAAAAAGTGCCAACCTAATGTGGAAAAAAACACAAAAATAATGAGAAAACTAATTTCTGAGAAGAACAGATATTCAAGAAGGTAAAAAAACACAACACAAATTCACAAAAGTAAAACATGATTATTGTGACATTGCAGTCAATATTATTCACAATCTACCTCTAAAAAAATCAAATCAGTAAATTGTTGAAACAAAATTGAGGTTCTGTGAAACCTAGCTAGCTTTGTCACCATTATAAGGAAAATATGCGCACAACATTTAGTAACACATGTGTAACATGTCAACTAGTACCCTCTAATTAAATATGCAAAATATTTAATATATGTGAGTTATATAAAAGGAAAATTTGCAATGGAGCAAATTGAGACTAAACCCATTTTTGTACCAACATGAATATTCCCCTGTAAGATGGTGATCTGTGCCTGGGCAGGATGAAGCCAGAGGAGGACCATGCCAGTCGTTTGTCTGATCTGCAGGGGCAAAAGACTAATTGAACCTATGGGCAATGAGTCCATTTTGGAGTTAGCACTCAGAGGATGAAAGTGTAGAGAGGGCTGTTTTAAATGGGTTTAATGTCCCCTTTTGATTGCAGCTGTACTTAACCTGGTACAAATATATAGATATGTAATATATATCAGCTTTATGGAACTGGCAACAGGAAGCAGGATTGCTAGAAGCAGCTCAAATCATTCCAGTTGATCTCAGTAGTCGTTGTTTGTGATTTTTCCCATCAAGCTTAATACAACACCTGAGTACATAACTATGCAATATAAACAGAGCACATGCATTAGTCTGATTGCTGCAAACTGCTGAAGATATGTTTAGCATTTTGCTGTTTTATTTACAAAGGCCCGCTCTTACACCAATCCAATCATTTCTACGCAGCCATTATAACCTGACACTAACAGCACCATTTGCCTGCGTAGCTCCCAAGCTCCTGTTATAATACACGGTTTATTTTTAGCATAGTTGATTTCTCTAACATTTCCACAGGATCAATTATCCCTCCCAGCAGAATCCTCATTGCAGCTCGGATTCTTTCAGCGCTCAATCACAGAATCAGGATTTGTTTAATATGTTTTATTGATGAAGGTGTCTCTGACAGAACTAAAAATCTATCAGCCCCCAAACCAGGCCAATTACACAAATGCATCCTGAGGGTTTTACTGAAGGAAGCCTGAGCTGCACCTGGAATCAGCTGCTGCGTGGGGAAAATTTAACAACAAGCTGCACACCTCCACATGTGCAGGTCATTTCAGGGTTATGTTCTCCACTATATATATATATTAGGCATGGGGTGGTTCAAAACTCATCACGGTTCAGGGCGGAGTTGAGTATTGCTACTCTTGCTAAATCCGCTGACTTTCTCAAACTTTTTATTTATTTATTTATTTTTTTTGTCAAAAGCGACCAGCAGCAATTCTAGCGACTTTTTCTGCTGACTTCTGGAGAATGACGTAAAATCAGTTTTACTGTTATTGTCCTCAGTGTGACTGTGAACTCCTCCTCCGGCTCAACGCACTCACAGGCGGTCAGTCTCACAGGAGCTTCCTGCAGCAGTCTCAGCGCCAGTAGCAGAGAGGAGACCTCTGCTGCTGGTCCCGTCATGGTTTACAGAGCAGGATGTAAATAGCAAATTTTGCAAATTATGCAATGATGTCATTTAGTGGGACAGCCAATACCTACTTTGCTTATTGAGGAGTTGGCAACAGTGGAGCATCTCTCTGAAGCAGTGACACAATGGAAAATTCACAGCAGCAACACAATGTGATTCTTAAAAATGGTAAATGTTGGATAATTAGGATATAGTTTAAGCTGATCTATGGCATTTTCAGTGTTAAAAAAGTAGAAAAATACTTAACAATGTAACCTAAACTGAACTGAAAACCTTGACCTCAGAAATGTGATACAACCAGCTATCCTCTGATCTCTTAAGAAAGCGAGTGCAGACACCATAGATCAAGCTGTCAGTTTTAAATATTAGGTGTGAGCCCATCTTTGTTTATTTACACTAACAAGCTGCCAAACCCAAACCATGGTGACCATTATTGAGTTGCTGCCCTTTATCAGGCAGGGGTTAAGTGCCGGAGCAGGAGAAATATAGTCCGGCACTGTACTGTATTTGATTTAGTGGAGGTGCAGTTGATTTATACAACCAGGTACTTGAACAGTTCCCTCAAGTGGGAATAGCACTTCAAAGAAAAGATAAATCACATTTTAAACAAATCACAGTAGGTTACAAAGAATCCCAGGAGTGAACACAGTGACTCTTAACAAAGGATTAAAGTATGCCTTTAGACATTTCTGTAAACATTTTTAAAGATCATCATTATAATTTCATTTATTGCTAAGTTTAAAGAGTTTAATGTGACAGCTTTCCTGCACATTGTCACCTCAAGAAAACTCTTGAGAGTCTGTTAGAAGTGAAAAACTAGACTGTCAGTACTGTGTGAAGGAGACAGTTTCTCTCCCTCTGCACTGACTGCTTTTTGATGACTGCTGTTTGATATTGTGGAGTTGCACTCTACATTTATCATGTCCAACCCTTGAAACAGTTCCCAAAAGAAGAGACAGTGTTTGAAAGATTAAAAGAAAAAGCGGCCAGGGACGGGACAAGAACTGCTGCCGGCAGAAAACGGATCCCCAAACAGGGCAAATAGCTGCTCTGTGGGTTCCTAGATACTCTCATCTTTTAATATGTCAGATTTTTAGAGGGCTGCATTGTGCAGTTTTGATGTATAAAATTTACAAGAAAGATTTTGTGGACTTCAGACACACCTTTATATTAAAATAAATGAATGTTCTCAGACAGTAAATTTATTAGAAACAAAATACAGTAGCCTGTGTGTATATATAGACCAATTTATTGGAAAGAATGTCAAAATGAATGTCAGAAAATGTGTGGGGAAAATGGACATTCTCTAAAAATTAAGGTGTAAAATGTGCTAAACAAACTTCACATGAAAAAAATGAGGACATTAAAGATTTAAAACTGGAGATGCACCAATTGATCAGTCTGTTACCGGAATTGACAGAGATATGCCAATTTCATTCCAGTCATGTGCAACTTTTCACTCTCACTATGCACCGGCATCTGCCGAGAAGCCACGTGTCAGTTCATGACGAATCCTGAAAGAGAATATAGAGTTGCCGCAACAGCTGGCCGGCCCCTTGCAGCTACAGAGCTGCCTGTCAGAAGCGCCCCTTAGCAGAAGTGACAATGAACTACTGGAGGATCGACAAGGATCGGTTCCCTGCACTTGCTGCACTTGCCTGGGCTTACTTCTCTGCATGTACAAGTGTCGACAGTGAGCGCTTGTTTAGCCTGCCTGAAAATGTGATGAGAAAATATGATAAAACCAACAGACTAACTAGTAACAAGGCAGAAATGCTTCTGTTTTCAAAGAAAAACTTGCCATTAATGTTCAAATGATTGCAATAGGCCTTTGTTTGTGTTCTAAGAGATACCTTTATTTTATTTTATTTTTTATTTATATATTGTTTTATTGCTATTACCTCTTTCATCTGTTTTCACACAGAGGTTTAGTTTCCAAATATTGTTGAGTTGAAAACGTTGTTCCATAACACTGCACTTTTAAGTTGTGTGAATTCCCCACATCATAGTTTGTAAAATACTTTTTTTTCTAGATATTTTCTAAGATATTGCATTACTGTTTGTTGTTGTTCACCTGTTCCAACAGACATCACTGACAAGTTGATTGTATTTGTTAGATTTGTTGTTTTGTTAGAATTCTCTATTAAATAAAAGATTAAAAAAATCTCTCTGTGTGCTGTAAAGTGGTTTAAAAAAAATGAAATCGGAATCAGCAGGTCAAACTTAATGACAAAACCGTGAATCGGCCCATAAAATGGAAATCGGTGCATTCCTATTTTAAACTGTGCTAAAACAACTTCAAAAAGAAAAGAAAAAAAAAATATTTCTTTGACAGTTTCTGTTTTCTAACAAATTAAAGAGAATTAAATCCATGAGCATGAATGTAGAAATTACAATTCCAGCCTTATTGCAACTAGGCTTGTGCAAAATCGTACCGTGTGCAATTAATCGTCAGAAAAACTGTCACCGAATTAATATTTGCCACTCGTCATGATGACGCATTTTTGTGTGTGACGTCCTCTCACCATCACCCTCAAGTGCGCACATGTGAGCCCACAATAACAATAATGGCGAAGGCAGTGGTGTTCAGTTAAATGATGCGGAGCAGCACGTTCCTAACAGAGGTTCAACGTCTGTCACCATAAGCCGGAGCACAAAGAAAGCCGAAAAAAGAGCAACGAGGCCACACCGCTGGCTACAGCTGTAGTATATAGTGCCACGCATGCGTACGCGACATGCATTAGGTGTGAAGCGTGGAGAGTTGGTTGTTGCCATAGTAACTGGATGTTTGCTTGTATTAAAAGTATGAACTCCGACTGGAGAAGCTGCCTCCCGAGAATCTGCGGTACGTTTAGTCATTGGGCTCCTTACAACCAAACTAAGCGCTGGAAGAATGTAACACAGGTTGATTTGCACAGACATACATTTAAATGTAGAATTGTCTGGTTTGTTTGTAATGTTTTTTCTGCTGCTGTTCTACTATATCAGTGAAAACATGCACTAGTGTGTGTTTTTTTAACTTGAAATAATCACTGATGTGACTTTTGTCTAAACTTATTTGTTCTGTTTAATTTTAATGTTGATATGCACTGCTCTGTGACCTTAAGATAAGAGCATTTGAAGGGCAAAGTTACTTTAAATTTTTGCTTCATTCTTTATTTTGAAGCAGTTTGTGCATTGTGCATCTGCTATCAATACATATTTCAAACATGGCTGGTTTGTGCCTAATCACTACTTACAAGCTTAACCTGTTAGAAAGAAGTAGCAGTTGTCATCAATTAATCATCAAATTCATCGTTATCGGCCAAATGCCACAATTAATCGTGATTAATTTTTTTGCCAATATCACCCAATGCTAATTGCAACATTGTAAATTCTACCACACCTTTTTGTGCTTCTTAAATAGCATTTCCGTCTTTATACACTACCGTTCAAAATTTTGGGGTCACTTGGAAATGTCTTTTTTTAAATTTATTTATTTATTTGTATTTTTAATAACGATAACGTTAAAGTAATCAGACATACAGTCTAGACATTGTTAATGTGTGTTCTAATGGTACATTGTGTTAGCTAATTATGTTAAAAAGGCTAATTGATGATTAGAAAACTCCTGTGAAATTATGTGAGCACAGCTGAACTGTTATCCTGATCAGAGAAGCTATAGAACTGGCCTGGTGACCCCAAACTTTTGAACTGTAGCATATGTATTACTGGGATCTTGCTTTGTATCATTTCCTCTCTTCTGTACCACAATACCCAACACTTTGCTGTGTATGTCCAACACTGAAAACCCAAGGACATGGATGGTTTGAAGGGATTTTACTGATATCTAAAGTACAAGTGAAAGATGACATCACAAGAGTTATAAAGGATGTCAGATTGGCTTTCATTGTTTTTGGCACACCTCGAAGTTAGAGTCAAAAAAGATAGAATCACTAAATTCAGTTTGTTGTGCCCCAGGAAGGATGTGCTCCACTGTCTGTATGTAAAAGATTCTGTGAAGCATATCCAAAAATGACAATGCAGATTTTTTTGGGCTACAGCCAGCGTAGCATCTAAATGTATTCAGCGGAAACACGGAGGACTGTTGCCATGGACATTTGAGATTGCAATATCAACCCGTCTACTTAATCATAGTCCGTACAAGCCGTTAATTCGCAGTGACAGCCCTGTCATATACAAATGTGGTTATATACTGCTAATTTGCTTTGCAAAATATGTTTTGGAGGACACATAATTGGCGCCTGGATTAAATTTGCTGGCAGTGACTTTCCCAATCCACAAAGACTTTTTTGTTTTTTTTCTTGTAGGAAGTGGTGGTTGGGCATATAAAACAGAGAATGTCACATACTAAACACAACTGGAAAGGTCACTTTATACAATCTTGCATCTGGATGTCAGTGTTGACTTCAGCACAGAACAGAAATGTGAATATTTGAATAAAATATGAATATTTTAGTAGGTAGTGATCATTTTGCAGATGGAGAACACAGCCAAAGCTTCTACTATCTAGGACAGCCTTGCTAGCTGGTAGACTGTCGTAATATGTGGTTTGTTATGTGTAAAGAAAAAGTTAAAAATCAAAGTTTGCTATGGATGTTGGTCTTTTTTTTAACCAACATTTTGTGTTATATTTCTTTCATAAGTATCCCCTAAATAAGATATTTGTATTCACAATCAAGGCAGAGTTCAAAGATATGTGTTGTCATTGGTCTCTTATTCAACCTCATGGACTTCACAAGTTTGATCAAAGGTGACATTATTCCAAAAAGCTTCTTGTGATGTCAAGAGATCTTTCAGTCTTTAAGTTCCTTTGTTAAGCTACAATGGCATAAAGGTTAAAGTGACTATAAAGGGAAGTCCATGACAGTCAGTACTGCTTGGTCTTTGAGTAGATCCTCAAAGCTTTGAAGTGTTTTTGGGCTGCTGCAGTAAGAATTCTACCCCAAACACAATGATCAAAGCATGTAGCATGTCTCTGATTGAATGAAGTGGACTGATGCTTCTTCTTGGACAGGATGGAGTCATTTCAGTGAAGCTGTCACTTTTTTGGGGGGTGTGTCCTCTGGGCTTTCCTTCCAAATCTACTCTTAACCAACAATGTCCCTTGTTCTTAAATGGTGGTTTAGCTTGAATTTCCTCATCTTTGCCTGTGTGAATCCAAGGCCCTGTGCCCCAAGGACAAGCCCCTTCATGACATCACCCATAAGATATGCCCCAGTTAAGGGACTACATCCCTTAAAGGGAGTTAACCTCAACCTATCGCACCACAGCACCACACAAGGCTGTCTCATTGTAATGATTGCCTTCACAGCCCATGGTAAACGGGACGTCTGACCTTCGAGGGTTATGCCTGTGATCAATGAAGCACACACCTTCATAGCCCATGACCTTAAAAGGATACATCCCATGAACAGCTATAGATTCTTGAGGAGACATTTGAAAGCTTTCAGTTCCATGCCCATTGCCATCTCACAGTATCTGAGTCTACCTAACCCTGGGTAATTCAAATGTAAGAGTTATCTGTTTGCTTGATTTCCTCTGTTAGTTTGGACATTTAAGCATGAAGGTCGGTTAAGATGACTTACTTTGGAAATCAGTCTCAAGACCTGCACACATTTGTGCAAAACCATTATTGGTTTTTCAGGCTTGTCCTAACCTTAATACTAGAATTGTAGGGATTTTACCTCATTTTTCTATGAGGTGAAATCCCTACAATTCAGTATGGGATTCTGTAAAACAGGTCAGGCATGTGACTTACCACCATGACAGACTTAGCTGATTTTTGATGAACCATATCCTGTCTTTTCCAGGACAAGTTTATGATGGGATTTTGAATCCTCTGACTACACCACTTTTGGACCTTGAGTCTTTCTGGTGCCAGAGCCCCAGGCTAACCTGCCCGCAGATAATGGAGTCAGCAGGCTGTTCTTCATGCTCTGGCCTGACTTGTTGGTGATTCAGGGGTCATAATGGGGAAAAGAGAGCTTGACATTTACACACAAACCAGACAGCACTCTGTTCCCCCTTCAAACACTGTGGTTTGAACTTAACGCTCCCCTGTCTCTCTCTGTCAGTCTGCATCTTTTTCTGTTTCCCCTCTCGCTGTAGTCACACAAACCCCCTCGACACATTTTCGTTTCTGCGTCTTTCTGCTACTCTGGACAATGCTTTCCCTTTGGAACATGGGTAAGGAAGGCACAGCAGGGCATTTTATAATTAATGTCATATCAAAGTCAGTTTTTCTGTGTATGTCTGCAAAGCTTCGTCAGTAAAAAATGTTATTCAACTTAGCATGCCTTTCTTTTATTCTGCTCTGTTTTCTACACAGATGTACCCTCCGTCTTATTATACCTCGACTTTGTACCCACGTCCACCCCTCAGCCTGCCCCACCTTCCAGTCACTCTTGCTCATCTGTACCCAACACCCTCCTCCTCCTCCTCAGCTGGCCTGTTTCTCCTTTCAGTCTTTATTTTTTTTCTTGTGTTCTTGCACCGACCCAGTCCTCACCTTCCACTTCCAACCCACCCGTCTGTCTCTTTCCGATCTCGCAATCCAACACACCTCCTTAACCTAGCCCTCTCCTGGGGCCTAATTAATTTACTGAAATCTCAATCAGCCTTCCACTCCATTACCCTGATCCTGTCTGATACTATTTTCCCTATGCTGGGGGGCATTAGGATGATTATGTTCAAGATACGATCTGTCTCTTCTGCAGCAATGGCGTCGTCCCGTTCCCTCTAATAGAATGGGGTAATGATGGTGTACACGCCCCTTTCTCAGGTCAGAACAAATTGAATCATAACAGAGAAGTTCTGAGGCTTCTGGGTTCAATCGGAGAGAACTGCGGGTGGGTGGTGAGTCTCTTGGGGAGGCCATAAACTCATTTGAAGTCAGGAGGGAGAGACAGAAAAGGGGAGATGGGGGAGAGAGATAAGTAGATAGGAAAAAAAAGAGGGAAGAACCTGCTAAAGACAGACAGAGATGCACAGATCACAAGAGAAACAGATATACAGGCAACCCGAGAGAGGGAGAACTGGGCAAGGCTTCTAGGACACATGCTTCATGGTTAATTCATAAGCTGAGGCATGTTCCCCTACATGCTTTGAACACATTCATATAAACAAGCCAAGGTGAGCTGAGGAGATGGACAGGACAAATGCAGGAAAGGATAAATAATAAAGACAAAGGATGAAGTGAGAAGATTGGAGCTGAAGGATGAGGAGAAACATGGTATGAGGAAGAGGAGGCAGGGTATTGTTCACAGCAATGCTCCCAGATGTAGGAGCATCTCAGTGTCATTCAAAACAAAGGCAAATCAAAGGTGCAGTCACCATTGATTTAGCACTTTAGTAGTTAAAATTCCTAATAAGCGGCGATAAAAAAAGAGTATGTTTAACATTTTAAACTGAAATACTGTAAAATAAACAAAAAAGGTGCTTTATGTCTATTGCATGCTGTATTTGTGGGTAAAGAGATCAAGATGAGAAAGTTTGAATCTATTGACCTGGGTTATGGGCCCAGCAAGCATCCTCTGTGCCAGACTGCTTTATATGAAGCTTTGTTGAATTCACACAAATAACAACTTCTGTAGCTGAGAAATAAAACCTGCATCAAGAAAAACCTGCAGTTTCCCCAACACCTGATTCTAAAAGCTCGGTTCATCGATATTTTTTTTTAATGCAACTCACTTGTCATTATATTAATATTTTTGCATGATAATGGCTTTGACAGAGTGGGTGTCAGTTTAGGTCACAATCTTCCTACTCCCGCAACTGCAAACCCTTTCTTAAGTTGCATTTGAACTAACCAGGTTAAGTTGACTTCACGTGTGCTTCGATCTCTGTAGTTTATAATTTGTCCACTGTTTACTACACAGCACCTGCAGAGAAGTCGTTGTTGGGAAAAATGGGCCCTAATAAGACAGAGCATCTGCCACTGCCAGTTATCTGCTTGCTCTTTTCCTCTTTGTCCTCATGCTATTGATTTTAAAGTTTCTTCCCCCCCCCCTTTCAACTCTTAAGACACTCAGACAGACAGTTATGACAAGTCTGTTCAGCGGCATAGTACCACCTTCAGTACAGCACTGTGCACCCGTTCTGTCGGGCCGCATGTCTGCACACACTTCCCTGATGGATTTAAAGATGATGCAGAGAATAAAGCCAAGTTTAATCAAAAATTCCAGCATGCCTGTGGATATTTTGGTTATTTATTGCAAATTTGAGTTCTTATTTTCAGTCAAACATATTCACCAACAGCAAAGGTCTATCAACATAATTTACAAGAGCCACACAGCTATTCCATGTGGGATGGGATTTTTTCTTTGTTTGGTTTTGAGTGACATTTTTTAGGATATGGTTCTGAATAGATACCATAGTAGCAGAAGATAAGTATGCCAGAATTGACATTTTAACACCACAGGAAAATACACATCAAAGTCACAATGTTGAAATGACATTTGTCAAGATTTTCTGACTAGATGCTGAAATAACTAGGGTTGAAAAAATGAACTGTAGAAACCTGTCCCTCATTCACCCAGATGCTTATATCTGTTACAATTCGTAGAGCATCAATTACCTTCATATTTATTAAAATAAACGTTAAGTTTGTGGAGGAAGATGTTAATGTTTAAACAATAACCCACTCATACAAATGTTCAGGCCCAGGTCAACAATTAGGTTTGCCAATGGGCCATTCATATCACCTTTGCTGGTCTGGCTTAAAGTGCAGATTGTAATGCTAGTATTGTTAAGTGGCCAGCAGACCTTTTCAAGCAACTCAAATAGAACTCTAATTAAACTTAGTTAGGAGATACATATAAATGTGGAAAACTGCACTATGATGCTATTTGTGCATTTTGTCTAAAGGTCTCTTTCATTCAAACTATAGCTTTCCAATGAAATACTAAACAGGATATTTTATTTACTCAGCAATTCCATGCAGATACAAAACTTAGTCTGGGCAGAAAAATAAGCAGCATTAGTGCAATTCAAGGGTCCATTTCTGAGTGTAAACAATGATGCACATTTGGCTTGTATGTATGAGAATCCACTCTCTCTTGGTCTGAGACATTATACTAGTAATGCTTGCTTCCTGAAAATGCAGCATGCTGCACAGGGTTTGGGTGTCACCTGTCTACTATCATGAGTGATGCAGTGTGAGAGAAGCGGCTTTCATTGGTTTAAATAGGGGACATAGCCTTGGTGTCAGATGCCCGCTGGCTCTGGTAGAAGTGTGGGGGCAAAGGTGAATTTGCTGTAGGGTGTGAAATGACTGCTCTAAACTCACTTGGTTTAAAGACACCATGTTGTACCTCCATGACTTTGCATCCTGAGTCTAGAAGGCACAATTATATGGCTTCCTAGATGAAAAGGAGGATGATGACATCACCATATTCTGACTTCTAGTCCTATAAAGACCCAGCACAGGTTTTATTATCCTTACACTTGTAGATAAACGTAGTTGACTGTTAGCGGCCTAGATTTATGTGGCAACAACACATGAATGAAAAGGTTTATCATAAATTACTTTATTATTGTTGTAAATGACCTGCTATATAAAGTTTAACGGTAAAAAGTGGTTAAAAAGGCTATGAAGGTCCAATGATGATAAGAAGAGACCTTGGATACCCTTAGACTCTCAGTCTATTTATGTTGTGCAGTCTTTGATCCTCCTGGTTATTACAAGAAAATAGTACTCTGGACATTAAGTGCAATTCTCACTTGCCACTTTGGGCAAAATCGAACCATGTGTTGGCAATTTAGCCATGAGACACCGATAAACCCTTTTTTAAGTCCTAGTGTCATTAATAATGTTGTCTTTTGTCATATCTTGGTAGCCTTCTGGATCTTGAACTTAGGCTTATTTGCCTTGGGTGATCCTGCCAAGGGTGTTTAGGTCATAACAGTATAGTCTAGTATAGTCAAGGATCACTTGTGATTGTAACACAGGAGGATGACATTCTTTGTGTCCTTTACGGTGGCTTGGCCTACTCTCTAAGATCAAGTAAGGCATTGACAAATCTGAGAGGCTTGAAAAGTACCTGCTTATCTTCCACATTGAAAGTTCTTAAACCCCCTTTTTGTGGTTTACCATATTGAGCAAGACAGGACAAGACAAGACAGGGATTATGTCTCTAGCCTGGTCTGGGGTTTGTGTGGCATCTTCCTCAGGTGGAGCTGAAAGACGTTTCCAGAGACATAAAGACTTGAGTATCTATGTGTCTTCTGTCACAAATGCAGGCCAGCTGAATAGATGGTGAAAAAACCCTAAGCTAGTATCTATCCAATGGTTTTACATAGAATGTATAACTGTAAATTTAGGTTTTTGCAGAACCTCTTTTGAATCCGGTCTGGTCTACATAGGCTGTAGAGCAGGGATGTCAAAGTCAAATACACAGAGGGCCAAAAAAACAAAAAAACAAGCCAAAGGCCGGACTGATTCAATGTTTATTAAAACATATTGAAATGATTGCACGTAGCCTATTGAACCAAGAACTAATACAGTGTATTATTTAATGATTAAATGAATAATAGGGAAAACATTTTTCAGCAGGCACACAGACAAGAACAAACTGCCTTCAAAGAAAAATCACATGTCCTGTACATTCTTCTTCTGTAGCCTTTGTTCCGTGTCCATATTCTTGTCTTTGTCTGTGTGTTTCTTAGACGTTTCATGGTGCCTTCTTAAATTGTATTCTTTCATTACAGCCAAACTTTCTCCACACAGAAGACACACAGGTTTGCCATTTACCTCAGTGAACATGTACTCTGCCTCCCACCGAGCTTGAAACCCCCTGTTCTCAGCATCCACCTTCAATTTAACCATTTTTTGGGGAGGAGGTAGCTGAAAGTTGACATCTGCTCTGACTGCTAATGAATGATGAAGCCGAAGTCCGCTTGCTGCGCTGCAGTGAGTTCGCGGGTTACCGATGCATTGTGGGAAATGTAGCATTGGTGCGTGCAAAACACCAGCGGGCGGCTACGGCCTGCGGGCCGGTTCTAATACTAATCAAATATCATCCTGGATTCGGCCCGCGGGCCTTGAGTTTGACACATGTGCTGTAGAGCAAGTAAATATGGAAATGTGGCCTAAGACAAAAATGTACTATAAAAGAAAAAAACAACAAGTTCAGGGTCAGTGACTGAAATCAACACTCTTTGAGTGAGACTGCAACAGGAAGAAGAGATGCGATGTCAGAGAAAGAGGATGACATGAAAGAGAAACATGAGACCTTGGGTAACAGTAAAAGAAGAGTCCTTGCGTACAGGATTTTTGCCAGAGGGCACAAAGATGAAGGAGGCTCATTTATTTGAACTGTACTCCACGGGTTGTGTATTAAACTGAGTCACCATCCTTTGTTTACAGAGGACATTTCTGTTCTGCTACACAAACAACAAGAACCTCCCTGGTAGCTGAGGCTACGACTGAAGGCTGTTTGTTTGTAATTTAGCAAATGATTTTACTCAGCAAAACCAGTGTTAGACAATTGCTCTGGCTCTTTTTTAAAGCTGGCTTCTTGTCATAGCTGCCAAAGAACTGCTTCTTGTCGCTCCAAAAACACAAGCCCCCTAGGTTTGTTATTGAATGTACATGATATCCCGCTGTTTCCTTTTAAATTTAGACTTTGATCATTATTTTCCCGTTAGGGCCTGAGTGGTTTGTTATTCTGTAATTTACGCTGTCTGCAATTGGATAATTCACAAAACACATATGTTGCATGAGAGGACCTTGAAGATAAAGAATAAATATACACAGAAAGTGGTTAAGCAAAAAGGTTTCTTTGTGAGTTTGGGCGATCTGGGAAGAAGTTGGCAGGATAACAGATAACAGAAGTGATATGTAAAACATACAATTCTTACATTAACACAAAATTAGAAAGAACAAAACACAGACACACTGATACTCAGTAAAGTTGCCGTCTTGTTCAGGACATTTTGTACACCTTTGCTGTAAGAAAAAAAGTGACAAGCCAAGGATGTTGGTTGTTCCTAATTTAACCCCTGATTGTTTTTTTCTTATCCCTGGTCTGATTGGTTGTTTCTAAGGCCTGCTCTTATTGTTCAATTCATAGCACTGCTCATTGTTTGGTTGCAAATCCTGTTCTGATTCTTAGCCCTGCTCTGATTGGTTGTTTCTAAGGCCTACTCTGATTGGTCAATACTTAGCCCTGCTATGATTGATTTATTCTTAGCGCTGCTCGGATTGTTTATTTTTCCTAATCCCTGCTCTGATGGGTTAATTATTGATCTGATTGGTTTATTCTTAGCTCTTCTCTGATTGGTTGTTTTTAATCCTTGCTTTGATAGGTTGATTCTTAGCCATGATCTGATTTTTTTTATTTTCGAAGCCCAGCTCTGATTGGTTGACTGTTAACCTGCACTAATTGGTTGTTTTTTGCCTGCAGCCTGCAGCAAAGTCTTTAGCATAACTTATAACTTATATTTGATATAACTCATAACTTCCTGCTTCTTGTAGCGATACCGATAACAAACAACAACAGTTCCAATTCTTCAAATGAACTTTTATTGTTATTTCAAGTTAGCAAAACTCTGTTAACCATAAAATAACGGGTTCTACAGAACCAAAAGCCTATGGCTGCTTTAAATGCACAATAGACCAAGGATTTTCAATTACTTCACATCATAGAACATAAAACTTGTCAGAGCAACATTTTCTATCTAACCCAGTCATATTAACAAATGCATTATCCATCTTCATCTTCAACCGCTTATCCGGGGCCGGGTCGCGGGGGCAGCAGTCTACGCAGGGACACCCAGACTTCCCTCTCATCAGACACTTCCTCCAGCTCCTCTGGGGGAATCCCGAGGCGTTCCCAGGCCAGCTGGGAGACATAGTCTCTCCACCGCGTCCTGGGTCTTCCCCGGGGCCTCCTCCCAGTGGGACATGCCCAGAACACCTCCCCAGGGAGGCGTCCAGGAGGCATCCAAACCAGATGCCCGAGCCACCTCAGCTGGCTCCTCTCGATGTGGAGGAGCAGCGGCTCTACTCCGAGCTCCTCTCGGGTGACTGAGCTTCTCACCCTATCTCTAAGGGAGCGCCCAGCCACCCTTCGAAGGAAACTCATTTCGGCCGCCTGTATTCGCGATCTCATTCTTTCGGTCACTACCCAAAGCTCATGACCATAGGTGAGGGTAGGGACGTAGATTGACCGGTAAATCGAAGCCAACAGGACAACATCATCTGCAAAAAGCAGAGATGAAATCCGGTCCCTCGCTGCGCCTAGAAATTCTGTCCATAAAAATTATGAACAGAACCGGTGACAAAGGGCAGCCCTGCCGGAGTCCAACATGCACTGGGAACAGGTCTGACTTACTGCCGGCAATGCGAACCAAACTCCTGCTCTGGTCATACAGGGACCTAACAGCCCTCAGCAGAGGGCCACGGACCCCATACTCCCAGAGCACCTCCCACAAGATGCCGCGAGGGACACGGTCAAACGCCTTCTCCAAGTCCACAAAACACATGTGGACTGGTTGGGCGAACTCCCATGAACCCTCCAGCACCCTGCGGAGTCCAGCGTTCCGCGGCCAGGACGAAAACCACATTGCTCCTCCTGAATCCGAGGTTCGACTATAGGCCTAATTCTCCTCTCCAGTACCCTGGCATAGACTTTCCCAGGGAGGCTGAGGAGTGTGATCCCCCTGTAGTTGGGGCACACGCTCCGGTCCCCCTTTTTAAAAAGAGGGACCACCACCCTGGTCTGCCAGTCCAGCGGCACTGCCCCCGATTGCCACACGATGTTGCAGAGGCGTGTCAGCCAAGACACCCCACAACATCCAGAGACTTAAGGTACCCAGGGCGAATCTCATCCACCCCCAGTGCCTTGCCGCCGGGGAGCTTTTTGACTACCTCGGCAACTACAGCACAGGTGATGAACGAGTCCACCACTGAGTCATCAGCCTCCTCTTCCATAACAGAAGGTGTGTTGGTGGGATTGAGGAGACCCTCAAAGTACTCTTTCCACCATCCAACCACCCCCTCAGACGAGGTCAACAGCTCCCCACCTCCACTGAATACAGTGTTGGCAGAGTACTGCTTCCCCCTCCTGAGGCGCCGGACAGTTTGCCAGAATCTCTTTGAGGCTGACCGATAGTCCTCCTCCATGGCCTCCCCGAACTCCTCCCAGGCCTGAGTTTTTGCCTCTACAACTGCCCTCACTGCAGCACGCTTGGCCTGCCGATACCTATCAGCTGCTTCAGGAGTCCCACAAGCCAACCAGGCCCGATAGGACTCCTTCTTCAGCTTGACGGCATCCCTGACCTCCGGTGTCCACCACCGGGTCCGGGGATTGCCGCCACGACAGGCACCAGAGGCTTTGCGGCAGCAGCTTCGGACGGCCGCATCGACAACGGAGGTGGAAAACATGGTCCACTCCGACTCAATGTCTCCAGCCTCCCTCGGAATCTGGGTGAAGCTCTCCCGGAGGTGGGAGTTGAAGATCTCCCTAGCAGAGGGTTCGGCCAAATGCTCCCAACAGACCCGCACATTACCCACACACTCTTCCCCCACCAACGGATCCAACTCACCACCAGGTAGTGATCAGTTGACAGCTCAGCCCCTCTCTTCACCCGAGTGTCCAAAACACAAGGTCGAAGGTCAGATGACACGATTACAAAATCGATCATTGACCTCCGGCCTAGGGTGTCCTGGTGCCACATGCACCGATGGACAACCTTGTGCTCGAACATGGTGTTCGTTATGGACAAACCATGCCCAGCACAGAAGTCCAATAACAAAACACCACTCGGGTTCAGATCGGGGAGGCCGTTCCTCCCAATCACGCCTCTCCAGGTGTTACTGTCACTGCCCACGTGGGCGTTGAAGTCTCCCAGCAAGATGACAGAGTCCCCGGTTGGGGCGCCATCCAGCACCCCTCCCAAGAAGGTCAAGTACTCTACACTGCTGTTCGGCACATACGCCGAAACCACAGTGAGAGACCTCTCCCCAACCCGAAGGCGCAGGGAGGCGACCCTCTCACATAATGGGGAAAACTCCAACACATGGCAGCTAAGCTGTGGGGCTATAAGCAAGCCCATACCAGCCCACCGCCTCACACCATGGGCAACTCCAGAATAGAAGAGAGTCCAACCCCTCTCAAGGAGTTGGGTTCCAGGACCCGAGCTGTGCGTGGAGGCGAGCCCGACTATATCTAGTCGGTACCGCTCGGCCTCCCGCACGAACTCAGGCTCCTCCCCGAGAGATGACATTCCATGTCCCCAGAGCCAGTTTCTGTGTCCCGTGGTCAGGTCGCCGAGGCCCCCGCCTTCGACTGCCACCCAATCCACTCTGCACCGGCCCCTTACGGTTCCTCCCACTGGTGGTGGGCCCATGGGAGGTCGGCCCCACGTCGCTCCTTCGGGCTAAGCCTGGCCGGGCCCCGTGGGGAAAGGCCCGGCCACCAGGCGCTCGCATTCGAGCCCCAACCCCGGGCCTGGATCCAGGGTGGGGCCCCGGCTGCGCCGTACCGGGCGACGTCACGGTCCTTGCTCTTCTTTTCTTCATAAGGGTGTATTTGGACCCCCTTATGGAAAATTATTTGGAAATGCATTATATAATACAAAAATAAAGCTTTCAGACATAAATGTAATGCACTCAAAGCAAACATGTAAATAATACATGTACAAAAAGTGCAATCAATGCCTTTTAAAGAACAGAAAACATGTCAGCTTCTGCCTAAGGTTTTCCTTGTAAAAAACCTTACATTACATGTTTCATCAAAACAACAGGCTTCCCTAATCTTCAAGTCTGAATAGGCCAGCAATTCAGAACAGAGGAACAAAGTGCTACCTTTGCTTCTGCTGCAACAGGCTCCTTAGCATGTAAAACATGCTGTTCTGTTGTAACTCCGCCAGACGGGAGGTAGCGACTTGGGAGAGTTTGAAATGTCCTACGTTTTTTAGCCCAATTGACACACACTCAGATATACTCCTTTGGTTCTGCAAAGCCTCGTTTGCAGCCAGCTGTAAACTTCTGCAGAACACTTATTGCAAATTGCAATTACATCGTCTCTCTCTAAAATAGTAAAAAAGTCCCACACTAATGATGGCGTTTCTATGTTTGTTAACAAACCGCTATAAAAACAAAGAAGAAGAAGAGGGCCGAGGTTAGGAGGGCAACAGCCCTCTTCTTCTTCTTTGTTTTTATGGTGGTTGGCAAGGCAACAGCATCATGTGTCGTATACTGTAATATGTGCAAAATCCAAACCATTTAGCTTTACTATTATGGGTTCTGTTTTATCAGTGAATTATCTGAATGACGTCATTTTTTTTCAATATCGAACCGATAATTATCGGCGGTGATAGTTATTGTGCATCCCTAATATTAATAGTAACTAAAATGAATAAATGAATAAATAAACAAGCCATTGTTATTGGTGATGTTAATTTCTACATGTTAGTGTAGAGAGCCAGTGCAGACGCATACAGCTTGTGCCTCCTTATTATCAGAAATATTGACCTAAGGAACCTTAGGAAATGTACTCACCAACAGGTTTTATATTAATGATGTCCAGTCCTGTGCTTTGGAACTGCTGCAGTGAGCAGCATTGCTAACTGTGAGATTGATAATTAATACTGATGTCTGTTTGGTTGCCGCAACAGGATCAAAACAAGTTTCACACTTCCTCATACTCACAGGCATTTGAATAAAACATGAAAAGACAAAATCACGCTGCTGCCATCAAACTCTGCACACATGGATGAGGTGACTTTTCAGTTCCAATCCAAAGAACTAGGCTAAGAAGAAGAGTGGCAATGTTGCTGAGTGCTTGTGGGAGTGTGTTTTGAGTGGAGAGGTTCTCAGTTGAACTCTGTTGCTGTTGTGTTATGGAGGAGGGACTGAGGGAATCCACTGACTGACAGGTTTACATTGGGAAGGACTGGAGCTGTTAGCTCTGTGCTGTGAGCCCTGAGCCCAGACTGCTGGAGCATACACCACCATGCTCGGGCTGGGGGGGTTAACACACACAGGGAAATAGATACACATATGCATGCAGATGATGGGAGGCACACAGGCACATGTGTATGAATTAGATAGACAGAGGCCAGAAGTGTCAAGACATATGAGGACATTCAGAGATTTCTGCACTTGAATGGGAGCAGCTTTTAGGCATGTATGAGACTGTATCTGTAGAATGATTGTGGTACGATTAATGATTACCATGTGGCATTTAAAGCTGAGGCCACAAGCTTAAAGGATATAAGCCTGTGGGGATTTGTAGTAAAGGTTGTTATTGTATGATATTTGTCATCAGAAAGTAAATGTAAGCCTCTACACATGTCCACTTATGTCCTGTTGCAAACACCAGACATCCAGGGAAAATTGAATTTTGCTTTTACTTTAATTAAGTATAATAGGATATTATTTATCCATCATTTTTCAAACCGCTTATCCGGGGCCGGTTGTCGGGAGCAGCAGTCTAAGCAGAGACACCCAGACTTTCCTCTCACCGACACTTCTCCCAGCTCTTCCGGGGGAATTCCCAGACCAGCAGAGACAGAGCAGACATAATCTTTCCACCACGTCCTGGGTATCCCCAAGGGTCTCTTCCAGGTGGGATATGCCAAGAACAATTCCCCAGGGAGGCGTCCAGGCCAAAACAGATGCCCGAGCCACCTCAGCTGGCTCTACTCTGAGCTCCTCTCAGGTGACTGAGCTCCTCACCCTATCTCTAAGGGGGGGGCCAAGCCACCCTTCGAAAGAAACTCATTTCGGTCGCTTGTATTTGTGATCTCATTCTATCGGTCACTACCCAGGGCTCATGACCATAGGTGACAGTAGGAACATAGATTGACCGGTAAATCGAGAGCTTCGCCTTTCTGCTCAATTCCTTCTTCACAACGACAGACCGGAACAGCGGCCGCATTACTGTGGAAGCCGCACCGATCCGCCTCTCAATCTTCCGCTCCATTTTTCCCTCGCTTGTGAACGAAACCCAGAGACACACTTGTGGCAGGAGCTCTCCTCCCACCCAGAGAGGACAAGCCATCTTTTTGTGGTCGAGAACCAGGGCCATAGACCTGGAGGTGCCGATTCTCATCCCAGCTACTTCACACTCAGCTGCAAACCCTTCCAGTGCACACAGAAGGTCCTTGTTCGATGAAGCCAATAGGACAACATCATCCGCAAAAAGGAGAGATGAAATCCTGTGGTTCTTAAACCTTGTAGACTTTTCCAGAGAGGCTGAGGAGTGTGATCCCCCTGTAGTTGGAGCACACCAGTTGCCTCCACAACTGTCCTAGCTGCAGCACGCTTGGCCTGCCGATACCTTCAAGATGCTTGTGAGTCCCACAAACCAATCAGGCTTGATAGGACTCCTTCTTCAGCTGGATGGCATCCCTGAGTTCCGGTGTCCACCACTGGATTGCTGCTACGACAGGCACCGGAGGCTTTATGGCCACAGCTTCTGGCAGCCGCATCGACAATGGAGGCAGAGAACATGGTCCCCTCAAACTCAATGTCACTAACCTCCTTCGGAATCTAGTTGATGTTCCTCCTGAAAGTGGTGAGCCTCGGGAAGACAAAAAATATTTAGTCCAATAATAAAATGACAAAGCTGCTGTCACTAAGCATTTTCCTTGGCAGTCATATTTTGGAAAACGCAGGTGCGATTGATAACATTTAGATAATGGCTGCAGTCCACTCAGGTGTGTTAGTGCCAGGGCTGTGTATTGTGCCTGCTGGCTGACTATCAGGGTTTACTGGCACACCTGAATAAAACAAAGCTGTCATTAATATGATAAGCTCCACCTGCGCCTTCCCTTCAATAAGTGAAAATAACTGTGGTCAGTTACACAAACTTCTCCTTCCATGTCCATTAGGTCCATCTATCTATCCCACATGCCAATGCTGTTTGCCTCTTATTGGTCGAGTGCAGATGGCAATAAAGGCACTATAAATAACACTACAGACTGGGCACACAATTCCTTGCTTTCCACTGTTTAGTTAAGTATATTAACTTACTAACGAGAATGTGAAAAATCACATTTTAGGGGGTGTGGCTTTTAGAATGTGACTTGCTCAGTGCCTGTATTGTAAAATTATTGGATGCAGCATGCTAACTAGAGCTATAGAGAATTTAGGGACAGCTTAAAATTGTGAGATATCAGCTATTAAAAACATCGAAAATTTACTTGATAAACTGCAGCCGCAGCTCCAGAGTTGTGTTTTGTACTCAAAGGCACACGTTTTAAACATTTTTTTTCTACTTTCTGATTAGGTACAGTATTTTTGCTCTTGTAATTTAAATAGACTTTTAGCCATTAAATGCTTCTGTGACAGAGAGAGTTAATCATTTTAACCACTATAATGATTCAACAGGCTTTCACTTCCCTCCAACCAGTCTCTCATAACAATTCCATCGCATTAGGCTGGTAAACACCAACACTCTCTTTAGCACAAAAGCAATCTGATGGAGTGGACATAATGCATATTGAACCTGGAGACTTGGGCAGAGGTGAGGTTAACTTTGGATGGCTTTAGTGTGATACCTTTTTAGTTTAAATAATCTGCATTTGCTTGTTATTGCTATTGCAGTGGTGGTCTGTATTTACTCACTGTATATTAGAATGCACTGTGTTGCACTGCTGCTGCTGAAAGAAAATTGAAACAACTGTCACAAAAGTCACCAAAGGAAGGTTGTGGAGGTCAGAATACAGCAGGAGCTGGCAGGGAGCCCCTAGTCTGAGGTGAGCCAGCTGCATCCCACAGAGAGCTTTAAAAAAGATGAACTTTCATATTTATCATTTTTCTACTTCACATCACATTTAATGAAACAATCAAATGTGTCTGAAATAACAAAGAGACTCCATTGTGAGTCATTTCATCTTCCCTCCGATGCTCACTTTCCCGTTAAGATAGCTCCCATAGTAAAACCCTGGTGGAGAGGCGCTAAGCATCAACACATCCTCCTAGCCTGCCAACATTACCTGGCTCTGCTCCGGCTATCCACCGCCCACTACCTCCTTCGGAGCAGGTAACATTTCTATGGCGACAGAAATGTGTCCAGTTTGTGGGAAGTTGCCAAAGCTTGTGGGTAGAAATCAGATTAGCAGGAGGTTGTAGAGAAAGTAAATGTACGTTTTCTCTTGTACTAGCTACAACAGTCGAAATCATTTTTTACTCCTTGACCTCGCCAGTCTCATCTGTTGTGGCTGTGCTAAGTGAGAAGGCTGTGCTCAGGTATTGATTTGTTTCCTGAGGTTTTAGATGAAACCAGATATCACATAGTACGAATGGCTTAATTTACACTAAGAGAGCATCTTGAAAATATATCTATTTTATTTCTTCATTTATTTATTTATTTCTTTCTAATGAAACTCACACATTTTTTGCAGACCCCACAATACCCTATGCCAAACGCAGAGCAGACATACAGCTCTGCTGCATTTGCTTTAGCATTAGCTGCATGGTTAAGAGAATAACTTCCATACTCCTTTCATACTACATCATTTGTGTTGGAGAACCTCTGAGCTTTACATCTTCTAAATGAGCTGACTTAACGTATTTTCTTAGAACATTTATATAAATATACACACCAAGGATCCTTATATGTGTCTATATCCTACATATTGATATGTATTGAGTGTAATTATGGTTGTTGAGTGTAGTAGGTTGGAGGATACAAACTGTTTTTCAATCTATTTGTCCTTGCTCTGATTGTTCTGTATTGACAGAGCAGTTGAAACAGAGAGTGCCCAGCATGTGATGTGTCCTTGAGGATGTATTTGCCCTTCTTGAGACAGTGGGAACTGTGTAGTTCTTCCAGTGTTGAATGAGGGCAGCCGACGATCTTCTGGGGCGAGTTTATGACCCTCTGGAGTGTTTTTTTTTTTCTGAGCTGCTATGTAGCTGGTGAACCATACACCGATGCAGTAGGACAGGATACTCTCTATGCACCTACCTAAGCACCGGTAGAAAGACAGCAGGAGTCTAAGTGATGTTATTCTTCCTCAGCACCCTGAGGAAGTAGAGTCTCTCTTCTGGGCCCTTTTCAGCACTTCAGAGGTGTTTGTGTTCCAGGTCAGACCTTCCTCAATCTGGACTCCCAGGAACCTGGAATCAGCTACCCTCTCCACACAGTCCCCATTGATGGAAAGTGTAGATATGTCCACTTTCTTCCTCTTGTAGTCTATGATCAGCTTGTCTTGTCCCCATTGGCCAACTCATCCCCACCTCCCAGCGATGAGTCCCACCACTGTGGTGTACTTCACAATGGTGTTTCTTTGGTGGGCGGGTTGTGGAGTCCTGAGTGTAGAGAGTGTAGAGCAGGGGGCTTAGCACACAGCCCTGTGGGGAGCCGGTGCTGAGGCTGAAAGCCGTGGATGTATGTTGGCCCATTCTGACCCTCTGGCTGTATGTATTATGTGTTTTTTAAATGTCAAGGTCAAAATAGTGTTACTGCAAATATAAATCAAAGCCGCATACACACATATATATATATAAACACATACAAGTCAGAGTAGAGAAACTGTAATAATACTTGGGTGTTAAATGCGGCAAATCAGTGTGTGTAGAATTGGAATCAGTATAGATTAAAGTCAGGTGTCATACTGAGTATTGGAATGACTTCAAAGATATGTGCTGCTGAATCTAATGGCAGAATTTGGCTCAGATTTTCATGCACCATTTTACCATAGCTGATTTATCTACAGTAATATAAAAAGTTACAAAGCATTGTGCTCTGTGCTTTCTTTTCTTACAAGCGCACAAACGTAATAGAATACTATTGTCTCGATTCATAAAGGAACCGAGTGCACAGCATCTTTTGTTTAACCTCCCTTTAAGCGGAAGGAATCTCTGAAGACTCGGCATTGTTAAATGTAAATGTAAATCAAAATGCAAGGCTTGGGATTTCATATGCTAAAAATGCACTTTAAAGAGGATGTGTTTTATTTTAATTGTGCATCTATGACTCAATAGTCACAAAAATAAAGGCGAGAGCAATCTGTTTCATGTCTGTCTACACTTTCTTGTAAATAATGAATATTGTGCAGCATTAACTTACTTTGTTACTCTGTTTTTCGAGGCCTTTGACAGTCTCAGTAAATAACTGGAGATGCAGACTTTTTTTTGTGCTTGCAGAAAGTGATCTGCTCGTGGAAGATTGGCAGGCACTAGGCTGGGCCATAACCCTGCACCTCCCCCCACGGATATTAGAGGAAACAATCTGAGAAATAAAGAAAACTAAAGGTAGTCAGCGGGCCAAGCCATTCACCTTGACGTCCCTGTGGATTTCTTGGCCAAGCACCGAGCTTGAAACACTAAGGGGGCAACACTGAGGAAATGAGTTTCACCCTGATCTCACACTCTTAAAACAGGTTGTGCTTTTTTTTTTTCTTTCCAAAGCATTTATTTAGTTGGGCATGTTTGCTGAGCATGCGATGCCCTTTGGTTTTTCACAAGGAAAGTGCCCAGTATAACAAGTAGAAAAGTTTGAGAATACAGGACTTAGGACTCTGGGTGTTATGGGGTATGGTGGGATTTTTAAGCAAGACTTTTCAACACACCTATCTGATGTTGGAGGCTTGTCCTTACCTGTAAGAGGTTGTCTAAAGGCTTCATTAAAGTCATTGGGAGAAGGCAAGAAGGATGGTGTAAGCACAGACTTTACTGGATTTAAGGGGAATGTTAGGGGACTTGTTGGATGCATTTTCTGTTTTCACACGTTTCATTCTCAGTGTTTGCTTTGGCTTTGCTTTTTTAGATCTTTTTTTTTTCTTACCCAGTGATTTGGATAGGTTTAAGCAGTTGCCCAAGATTTGTTCTTGTGCTGTGAGGAAGTACTGGCTCCCAGAGTTTACCTGAAACTACATTTTACATTGGCTGCTGTTTTGTCTACTACTATTCTAACTGCTTCTTGCTAGCAAGGATAATCCCTAGAGCAACAAGACGGTGAACTATGCAGTATGCTACTGGAATTAAGTGGTCCATACTTTCTAAGTGGGCGGGTCGGAATATCACTGAAAGTCTTGTTCACTTCTGGCTTTGAAATCAAGAGATTCAGGATCCACTGATGGCTGGGCATGGCAGTGGAAAAGCTGGAGAAGACTGATTAGTACACCATCTTGTTTATAAGGTGTCTTGGTTGCAACTTTTTTAAAAGACCCAGCACCTTAAATCAGCCTCAGAAGGTGTTCCTGTAACACAGATGTTGTGGATGATTTGGGTTTGAATCTGCGTGCTTGCCACTGCTTGGATATGATCAGCTTCCAACAAATCTTTCAAATTAAGTCACAAAACAATGTTTATCCATGCCCTCTAGAACAGCACATGAGAGTGCTTTCTGATCTGATGCTCCATCTGCCACTGTCATCTGTCCACTCCTCCCAACACAGTTACTGCTCAGAAAAGATCAACACCTTTAAAACAGCTTTTCAATTTTATAATTAGATAAACATATAAAAATGCATTGGGATGAACTCAGCCATAAACATATAACAAATAATCATTGCAAATAAATTGGCTTTATTAACCCGCCCCCCAGTCTGTTTGCTGGGCTCTGCAGTGCAGTGCTGGCGTGTGGCAGTATGCAGGCTGCCCTCTCTCTGACTCGTCTCTATTAAACGGATTGTTCTTTTGGCAGCCGGGCCTGTGTGGCTTGTTTGCCCTGGGTATAAATGATGTCTGGTCTTCCCAGCAGGTTACATACACTGCAGACTGCTCATTACAGGAGAAAATCCACCCAGCTCCACAGTGACATGTTGGTTATTTCTATGATCTCCAAACGGAGGGTTCATTCTTAAAAGGGGCTTCACCTGCTGCAGCTTTGTTGAATCAGGGATACAATCAGCTGGGAGCTGTTATGACCTGGGTGTGGAAACTACCTGGACATAGCAAAGCTACTGACAGGCTGTAGAGACAAATGTGGCAACATGTTTCTTATGATTGCACACACACTGGTTGGCAAGCATAATATCACATAATATCACTGAGAGGATAAGTTTAAATATGCATAGAAGCGGTGCTTACATTTGGCTTTGTCACGTCTTCC
The DNA here is from genome assembly GCF_900634625.1 of Parambassis ranga. Taxonomy (NCBI): domain Eukaryota; kingdom Metazoa; phylum Chordata; class Actinopteri; family Ambassidae; genus Parambassis; species Parambassis ranga. Next base: position 4,594,405 of record NC_041031.1, read on the forward strand.
CATAGTCTGTGCACGAGTGGAGATCATTAGAGGCTGAATCTCCTGTCATACCATGCTGGCAAGAAAGCTAGCCTGCAACTTTTTTTTTATTATATTCATTTATTTTTTATTATATTCATTTATGTGAAAAAAAATTGTATCTTGCAAGATACAATTTTTTTTAATAAGCAGAGCATCCCATTCTCTCCTTCACTGAAGATGCTCACTAAAAGTAAGAAAAGACCAATTCTGCTAATTTACTGCTCCTGGCCATAAAAAGCCGCCTCCTCCTCCTCTGAGAGCTGAAAGGGGTCTTTTGGAGGGGAGCGTAGGGCAGACAGGAATTCAAATGTTGCTACATTTAACAGATGCATCGTGGCTGATGTAATGCAAAAATATTGGCCCCGGATGCTAATGTAGATGCTGAAATGTTGGCTGGCAAGGTTAAAATGATTGCTAAAATATTGGCGAGGTGAGCTAATGTGAAATATTAACACTGAAATACTGCCAAAGATTTGGCTGAATATACAGTAAATGCTACAGGAAACAGTAGCCCGGATATTGATTTTTTAAAAATATTTTATTTTATTTTTTTGTGTTTTATCTTCATTTTAGTGTCTAGGACAGATGGACAGTCAGAGTGACAAAGTCAAACCTCTAAAACATGTTTATTTTTCTTACCGCTTTTTAATTTTTTTAAACTGTCAAGGCTGACAGTTATATATACTGATATACTGCAGAGGTAAAACACAGAATGTGGATCCGTTTGGTCACCCCCCCCCCCCCACACACACACACACACACACACACTTCTCTTCTCCTTGTGTCCCCTTTCAATCCCCCCACCCTCTCAGCTTGCTGTGACAGCCAGCCACCATCATCTCCTCAAATCTCCTGGGCCTGTTTAGTGGCTTCGAGCCCCTGAATCTTAATTAGGGGCCAGCGTTGCTTTTTTTTGACAACATGCAATCAGAATGTGCTGAATCAGAGCTGAGGCCATTTGATGACAATTAACCTGCGACTGCTCCCCCTGTTCCACCTAATCTTGTAAAACACAGGCTTTTTTTGTTTTTTGCAAACAGGCATCTGATTATTGAGGAGAGAGATGTCAGCTGTCAGCTTTAGTTTGATGATGTGTGTGACAAGGTTTTCTGGACTGATGAAACTCTCATTTATCACACTTAGATCCTTAGATTCTTTTAAAAATGGAATTTTTATTACAACAAATATCTAGCCTGTCCTCACCAGGAAAACTTTGAGGTTGATAATTCGGTGCTCTAAAATGAGACGTAGGCAGATTTCTTTAGTCTTATCTCTATGTGTCATGGGGTGGGGAAGATGGCAGCTGAAAATGGCAACCAAGCAATAGGAACACTTTTCCTTGTAAAATGTGTTGTGAATTATTACCTACATTCCTACCCTGTTTTTAATGCCTAACCTGTTGTTTTTATGCCAAATCTAACTGCATTCAAAACTAAACTTAACTTAAGGGTGAAAACAAAACAGCTTGCAGTGTCGGGGGGTATGAACCCTGGAATCCTGAGTTAAAGTTCACTGTGTTGTACCCAGCCTATCCACATTTTTTTTTTTGGTGCATACCCCCCCTTCAAATGAACAATCATATATCCTGTTAACATAAATAAAAAACACAATGTTGTATGTCGGCCATAAGTACTGACAGCTAACAATGAAAATGATGAGGGGCAACTATCCATTTGTTGTTCCTTTTCTCATTTGCCAATAGTTTTTGCCGATATACCAATATATATTCAAACCGATAGACAAGCTAACAAATGCTAATGAAACACACCAATGATGACATTGCATGTACCTGAATTAACTTTTCTTTTGCAAACATCCATCTATCATCTGAACCCGCTTTGTCCTGCAGTGCAGAGTCACAGGGGGCTGCAGCCTTTCCCAGCTATCTATGGGTGAGAGGCGGGGTACACCCTGGACAGGTCACCAGTCCATAACAGGGCAACATACATAGACAAACAACCATTCACACTCACACCTATGGACAATTTGTGGAAGGAGGAAACTGGAGTACTCAGAGAAAACCCACGCATGCACAGGGAGAATGTGCAAACTCCACACGGAAAGGCCCCAGTAAACATACTTGTATACATCAAGTGCCTCCAGGCTCTTAAGGTAGTCTCTCTTTCTGTTCAGGGGATGGAGCTATTTACTGACAGAACTCACAGTTTCAATCAAACTTGAAATAGTTTGATAAAAGTAATTTAGACTTGCAGTCATGGCTGTTCAGGCACTTTTAATTGGATTTCGTGGTATTTCATACTGCCTTGATCGACCTTTCGTAAATTTATCCTTACACAGGGTTTATAAAATGTGGATATGGTCCTTTTTTTAAGCAATAGAGAGGAAGAGTTTTCTGTGTAACTTAATAATGGAATTCCTGTCCACCTACCTGAACATTCACTGGGTCAGGACCTTTTTTTCACCTCACTAAGTTTTTGCCATGTCCTAAACTGCAGGTCAGAGAAGTGGAACTGTGAAGCAAAATGTTTTTTGTTTTTTTTAGATTGAGCTAAAAGTTTGAGAGACTGGTGGCATGAGGGGGCAAAGGGCTAAAGCTGAGGCTGAGAGGGCGAAGGGTTGATAAATTTACTGGGGTTATGGTAAAAAAAATAGTGATTATACTCTTTCCTATTAGAGCAGAACCCAGATGTTAGTGGGTGTTAGTGGGTTTTTATCAAGTGTAAAAAGGCTGTTTTTGACTGCTGGTTGCAAAGCAGTTAATCAATGCAAGGCAGAATTGTATATTTTTTGTTCTACTATTGCAAACGATAATTGCAATGCTTTAGTTAAAACGCATTGGAAAAAAATGGTTGTGATAAAATCACAACAAATTCATGTATTCATGTACAACGATTTGTATTTATCTGTTTATTTTTACTCATTGTTTTTAGGGAAAGACACATATACTTATATAAATCATGGCGCATTCAAGGACATTCCGAAAGCTCATATTGCTCATATTATCTCCTGATGATGCATGTGTTATTTTAGCACTGTTTTTTATAAGCACAAGGTTTGCATATCACACTTTTTTGTGTTTGAAGGATACAAATAGAAATAGGGGAAATAAACAAGGAGAACACTACAAGATCAACAGGAATAAACACTGAGATAGAGAAGTGTTGCATTTCGTTGCCTTCAGCTTCACTTGGTGCGCCGCACTAACTGCTTGTGTCACATCTCTGCGACAGACACAGATGGGGTGATGCGGGTTAAAAGAAGGGGAGGGAGATGGATGAAGCAGGGAGACAGTGACAGAGAGGTAGTGTATGAGCTCTCAGCCCTGTGCGATGTGCTCAATGCTAACTGCTTGACTTGGTTCTGTGCCAGAGGCTTATTCAGAACCAAGGACAGCTCCCCTGGTCTCGGAGCCCGCTCACTGGGGAGGGACACATTTAGATAAAGTCTCTCTCTCTCTCTCTCTCTCTCCCTTTGTCGCTCCCATTTTCTGTTCTCTAAAGCTCGTTCCGTCTCATCGGGGAGCCCACATTTAGCCACGCTCTCTTTCTTTGTCACTCTTTCTATTCAAACTCTCTCAGGAATGACAAATTTATAGTCATCTCGCCCTCTTTCTCTCTCTCTGTCTCTCACACACACACACACTCTTTCTCTCTGTGTCTCTGAGCTCGATTTCCCCTTGGTTCCTCTCCAGTGAGGCCACATTTAGAGTCTGCACCATAGGGGAACGCCATGGCCTTTACCTCCTATTCAATTAAGCTTTGGCTGAAACACACACTGCATGCACACAAGCACTCAAACACACATGTACACACATGCAATTACAGCCTTCTAGTATCTGGAGAATGATGGCACACAGATATGACCTTAGAGAAATAGGAGTCATGCATGTACATACACAGGCATATGCCTAAAAGAACACATATTGGGACATAAGTGTATTAGACACATACAAGCAATTGCTAAAAAGGTAATTCTTTGTTTTCATTTTCACATGGCAAATCACAGTGGTAATCTTGAACCAGCTTCAAATTTTTTTTGTTTTTTTTCTTGTGGATTCTCTTTAAATGTTTTTGCCCTCAAATGAACCTGAAGTATTTAGTTAAACACAGACACACACACACACACACACAGACTTTCTTCATGGTTGTCTTCTTATCGAGAGACAAGTCTGGCACAAGCCACTTGTCAGGATAGGATTAAAGGAGGACAAGAACAAAAGGTGTACCGCGTTGTGTTTTTTTTTATATAGGGGATTTGACAGGAAAGGTTAGAAAATAATAAAATGTGCAAATCATTTATCCGATGCTACAGAGCTCTGAGCATAGGATCACTTTTATTTGTCTTCTGTAGCAACACGAGCTGTGTGGTCTTTTTACTTGAGGCTTATATTGATGACTCACTTTCACAAGGCAGAGAGGAAAAGATAAGAAGCAGTCTGTTATCTGTGAGGAACAGACCGTTGCTATGGATGACAGACCGTTGCTATGGATGACAGACTGTTAGATGCACATCTGATCGCTGTGTGCTAAAGAAGTCATTTAAATCAATTTCTTTGTATTAAAAAATAAAAATTATGTAATTATTTAATGAACCATGAAAAAAGCAGGATCATCTCCCGTGAGAGGGTCAATAAAGCACATGTAACCCCTTCAGGGTCACACCCATTAACCTGTCAAAGCCAAATTCACTATAATGACCAGCTTGTGGCACAATATCCCTTACATATGATGCAGAAAAGAATAACTGTATGGCCTATTGTATGTAGGCACTTGTGTCCATTTGTAGTTGTGTATGTTAGGTCTAAGATTAATATACTTGCCTTGGGTCCTGCCTGTTTGATCCAATGATGGAATGTTATTATTGTATTGATTACAATAATAACACACACACACAGATATATATATATATATATATATATATATATATATATATGTGTGTGTGTAGCTGCAGTACAATGATAACAAAAAACAGTACCTGTAAGTAAATGCCTTATTGTTGTCATCCTGCTGAGCTGAACTTCTGAATTCTCAGTTATATCCTCACAGCTTCAATGGCAATGAAACATCTTCCGGTTTCGTTTCTGGACTAAGGATGGTTTTCTGTTCCCTGTGGCCGGCTTGTGTGAGTCAGCAGGAGGTGTAGAACGTGTAACCTCTACAGCCTAGTCAGACGGGGTCAAAGCTGGAGCAACCAGCAGAGTCTGGTTCCTCAGAAAGGTGTGAGACTGTCTGAACACAAGAGTGTAGGAAGAGGTCAATTTCAGAGCAACACTTTGAAGTTTGACGGCCATATTCCTCATCACTATAAACCATGTTGACATGTTTTACAAAGATCCTGATAAATGCCACAGTCAGTCTATCAATATATTTGTTCTATACACACCCTGTTGGCCTTATATTGTATTATAATAATATTATATTTTTACACACCAAACTTAAACAGTATGTTTTGTGACAATTTACACTTCTCATTTTCATTAGTTTCATATTTCAAATCATCACATCTTTCTGCTTTAGTCTGATTAAAAATTAACAAATGAACCATCATCCTTAGTGTTAACTAAGCAGCAGCCTCAGAGAAATATGTTTGTATATTACCATTTTTCTCCACATATTATAGTGTAAATCCAGCTTCCTATCACAATTTCTGTAATTCTACATGACTTGAATTAAACAAGTAAAGTTCAGACTTAATTATGTATTTGTTCTCTCAATCAGACTAATTTTGACTGTCTAATAATCAATTAAAGTGGAAGAATAATGCATGATAATTTATAGAATGTGTTACAAGCAAAATATCATATACTGAGGTGCACTTCTCTATAAAACAGAATGTACTGAATGACGGGACACTGAACAGCTTTGTCTCAGTCAGGGTTGGCTTCTTTAAGTCCCCAGTCTGTGGGCTTTAGTGCTAATATGGGTTTATTTTTGCCTAAAATAAGTTTTGTTTTGTGCAGTCCGGACTCAAGCAGAGAGATGACTCACATGCTGGATACAGGCAAAAGCTTTTTTGCACAAAGCTCAGCAGGAGATTTGGTACGAACAATACAAGAATGACTGCACACAGGAAATAAATTAAACTTACTGTATTTTCCAGGGATATAGAAAGACAAAAAAAAGAAAACGTCAGCCGTGGAGATCAGAACTCTGTTTTTCAGTCACAGTAGAGATTAGGCTCAGCAGAGCAAACAGCGTTAAGGACCACGGATAGCTCCTGCACAGCACAGGGTTACGGTGGTACTATAAGGACAGCAGGTACGAGAAAGAGCACTTACGTAATCATCTGCCAATAAACATTAAGATTTAGATTAATTTAAGCTTATATATGTGACCTTTGAATTGCACAGGTTGAGATTAACAAAAAACAAAGAAGATTATGGCTCGAGTCCGCCTTTGTAAATTGTAAACATAATGTAATAATAATGCAATGTAAGTATAGTCCAGCACCTCTGTGTAAACAGCACAATCACAGCTAGAAGGATGGACAAAATGTTGCTTTTTGTGTTGTGTAATGACATAAATTATAACAAAAAAAGTTTGATATTTTACTAATTTTGAGTGGTAGGGTAGTTTTACTACGACTAATAGTAGCAATGTACGGAGCATTTCCACGGAGTTTTCCACTAACGCTAAAGTTGGTGGTTCAATCACACCAAAAAAACACATTATAAATATACAGCATTTTTTTTAAATTGCAGCTACTAAATGTAATTAATTTTTGAGACATGTACAATAAAGTGGTTGGGATTAACAAATTTGAAGCTTGTCTGTTCCAAATATTTCACTTGATGCATTCAAGGGCTGTCAGATGAAAAAATTATATTAATAATTCAATTTGTTTTTCTATTTCTATTTATATTTGTGTTTACGTTTATGTTTCTGCTAAAAATAATAATGCACATGGATTATTATATGATTTAGAATATAGGATCTATAGTGTAATTTCCAAAAAAACAAACAAACAAAAAAACAATCTAAATTTATTATTAGACACGTTTTTCTGAATGACATTTGTCATGTGCTCAGTAAATCTATAACATAAAAATCCTGCACACACACTAATGCACAGAAAACTCCTTCAGATATGTTCCCGGAGGGAGGTCTGGTTCCAGCATCAATACCCATAACGGAAATGCTGACCTTTGTGTGTGTGTGCATTCATTCATGTAGCTCTAAGTGTGTGCCTGTGTTCATGTGTGGGCATTTGTGTATGTGTGACCTTTCCACCAACTGCTCTTTCTGTGTGTTGCAGACATTGGGATTTATTGGGATTTTATTTATTCCTCCTGTTACACCAACGCCCCACGAAACAGAAGAAATCTGCCACCTTTTTTTCTCAATCTAAAAGGTAACTGATGGCAACATCTAAGGTATTCTAAGATTTGTGGTTTTACTCATTCATGTAAAGACATTTAACCACTTTTAAATCATGATTTATTAAGTAAATGTGTTCCTGGAACAAAAGGCTTTTCTGCCACAGGCCTACAAGCACATTTACTTCGATGGGATTGTTTAATTGAAGGCAAAGACAGAAGAGGCATCGTCAACGTGTGTCATATCTGCCGGATGTATCATCGAAGAAATGCAGCTTTTCTTTTTTCTTCCTAACCCATAGGTTAACCAACACCCTTATATGTAGGTGTAATAATCAACAGGTCACCAGGGCAACCCATATACTGTAGGTTGCCCTGGTGACCTGGTGATTATTACATTGCTTGTAAGAAACACTTTAGAAAAATTATATAATTTGAAAATAAAGCTAGAAAACACTTAATGGAGGATTACAAGAACGTTTATCAGATGTTTCAGATCCAGACCACCTATTTGTGAAGAGTCCTTGACATGTTGCTGTTTGTGCTTTGGTTGTCCCAAATATTTAATTTATTATTTTTTTGTTTTTTACTAAATTCTCAAAGTGTCAGTTTCTTACACAGTAATAAAGCTAACAGCATTTTGACCCTCTAAAGGGCAGGGTGCATTATAAAGTTCTCCCTGCACTTCACATATATCTTGCTTGGCTGCGTTTTCTTCCTCCTACACATCACATGACATTAAAACCCTGCGATGTGACAACCAGGTCCAACAGTCAACACAGTGTTTTGACAGGCAATTAAATCCAGCCTGTAGCCAGAAACATTGTAATGTAGGTGGATTTACTGTATTCCTGATGATTGAGCTGAGAGCTCCTGTGTTATTTATTCCAAGGTCACCCAGGGGTTCAGGGAATATCCCTCCCTCCTGGAAACACTCTTGGCACTAACGCGGCCCCCCAAGGTTCCTGGTCTTGATTCATTTATGCCATTAATGCAATCTGACTGCTGGCACCAGGAAGAGTTGAAGGAGGAGAAAGAGTGGTGGGGGTGGACACTCCATGTTCCCCCTATCCTAAGATACTCAATGCACACACACACATTCTTCCAGTCAATTGGTGTTTGCATCTCCAGAAAGGCTCCTTATTAAATAAAGTGGCATCCAAGTGCTTTAATATAACCTGAATCGAGGGAGAGCGAGAGAGAGAGAGAGAGCTTCTGAATGACTCACTAAACAGAGAGAGGGAGAGAGAGAAGATGAAGAGGAGCTAGAGGATGGATTGCCACTCTGTAGGTAGAGATGTATGTATCTGTGTGTGTCTTTTCAACTCCTACTCTTTGGCTGGGTGTATACCTCATTATTTATGTGCTGAGTCCTTTAGCACCATGATTGCTACACACTCATACACACTCACACCCGCACTGTATAAACTGAACACACACACAGAGATTTTACACAGGTGCTAACTCACAGCATGCCGCTCATTCTGTGATGCATTCGCACATAGCTGTAAAGTGTGTGAATGTGGGTAAAAACAGAAAAATAATAACATTCACACACACACACACAGCAATTTGAATAGTGAGAGAGTAAATTAAGAGTTTGTAGTTTTTGTGGAAGTGGGTTATGGGTTGAATAGGTGCGGGTTAACTGAACAGAAAAAGTCAAAGGTTGATGCAGAGTGGGGAAAAAGTGACAAAACTGCATTCTGGCTGAGAGGAGCAGGATCAGAGAGATACTGCTCTCTGTACACCTGCTGTAATACTGCTCTGATCATACTGTAGTGTCTGAGCTGCAGATATATTGTAGTTATAGAGAGGACTGAAGAACATGCACTGACCACACGCCCACACTAACACATTTACACATGTGAGGTCATGACAGTTAAAATAAATGTAGTTTATTGTTAAACACATAAGAAAATAATAAATGAATAAGTAATACACAGTTCTAAGGTGCAGTGATGCATACTATCATAGTGGTAGAGAGAAGTTAATTAACCTATAACTATGTTTTGAAATCAGCCCACTCCATATATAGGGATGGGTGGCATGACAGCTCCCCAAAAATGAAGTCAAAACATTTGGACTGTGCCCTCCATGTTAGTTTATTGGACAAAGACCCAACTAAAAACTAAAAATACTTTTCTGAAATCTGTTTTCAGACATTGTTTGTCTCATGTAACAATAAGCCAAGCTGCTGGCTTATGAGAAAAGTGGGCGGGTGCTTGACTGGAACAGCAATGATGCAGCTTAACCTCTTGACCTCTCATGTGCAGACTCTGGTTCCAAGATGGTGTATTTTTTTTCAATATGGCAGCATCAATAAACGAGATATTTTTGCCTCGCTTTTGTACAATAAATGGAGATAGGGCCATGTCATCCATCTTTATGTATGTGTACACTATATAGACAAAAATATGCAGGCACAGATCCTCCCTGTGCGTTAACAGTTCTCTGTTTTTCTGGTTCTCTGTCCAGCCAAATAAACATAGAGAAGGTTAAAGCAATGTGTCTGGACTTGTAGAGTTTTCTTGCAGTGCTGGATTTCCAGGTATGCTCAATGCTGTAGGTACAGTACTGTAGGTACGCTTTATAACACAGTGCAGTCAGTTTAGTTTTCTTTTGAGTATGACTTTGTCTTCCACTATTTTCTACTAAAGAAATGCTCCATCATAAAAAAAAGGATTTTCTGAGAATTGGGCATTGAACTTCTGAGCCTCACTCCACTTTAGTTTTTACAACAACTCTGGAGGTGAGAAAACAAGATTTGAGCTGGCATTGCTAACCTGACCTCTGCACTTGTGGAGGTGGCCCGTGTTCTCAGTGTGATAAAGGCTGGCCTGTAGGCCTGCAGCCAGACTGCTTGGTGGAGATGAAACATCACAAGCGATAACACTCCTCTGTTCTAGCACCTCTGTGTTTCTTTAGTTTCCACTCTCCTCAAGCCCCTTTTGTACTCTCACATCTTTTGTTACATTATTCGGTTGTATCATAGCCTTAATATTGCCATTTATCATATGAGCTCACTTGTAAGCTTTCCTTTAAATGCTGAAAAAGATCTTCAGATTTAACAGCTCTTCATAGGTCTAAATTAAGATTACATGTTTGTCGTCACAGATACTGGCATGTGAATGACAGTGCAGAGGTATTGGGATTTAATCCTGAAGTTGACAATAATTAAGTGTTCTTATAAGATATTATTGTTTTAGAAAGGTTAGGCCATATGGGAGCTGGAGTTAAGCTGCTGGATCAGACTCTACATCTTGTGGGAGTATAATTATTGCTTCTGAGAAACCGAGAGAACCTTGAGAGCAGTGGTTTGCTTGTGTTGTATCTCTGTTGGCTGGATGTTAGTTGGTCTTTGCTCGCCTCTCCTTCCTCTAGTTAAAAGTAGCTTCAGTGGATTCAGTGGATTGAGGCTCCAGTTGTCAGGGTGACTTTACATTGCATGTTGCTTGTTATTGAGTTTTATTTCCAAAGAGTTAGTCATATATTTTAGAGTACTCAAAGTTCTACCAATCAAGGTTTAATAAAGTTTTCTAGTTGAAATTTTGTCAGCCTCAGTCGGACAAGTACAACAGAAGTACAATAATAGATCCTAACAGCTGGACTTGGGATGGTTAGGAATGCAACTTCCTAACCATCTCAGCTCCACTTGTGTTGTTCCACGTCTTTGCCTCTATTTACATAAACCAGGAGTTTAGGCAGACTTTAACTCTGGCAAAACATGGCAAACGTCAGATCTACCCAGATAGACTCAAAGCAGCTCTTTAGGATGACATTCAACATTGTTAAAATAGAAAAGGGGACAATTCCAGTATTAACATATTTTTATTCTTTGTCTGCTGCACAAAAATCTTATGTAGTCTGTCGCAGATAATAGATCAGCTATGTGTCTATAGTGGCCTCCTCCTATCTCCTTGAGTTTTTCTCCAGTTTCTGATCAGTCTTGAGAAGCATGCATGCTGTGAAATTAAGTGAATCCACAGTTTGTCAGCTTCTGGATAACAGTTTATCCAAAGAAGTTTTCTATACATTTTCTATTAGCTGAGCAAGTAGTTCATGGAGGACGAAGAGTAAAGCTGCCATAACAAACAAGCTTAATATGCCTGTAGGCTCCTTCCCCCTTCTTTCTTTCTTGCCATGTATAATAAATTCCTCTGTTCTTGTTGTCAAAAAAGGGAATATTTTCAGATCGTCAATTAGAGATGTGCTTTCAGAAATCTTTCAGTTAAAAGTGATAATTATAAACCTTAGTAGTCTTTAGAAATGTGGCTGGTTAGCACTGGTTAGCAGTGGTGTTTGTAACTTGTCCTCTCCTCTTGCTCCTCCTGAAAATATTTTTTTTTTCTTCCTCATCTGGATTAAGAGAGCTAACACTGAAGAATTAATGTCGAAGAATTAACATTCTCTAGCGTGAGGAGTCGGCATTGATTAGTGGCTGTCTGCAAAAGTGAGAGACAGAGTGTATGTGTTCATCCTGCAAACATTTGCCAGACTTTGGGACTGGCCGAAGGTCAAAATTACACTGTGTGTATTTATCAAGAAAAAATGGAATGAAATTTAAATAAAAGAAACTTTGATTATTGACATGACATGCAACAAGCTGTTCACACAGGTGCATAAGATCTGCAGTTGTCCGAGAAGGGTGACAACAATGATAAAAATGAGCATTCACACAAGAACTTCCCGGTTAAACTGCTGTCCCAGCTGTGTACAGAAGAGTTTCAACTAACATGCCACCTTTAGCTGCTTCACACCATTACAACATGATAGGTAAAAGTCTGAAGAGGGTACATAATGCATAAAACACTATAAGAATATCAAAACATAAAAGGAGCTAGAAGGTTCAGTTAACATTCACTGAGACTTTTCTCTCAGATGTTTAATGAGCTTCATTTGTCTACAATCATCTTTTTTTCCCCTCCTCATCTTTTAATTAAAATGTCCTCTTTTACCTTAACATAAAACATCAAAGGAGAAACACAAGCTCCCACTAATTGGAGGTAGATTTGGGGCTTTAACAATATTTTGTTTTGACTAATTTCCTCCCAGCGCACAGGTGTATAGTGGAGAGGATGTGGATTTGTATAGGTGGGGAAAAAATAGGAGAAAGGAGGGGATTAGACCCAGTAAAAATAGTACCGAACTGTTGTTTTGCTTTGCTAATTTCTTCTCACAGGTGAGGCGGAGGCGTTGTGCTTATAAAGGGGGAATTAGTTGAAGTGGAAAAAAATAGTGAAGGGAGCGGGAATTAAAGTGGATGCACACACGAACACTAAAATAGCATGAAGATGCAGGGAGCTGGAGAACCATCAACATGGGAGCCAGTAACAAGGCACTGGAGGGAGGGGAGAAAAAAAGCAAATTCTTAATTAAAAATGCGCTTCATAAGGCAAGGATAACAATAATGTGCAGCACCTATTTAGTTGGAGGTCAGCAGCAAGAACAAGGTGAGAGGTCAAAAGGGAATAAGCAGATCTAAGATTAATTATCACCTCTTTTGTAGTGTTTATTGCATAATTACAGACAAAAAAGGTTAAACATCTCCATAAGGAGTTTGAGGCTGCTTTCATTTATTAACACTCACCCACTGACGGACTCAGGGGTCAGTGTGTCCTACAACGGAATAAGTGTGCTGACATGACGTGTGTGTGAGACACCGCTTTTTAGTGCACGTCTGATCATGTAAAAAAATATGGCGAGCCGTCACCGGTCAGAGTAACACAAATGCCAGCATGGCACCCGCGAGCAGAGGAAGTGACAGATTCAAAGTTTCATAAATCGTTAAGGTGTCGGAGGGGGTGTGTGTGTGTGTGTGTGTGTGTGTGGGGGGGGGGGGGGGGGGGTGACTTCATTTTCACTGTTGATTTGTCACCGAAAGTGCAGAGGCGCTTGCTCTATACCCGGACCGGTGACTGGCACGCTGACTCACAGTAAAAAAATTCACAGGAAAAAGGGACAGCGGGGTCATGTTAACTTTTAACATTTCCATTTTTGTCAGAGCTATAATTCACAGCAGCTTGACTTCTGCAAAAAAAAAAAAAATGTTCTGTGAGCCCTGGGCGTGAAACTTACTTTTCATCATTTTTACATAAAAGCAACCACAGTGTAGGAGGTTCAAAGAGAATCCTATACATCCAACCTGATTCTCACAATTTAATGGCCTCATTTGTCAATAACGATTGATATTACTGTCTGACTATTATATCTGCTGTGAGTTGACATGCTTTTTTTTTTAGCCAACAGAGCAAATAAATAATTTCATGAAAAAAAAACAGCCGAACAGAACAGAAAAATAAGACTTCTTGGGAAGTAACTTTGAGGTTGCCAGGCAACCGATAACGACAGCTCCTCGATCAGCTTCCTGCCTCAGTGTCTATACATAGCCTGTTGAACACTATTGTTGTGGTGTATCAACTCGCCACAGCATCAGTAGACATACCATGTCACTGCTAATTTAGTGGTTTTTTATAGCCATACTCACTGCTGTAGTGAATGTCAGGATTATCTGGTTTCATTGGTACATATATAAATATATACAGCTGCTCCATAATGAATGTGACATACTGTAGTTATTGTTTTTGTTTTATTTTTGTTTGTTTGTTTATTTTTTTATTTTTTTTTATACTTAACCAGTCATAAGCAGTCAGCAGTCATAAACTACTGAGTGAATGTTGCATTGCCACCATCCCCTATCTGACTACTTTTACTCATACTTGTGCCATATTGGATGAAGTCACGTTATATGTTTATTTCATGAAATACTTATTTATAACCTGCATATATGTAACCGTGTGTCATGTTTTATCAACCAAATGTGTCAGCATTGCATGAGGACTTGAACATGGACACAGTAAAACTTACTGCAGATGTCCTTACAAAAACAAGCCACTTTACCAGCTTCACTAATACATCAGGTGGTCAGCAGTCCACCTGTCCCCAGATCTGCTTACTGCAAGCTTATCTAAAAAAAAAGAGAAAACAAGAAGAGAAAAAAAGTCCTAATGGACATTAGATGAGTTCCTAATGTAAAACTAGTAAGTAAGTATGTGGACTGCAGTTCAGTTTTAATATTACAGAGCAAACTTCACAAGATAGTTCGCCAGGTCAAACGGCACAGCCCCATTCTAAAAGCAATATAGTTTCTCAGATATTCCACTTCTGCTTTCAGTCCCATAAAAACACTACAGGGACCTCTAACTGTGCTGAGGGTTCAGGAAGTACATGACAACATTCTGCAGGTGAATACTAATAAGTTCTACACTCAACTTTGCGGGTGTTGCAGGTTTTCTGAGTTCCCCAAAACAACATTTCAAAGAGCTGCAATCCCCTGTGGCGCCACTAAGGCATGGCTTCCATCAGTCGTATACATTAAGCAGCCTGTTACAGATGACCGGTGAGCAGCTTCAGCCGAGCAGCTGTGGGGGGGGTTCAGTGGCTCGTTCAAAGTCAACTTGACGGCGTTAAGGGAAGCATGGCTCACGCCATTCCTATTCGCAAACATTAAACCCTCAGGTTTATTTAAAACCTTTTAAATGTGCACAGCTTACGTCAGCTGAATCACATCAACAGACTGAGGGAGATCAATGATTCAGGCAGCGAGTCATGAGTGAACTTTACAAAAATTTAAGAGCAGTGTGTAAACTAAGGGGTGGGGAATGAGACTCTGCAGGCTGGGAAGTGACCAGTCGTAAATACTTTACATAATGCCGCTCAGTCACACTCACGATACCACAAACTAGTAATTACAATCATCAACCATCCACGCTGACTCAAAGGCACTAATTGGAGTCACACTCCAGCAGCACCACACTGAGTGTCTTTTGTTATTTAAGATGTTAAAAGTGTGTGTGTGTATGCTCTCTACAGTTATTCTGCTTCACAATCAAAATCAACATAAGCACAGGCATTGCTGTAGTGTTCAGAAAGATATACTTTGTTGAATCTACAAAACATAGGATTTGTTCATAATTCTGCAAACATGCAGGATATAACTCTCAGTCCCCCCAAGCAGTTTGGGGGCATTTTTCACTCCTGTCACTTTTTTTTAGTCCCTGTAGGCGTTTTTTTCTTCTTTTTTTCCCCAACTGCATTATAAACTCCTGCACCTCTACAGAGTTGGGAAAGAGTAATATATTATTAATATTTAGTGTTAATATTTACTGACATTTGATTTTACAAATACTGAAATAAACTGGAATCGGTATTTGCAACATTTTACATATATAGTCAGATATTTGCATTGAAAATTATTTTTTTGTCATCTGACTGCTGGTTACAATGAAAGCAGATGTGGTTTCTTAGATTCACTGAATAATGCAGATTTGTTTTGGTTGTGTTTTATGCAGAATATTTACTTGTAAATTGTTAAAAAAAATGTTTGTTTCTTGGTGTTCTGCCTAAAAGGGCACTGTCACTACACAAAAATAATTTACTGTTTGACTACAACAACCAAATTACAGCCTCGCTCGTGCCCTCTGGCAAAGCTAAAGCATCTGCAGCATCAGCTTCTCTGCTGTAAGGTATTTTTTGTTGTTGGATATCTAGTATCAGCAAACTGCAGACTTTGAATGCCCCCTGGGTTCACAGTGCAAATGTACGAGTTCATTGCGGTGTGGATGTGAGGGGTTCACATCACTTCTCACCACTGCTGGCTTTCCAATAAACAATAATTTATGATTGACAGAGCAAGCAAAGAAATCATGATGGATGCAAAGTTTGAATGCTTTTACTGCGTGCTGCTGGACCAACATGTCCGCTCGTTTGGAGACTTTTTCTCATATTTGGAAAATAGGTGAGCAAAAGGTGTTTTAGAAGTTTAACATACTTGATATTGCCATGATTTGCCATCAACTTTTTGACTTTTAGACATTTTTGCTGGAATTTTGAGCAGCACAGCCCTTTAGTAGCAACATCCAGCTTGACTTGACCTCTCTTCAATATAACAGAATGCATTGCAGGGCTGTTCCCATAGAAAATAAATTGGAAGAGTGGTGACAGATACATCCTGCGGACCAAATTAGCCGTGGTTGTTATGACATTGTACATATATTTTAAATGGCCAATTTAAATTATACAATTCTTCAAACTTCACTGAAAGTTTGGGTAATAGTCTGCTCAGTGTTCGTATGTGATGTTGATGACTCAGAAAGTGTGACTTTTGATGCAAATTGCACCAGTCGGATTAAGGTACCTTAATTGCATCCACGAGCTGTGTGTCATAGCTACTGCTGACCATGCTGAGCCAAATAAGTGGAACACACTGACAAGTTTTCCATTTTTAGACCACGTGTCTGACGTTATGAAGTGCGTATTTTTCTTGCATTATCCACCTCATACATCTCACTATAACATCTATCCATTTTTGACTTTGCCATTATTTCTTTTAATGTTATATGTATGCATATGCACTTTTGGTATCAAGACAAAAACAGCTATCTACACCCTGCACATTGTGCCAACCTGCCACCCCTCATTTTGAGTAGTATTTCCAGCATGTGAATTTCTCTGTGTAGTAATGTTATGCAAGGACAGATTCTCTCATTCATAAAACTGCAATAGATGGTTAAATGCTGCTTCCCTGCACAGCTGTTTGATTGAAAAACCAACCGAGTGTCACAGTTCTAAACATATAGTTTATATATACTTTGTTTTAGCTGATTAAAGCTGGATTAATTTTGTTTCTGGCTTTTGTGCTACTCCCTCCCTTGTGATTAGCTGTTTTAAGCAACGCATAGTTCAACAAATTTATTGATACTAATCTATCATAATCAAAGAAATGTATTTGTCTCCTGGGGGCAAGTCAAGATTATATTATATAAGTATTAAGGGGTCATTTGGGGTCATCTAAGACAACATGCCTTGTTCCTGTGCCCAAGACCAAACATCCAAGCACACACAGCGACTACAGACCAGTTGCTCTGACTTCACATGTGATGAAGTATCTGGAGAGGCTGGTCCTGAAACACCTGCGTGCTGTTGTGGAACCATCGCTGGACCCCCTGCAGTTTGCTTACCAGCCCCGTATTGGAGTGGAGGACGCCATCATCTACCTGCTGCACAGAGCACACACCTACTTGGAGGAGGCAGGTAACACTGTGAGAATCATGTTCTTTGATTTTTCCAGTGCGTTTAACACCGTGCAGCCTGCCCTTTTGAAGAGGAAGCTCCTGGACATGCAGGTAGAGACCCCACTGGTCACCTGGATCACTAACTATCTTACAGGTCGACCACAATTTGTGAGGCTGAGGAACACCGTCTCGGACACGATAGTGAGCAGCACGGGGGCACCCCAGGGCACGGTACTGTCTCCATTCCTGTTCACACTCTATACATCGGACTTCAGACACTGCTCACAGTCCTGCCACCTGCAGAAATTCTCGGATGACTCTGCCATTGTGGGCTGTACCAGCAGAGGTCGGGAGGCGGAGTATATGAGTGTGGTGGACAGTTTTGTGGAGTGGTGCGGACAGAACCACCTGCAGCTGAATGTCACAAAGACAAGAGAGCTGGTGGTGGACTTCAGGAAGCACCAGACACTCCCTAACCCGGTCAGCATCAAGGGTACCAACGTGGACATTGTGGACAGCTACAAATACCTGGGTGTCCACATTGACCACAAACTGGACTGGTCCACAAACGCAGAGGCAATTTACAGGAAGGGACAGAGTCGCCTGTATCTACTGAGGAGACTCAAATCCTTTAACGTCTGCCAGACCATGCTGCAGATGTTTTACCTTTCGGTGGTCTCCAGCGTCATCTTCTACGCTGTAGTGTGCTGGGGCAGCAGGATGAAGACGGCCGACACCAACAGACTCAACAAGCTCATCAGGAAGGCTGGCTCGGTATTGGGAGTGGAGCTGGAGTCTGTGGTGGAGGTGACAGAGAGGAGGATACTGAGGAAGCTCCTCAGTATTCATAACAACACGTCTCACCCCCTGCACGACACACTGCTGTCCTACAGGAGCACATTCAGCGGTAGACTGAGACTACGAGTAGCAGCACAGAACGCCACAGGAGGTCCTTCCTGCCAGTGGCCATCAGACTGTATAACTCCTCCCCTTTCTGTAGGGAGAAGAGCTAGATAATCATGTCAGGCATCACTGTCATTCCCTCCACTTGTCTATATTTATGTTTACTTAGCACCTTACATCTCCATATTGTATCCATGTATCATATATTGTGCTCATCCTGCATACTGTACTCTTATTTTAGATTATAGTGACACTTATACTCTTATACTCTGTACTTAACTGCATTTAATGTAACTTGATACCTCTGGCACAAAAATTTCCTTCGGGATTAATAAAGTTTTATCTTATCTTATCTTATCTTATTTGGACCTGTCCACCTACTGCTACTTTATTTCACAGTGCACTGGAACTTAGTTTTAGCAGATACTACAAGTCAGCTATGATAGCTGATAGATAAAAGATAGATAAAAGATGAATGATATACATCTAAGGAAACAAAAATGGAAATACAATATAATGCATCCATCCATCCATCCATTTTCAACCACTTATCTTGGGCCGGGTCACGGGGACAGCAGTCTAAGCAGGGACACCCAGACTTTCCTCTCACCGGACACTTCCTCCAGCTCCTCTAGGGGGATCCCGAGGTGTTCCCAGGCCAGCTGAGAGACATAGTCTCTTCACCGCGTCCTGAGTCTTCCCCGGGGTCTCTTCCCAGTGGGAAATGCGCGAAATACCTCCCCAGGGAGGTGTTCAGGAGGCATCCTAAACAGATGCCTGAGCCACCTCAGCTGACTCCTCTGGATGTGGAGGAGCAGCGGATCTACTCCGAGCTCCTCTCGAGTGACTGATGACTCATTTCGGCTGCTTGTATTCACGATCTCATTCTTTCGGTCACTACCCAAAGCTCATGATAATACTAATAATGCATTTATTTTTTAAAATGTGTTTGGTAAACATTCTCCTTTTTTAGCTTGTTAGCGTTTTGCTATTACAGACCCAGCAATGCCTATCCTAGCATTAAAAACTTTCATACTGCATACCACTGGAACACCATGATCATGCCTAGTTCATGTCTATGTCCGTCCTCCCTGCTCCTCAGCTTGTTTCCAGCATTTGTTCCATATTTTGCCTTTTGCGTTGAATTATTTGTCCCTTGTTTGAATTCAGTGTTTTTTGTTCGTACCAGCTTGTATTATAAGCTCTGTTTCAGCTTTAAATTGGCCTCCAGTGTCACATGTCTTTGGGTCTTCTGCGAGACCAAGCTTTTCCTGCCTCCATATATACAACATGAGGTCAAGGGCACTGTGTTAGATTTGTCATCTTGTTGTCTGTCTGTGCAAACGTACATAGGTCCTAACATGGTACGTAGCAGACATTGACAGACATTCTTCAACTTTTCTTCAACATTGACCTACTTTAACTGACGGCTGTACTTTTTCATTTTTCAGTAAGTGATGCTTGGTTTCTCTCATGATGAGTCATAGTTCAGAATTTGACTGTGGGAAAGAAAATGTTTTTTTTCATTCTCCTTATTTTATGGTGTTGTGGTTCGTTGCTGAATGAGCTGGTATTCTGTTGCAGACTCAGAGCACAGCATATTTTGGGACAGCCTGTATCAGGCTGACTCACCATTGAAACAAATGTACTGTAGCTTCCTTTTGCACCTTCCATTAGACCTTTCTGCTGTGCTGCTTGGATCTGATAATACTGTTCTAAGATGTGTTATTTTATTATGTAATAATCACTTATACCTCCTCTTAATACATTAATTTATACAAGTTGTTGACACATGACTTTATTAAAATGGACTGTGACAAACACCGCTTAGTCAGAGACTGGCCTGGTGTCCCATCAGTTGTAACTGTGCACTGTCCACCATGTCTGGAGTGTGTTAATGATCCTCAGTGCTACAGATATCCTTATCTTGTCTAGTGATGATGAATGTATCAGGCAAATGTCAGGCGAGGAAGAAGACACTTTCACTAAACTGAATAAGTCCAGAAAATGGAAACCAGAGGTTTCATTAAAATTATTTTCATGGCCCTAATCACATTTTCCTCAATGTTTTCAGTAAAGTCGTTGGGAGCAGTGCATTGTGGGAGTATTATTCAGTTGGTTGCAATCTAAACTCCTACCACTAGTGGGCTCAAAATCTACAAGATAGTCCTTTAATTACATTCTTATGTTAGAAGTTATAAAAGATAAACTGAGCTGTCACAACAGCCCCAACGTAGAGACGCAGGTTTACAGATGTATCTTCTAAGTAAAAATGTGTGGAATCAACCAAGTAATCACATGATATCTTAATATGAAGAAGCACATTTACTGCAGCCATAAAGAGGTGTGATTATCACACTGCAGGGTGTCGCTGCAGAGTCTTTTATGCCTCTGAGCACTATGATATGTGCTACGACTTTATTACATCGAGGGGCATACATAATAAGCTCCTGCTGGTTGGCGGCACTAGTTGATGTTCTTACTAATAAGCTTAACAGACTGAAATAAAGGAAGAATGATTTGAAGGTACACATCAGGACTTAATAAAGGTTTCTTTTATTTGTTGTCTGTAATTACGTACCTTGCTGCTTCATCACCAACCGTGTTCACTTGATTTCACTTGGCCCTCTTGAATCAGACACTACAGCCACGATTGTGTAAAATGAGTCACATGTTATAGCATGTTAAAATACATGAAAGCAGTCTGTCATACTGCCTTTTTCCTCTTTATACAATGCTGGGTCGAACTCTGTAAATTCTCCCTTTTAGGCTCAATTTACCACTAAATAGAAAAGGCTTTGATAGCCCTGTGAATATACTGTAGCTGCTACTGTACCTCAGATCAGTTATGGCTCTATTAAACGATCTGCTGCTCTCCCTCATTTTGTGAAATAATTCAACTGGGTCTTGTTACATCTGAAGACCCTAGCATTTGGGAGTGGTTGTAAAAAACTTCAGCTTCTCATCTCTGTAGGGAGTTCTTGACCTTTGAGTCAAAGCTGCTTCACACATGCAGGTTTTATACATTAACATCTTGGAGACTTACTCCAAGCTGAATCATTACTTGCCTAACACGCAACACAAAACATCTTTAAAAAGTAAGGTTATAGCCTACATTATGAGGACAGGTGTCCCCTTAAGAAATAAATATGCCCATTATATGAGCATATAAACAGGTTTAGGTTATACGAGTCACATGATGACACACACAGGTAATATAGACGTTACAGACAGACAAGCATTACACAGTGACATAACACCCGCACATGTATGTACATACACAGACTCCGTGCACTGAAATATCCATCATCTTTCACATATTGTCCCAAACACACACCTGCTGATGCAGCTCATCAACAAGCCAAGCCTGGATATGTTTTTTTTCTTTTCTTTTTTTCCCTGTCTTACACACATACACACAAACGAACCATCTTCCTCATCTTCTGCTAACGAACGCTCACTGCCATTATGAAATTCCCCGCTCATTTTCTCTTCTTAACGAGCTTCAATCAGCTAACAGGCCACTTTGAAGTGGCAACAGAGTCGAATAATTAGAAAACACTGAGGAAAGTGATGAAGGGGGGAAGAGGAGTTGAAGTAAAGAGAGGAAGAAAAAAACAAATGAGAAAACACAATAAAGCCAAGAGAGGAAGGAGAGACTAGACAATGGGGCGAGAAAAAGCACTCGAGGCCGCTGGAGTGATGTGTTTTTTGCAAATATTTTCCGCCTTTTTTTATGTTTTACCATAGGAGATGTGCAGTAAAAAAAGGAAGAGGTAAAATACAGTATAGGAGTGGAGGAGATGAGCAAAGGGAGGATTACGGTATTTTAATTGTTTTCCATCCTGTATTTTCTCCAGGGATGAGGAGGAGAGGTTAGAAAAGGAGAAAGAAAAGATGGAGAGTGGAAGAAGACTGGAGAGAGGTAGAGGATGAGAGGAAGGATGCTGCCAGAACAGTTTCTGTTAAACAGGCCAGGGGAGGAGGAAAAAAAAACATAAAAAATGCTTGCGGCAGGCAGAAAAAAACAAATACAGAAACAAATAAAACAACTTCCTGCACAAGCAGTAGAAAAGTGCACACATATACAGTCACTAAGAAGGGGGCAAAAGATTCCACAGACAGGAACAGTTCATGTGTAAAAACAAAAGGGCTGGCATGGAAATGTGGGCGGATGTGAGCTCAGGTAGATAAGAGATGGCAGGAGGCTGGTGGATGAGGAGTGGTGGAAATAAAAAAAAAGGGAAGAGACAATGAGAAATATACAGTGGCAGATCTAGGAAGGCAGATCTCTGCCCTGCACGTCACACTCAGTCTTATCAGCTGAGACAAATTGAGAAAAGAATTTTTATCTTCACGGTCATATTTGAGACACTCTGTTTCCATTCTTTAACAAACATGAACGTTGTATATAAATCACAATCATGGGTTTAAAAGCTTAAATATGTCCAATAATGTATTCATTGAAAGACGTTTTCTCCTCATCTTTGCTTTTATTCCTTTTCCAAGTGGAAATCAGGGGTCATGGGTCAGATTTATGTAATTGCTTGCTAACGGATACACCAACAGGAAGGGTGTGTGTCGTTATAGCCTCTGTTCTGATGGGCCGAATGTATTATTCAGAAGGCCAAAACATGCAACACATGACAGTACCAAAAAAACATAAGGTGATATTTTTTACTATAAGACTGATGTTCCTCACCCATCGATGGCAGCGACCCTTCAGTCCCACTGGATGCATTTTGTGCCACAGCTGCCACAGTTCATCGTGGCCTTTCTAGACAAAGTGTTTGGTCGTAGCTTTCAAAAGTGATCCTCTGTTCCTCTCTGTAAAAAAAAAAGTCTATTTTGGTGTTTACCCACAGCTGAGCCACAACACTCTCCACCCAGCACCAGGCAAGCAGAAAGTTGGATGCAAGAATGGCACAGAAAATCTGGTTTATTTTCAAAACAAAACACCATGCACAGAGTCTATGCAGATGTCAGACGTGATAAACTGTGGAAAAGTTCATTTATTTATTTATTTATTTATTTATTTATTTTTTGCGTGCAAAATCCCAAACCATGTAGAATCACTTTTCCATCTACTGTTAGTCCTCAAAATGCTTTTCTCTGCTTGACATTCCTCTCTCAGTCACATGCAAACACGCCCATGGTACAACTACTGAAAACCAACTAGGGAGTTAAGTGTCTTGCCCAAGCACACATTGAAAGGTGGATCAAAAAAGCCAACCTTACTACAATCGGGCAACAGCACTATAACCTGAGCTGCAGCAGATCCCTGGTTGGTCTTTGGCTCAAATGATGCCTCTACTCACTGACATACTAAATGTAGTCTTTGAGCTATGTATGGTAGCAACCATACAAGTGCACCTTATAGGTGGACCTTCTAAAACACCATGCAATTTATGACACAATGTTCAGTGCTTACATTCAGTAAGCAGTAATGCATATTGATTGGTCAAAACACCTAATGGTTGCACAAAATAGAGATGGGGATGCTGCTCTACCAAAAACAGATGAGAAGATTTTGAGCTAGATTTTAGAACTAGGGTGATGTTGTCATACTTCCTGGTTTTGGTCAGGATGCAGGCAGCACCATTCTGAGTGTACAGAAGCTGTTATAGATTTTCTGAGACCGAAATGAGGAGACTGTTACAGTGATCTAATCTATTGTAAATCAATGTGTTTATGAACTCTTGTTTTGAGTTTAGTGATTGGACTCTGGTCATGTTTTCAGAAGTTGTAAAGATAAGGAAATTGTGGATTTTGTATAATGAGACATATGGATGACTGGATGTTAAAAAAATGTAATACATTTTGCATTAAATATTTGTGTTCTGTAGCCTTAAAGTATATGGATTTATCAGCTTTGACCGCTTTTACGCCTCATGCTAACCTTTCCAAGTCCCAAATCCTAATAAAATGTAGATGGTCAATGTTGTGTGCACTTTATTATTGCATTGTTGTTGAGATTTGTCCTCCGCTTCCTCTGTGCACTGACGGTTTTTGGGTTAACTGCAGGCTTGGACGACATAGGGTTTTCATGGAAGATTTTTTTAAAAATAGAATCTGTGGAGATATAACATTTAGAAATAGAAAGCTGCAATATTACTTTTGCTTCCTGTGGTTCTAAGATGATTTTATTTTATTTTTAATCTACAAACCAGCAGTCAACTGCAGGAAGACCTCACAGCTGTCAGTCTGCAAGTGTGTGCTGCATTCATCACAAAGGATCACAGTTTGTACTGTTGTGGCGGCGCTGCAGATGGACACAAACATATATGCATGATCTGTCATATATTTTTCTGGAATATTAAGATGCTGTTAGGTTCCAAGGAAAATACTTTATGAAAAAGGCATAAAAAAGTTTGCCTTGATCCTGACTGTATGCCTCACACACAGAGATGATGACTGATCACCACTGGCACACCACTCTGATAACAAACCTGTTAGTGAGCATTGTTCAAAGGCGATTGCTGCAAATAAACTCATTAGCGTCGACCCAGAGAGAATTGTGTGGAGGTCTAGCAGCTTCAGGATTACCACCCAGAAGGCAGAGCGCTACACACTGAGATAAGCTCTGTAAAATAATTTTGCAGACTGCGCAGAAAAAAAACTGTTATTCTGAAAAAGTGGTGGTAGTGTGGCCGAGTGGTCTAAGGTGCTGCGTTCAAGCTGGGGAACATTCGTCCCTCTAAGATGGGGAAGAAGGGGGGAGAAGGGGGGAAAAGAAAAGAAGAGGAAAAAGAGGGGAAAAAGGGAAAAATGAAAAAAGAAAGGAAAGTTGTGGAAACATATCTAATTTATGTACGTATTTCAGGATGCAGAAACTCAAATTGACACTTTTAGGATTTTACTTTGGACCACAGCTTGGATTCGAACCGGCGACCACAGGAATGCTAGTGTTGATCTGCATCTGCTACATTTTTGGCATCATTTTTACAAATGGACATATGGATAAACGTTTTAACAGTCTGCCTAAAGTAAACGGAGTGTTACTATTAAGCAGGGACTCTCCCGTGTTGTACTCTATTTACCTTTGTTGCATAATACAGACCACAGACACTTGAATGAGACTGTTTCCGGTTTATTAACTCAAAATCATATTTTCTTACATCCCAAATAACGCTGTAATCCGACCCATATTTACAAATAAATGTCCCTTCAGTCCCGATCAAAAAGTAACAGGCAAACAAAAAACTCCTCCTGGTGAACCCCACGCGGGATCCTCTCTCTCCCTGGGCGATCCTTGTCCATAAAAAAATGGTTATTGTCCATATTTTTTTTTTCGCATCACGGGTCCCTCTTACTCTCCCCGTTTTCCCGTTTTCCTTCACCTGTCTGCCACCGCTGTCCTTGACGTCTCTCCTCCCCTGATGACAGTCCTTCGTCTCCTTTCACCCACAGCATGTCAGCTGGCAAAATAGATCACCCGACCCCCGCTGTCCTCACAACAATATAAAATAAAATATTACAAAGAATGCCGTCGCCTTGAGCGGCCTTTCTCTATAGGTAATAGGCATTAAGGGACAATGTTTATTTACAGGAAGACATTTCTATATGGCAATACACCATAAAATCTAAATAAAAACATTACTTATGTGGTAGTGCTTAAACGTGGGTGGAAATACTTTGATTCTCAGGTTTAAAACACTGCACCTTAAATAACATTAGTAAGCACCGAGTGGCAAAACAAAATCCACTTTGTGTAACGGCCGTAACTCAACAAATCTATAAAAACGTCAACACAGTACAAGAGTTTACATGACACACAAACGTAAACTAGTGTCACACGGCACTGTAGCAAGTGTTTAATTACCGTACCGACTGTTTTTCTCGCTAGCTAGTGCAGAATGAATGACGACCGGTATGCGCCATACTGATTCTCTGCTCCAACATTTGTCCACCGTGATTGGTCAAATGTTGGAAATGTTGGACAGTGGGGAAGCAATCCGCTAGCTGATTGGGTGCACCTCCAGCAATTGAAGGCTTGTGATTGGCTCTTGTGTCCAACATTTTCCAACATTGTACGGACGATCCTTCGCCAGCTGGCGTTCAGGCTCCAGTCTCTATGGAGGCGTGGGTTCAAATCCCACCACTGCCAATGTTGTTCATGAATTAATGTATCTATCTATCTATGTACAGTATGTGATCACAGTTCATGACAGAAATCAGATTTTTGCTAAACCTAGTAAACCTTAGCTGCAATGAAACAGAAAACAATTTGAGCTTAACAAGAAAAGGTAAAGGATGTGAAATCCAATTGTGCTGATAATCCTTGGTAATATATAAAGAGTCAGATAAGCTTTGGTAATATTGATGCCTGTTCTTTTGTCTCACAATCTTTATTATGAGTAGCTCAGATATCAATAGGTGTTTGTTGTTAGATAAGGTGAACTAGTTTAATCTGTGCACATGGCAACCAATAATCTGATTCAAAGGGTGTGCGTTTCCAGCTAGTCTGGGCTTGCAGGCAGGCCAACAGGATGCTATGGTGAGAGCCTTCAGTTAGCTGTTTTTGCAAAGGCAACATCTGTACATATCCAATGATCCAGCTTTTTTTTTTTCTGGTGCTCCAAGTTAAAAATAGTTAAATCGCTGGAACACCGGTGTACTCAACTATACCTTTTAGGAAACGGATCAGTCGGTGGTTTCCATGCACAGTTTTAGCAATTTCAGTGAATTTTTTGTCTGCTGCCAGTGCCAGGAAGTGATTTCTGTCTGATTTATCTAGCCTCTTGTATACATTTTTATATATATATATATATACAGAAAAGCTTCACAGCAAGCAGCTTCTCAGTTCAATCTGGCTGGGGCTTTGGGTTGTCTTGGGGTAGACAAAAGGTTCAGATGCAGTAAACAATGGCGCTGCTCACACAGCGGCTCTCCTAGCCACTCAAACTGTTTTCTAGTGTATTGGCACTTGATTCTTACACAACGTGAAGTGTACACACAGATGTGGGAGGTCAAACACCTGCAGAGGTAGCAATTTATTGATTTGTTTCTCAGTGAATTAAAGTGACTCTGAGTTCTCTGATTCTTCCAGGCAACTTGACTGATAACTTATTCTGAAGATGTTTCGCCACTCCGCCATCATTGAATTGTTTTGTGGAATCGTTGAAGGCTTGCTTAGACATAACCTGGCTCTTAGACATAACCTGGATAAAAAAACTATAAGTCTAGTTGGCTTGATTTAAAGTCTTAGACAATGAGTTTGTTTGTTTGTATTTAGAAGTGCTCTTGCAGTAATGACCCAGACAGATTTCCTCAGTGTCAAACATGGTCTATTGAATGGTTAAGTCACTTACCGATGTCCAAGTAATTACAGATTGATTAAATGACTTCATAAAATGGGCTTTATATCTAGATGTGTGTGTGTGTGTGTGTGTGGTTTTGGTTGTTTTAGTTAATTTATTATAAATAAACCTAATCTTCTGCAACTAGTCCTGTTTGTCTCCCCAACATATACATATAATATTACCTTCTGATTACCTACATAGTATTGTTTGTTTGTTTGTTTTTGTTGAGTTGTGCAGATTGTGTTATGTAAACAAGCCTCACATTTTATCATGACTATTCATTTAAGCAATTTCCCCCTGAGATTAATGAAGTATTTCTGATTCTGATTCTGATTCATCCTTTAACATCCTGTAGTTTGGCAACACTGCTGCACGGCGGTGTGTTGAGCCTGCACTAATTAAATGAGCTGGCAACTCATCATGCTTTGTTTGTCCCGCTGCTCCTTTTTTTTTTTCTCAGCAGAGGCATGGGAGTAAAGAAAAAAAATGCATATTTATCAGTCCGGTGTTGGATGTTGCTGTGTGGGTTTTATTTGTTTTATTTCAGTTTCTACAGAGTTGAATAAAATGTAACAGTGTCAGCAAAACAGTCCAAGGTCAGCAGAAAATAAGAACGTAAACGATAAGGTGGTGCTGGAACACAAGGGAGCTATGCCCTGGCTGTAACTGCTAACAAAAAACAAAAAAACAAATGCAATACAAGAGGGCTTCTTAAACTTCTCAGCTTAAGACCAAAAAAGACAAATGTGTCCTCTCAGCCTGGGACCAGGGCCTCATTTAAACATATTGCCTCTTTTGTCATGCGAGCAGAGCAAGCAGAGTTTATTTTGGATGTGCTCCTTCAATTTTGAAAGTACTATTCATTGTTTTGAAACATAAATAAATCATTACCACCTTCAGTTCTGAGCAATTGGTAAAAAAAAAAAATATTTGGCACAAATTATGTGCTGAGGGAAATTGGCTGTATTTAGCACTGTGTGTGTCTCACCAGGTTGGATTTGGCAGAAAATAATTTAAACACAAAAGAAAAGTAGTGTTCTACAAACATGACTGAAGTTGGTCAGAATGTTTCCCAGTAATAATCAGTGGAAGGAGTGGAGACGAAGCAAAGGATTTAAGGAAGGAAAAAAAGAGACAAAAAGGACTCATAAACACTTAGTTTAAAGTGGATGAGAATGTCTTGTCCCCATCACCAGCCTAGAGTAAGCTTTCAAAAACTCCAAATGAAAACTTAGGAACCTTTTCCACTAAGACCCCGTTCATACTGGGGAAATTAATCCGGCTAGAGTGGGATTCGGGCTGGATATCAATCCACCTCTCGGAGGTGGATCTAGCGCCATGATACTTCTGGTTCACAGGGACAGTGTCCGGGTCCAGAGCCGTCGCAACACAGTAGGCAAACCAGGCAATTGCCCAGGGCCCCGAGCATGAGAGGGGCCCTAAGACGGACGGTCAGTTAGCCCCACCATTCAACTACACCTGTTTTGGCCCATTGACACATTCAGACTCCCCCCTCGCCCCCACGGGGCCCTGTGACAGTGCTGCTGGAAGCAGAGAGGAGCGGCTCGTTCAAAATAAAGGAGGAAGCACACACTCTGCAGGCTGCGAGGACAGACGGCAAGGAAAGAAGTAGAGGACAAAACGGGAGAGAGGTAAGAGTCTGTGACACAGCTCAGCCTCATCTTACTCCACCACTGTTTGTGTTTTTTCAAATTGTATCACAGAACACTTTTAGAGACGAAGCACTTCACATCACTACAGTCTCCTTCATACTGCAGCCTGAATGTTCACTGTGAGTCGCTCTGCATACGTCTGCTAAATGAGTTATAAACGTTAATATAATGACATGATATAAAATGTAAGTGTATATAAAAACGTAAATGAAGCTGTAAAGTAGCTTGTTAGCTCATGTATTAGCAGTGTGTAGCTGCTATGCTAATGATACTTTAGCTTTTTTAGCATTAAGCTAAGTGCTGCTGTTACAACTTACTGTTAGAGTTAATGAGCTCTAAACCACAGCAGGAAAAACTAATGTATGTATTTATTTATTTATTTTTGTAATGTCTATTTAGTGTTTATTAATGCTCAGGTGTTTCTCTGTAAATGACAAGCTAGTTAATTATTGTCATATAGTTGTGTTATTTTATGGCTTTTTTAAATTATGTTTTGGTGCTGTGCTTAAACACCTGTCTGTGTCTCCTCATGAAGATGCCACAACCTCCACAGATGAAGGTATGTGCATTATGAATAATCTGGATTATTTGCAGTGTTAATTATCAGGCTGATCATTATGGTCTTATACAACACAGGTCATGTGGAGCCCTGTGAGGAAACTCCAGAGGACGTCCCAGCAGCAGTCCAACACCTGAGAGCCTCCACTCCTTCCTCTGCTCCTCCAGCACCTGACTTGGTAACAAAGGAAGGTTCCAGGTGTCCAGGTCTCACTGATGATCCTGCACTGTGGACAAACTTAATAATACACAAAAGCACACGATATAAATCTTTAATCAGACAAATAAGAATATGTTCAACCTTTCAACCCCTCCTCTCTCCTGTTCCTGTGTTTGATCCATATTCACATTGTTATTATCCTACAGTCCAGCTGCTTAGTAACGGCTGATGGAGAGTCTTAAAATTTAACCGCTGCCAAATGTAATTTAAATAAACAGCATCATAAATGAGGACGACAAACAGTAAAAGACAGGATTCCATTTATGGATCAGAGTAATTATATTTTTATTTTATATTTTGAAAACTCAGTGAGAGTCAGCCAGATTTTGAAAGTAAACACCCGCCCCTTTCTCTCGGAGTTCACCCTGAAGCCACGCCTCCCAACCAGTCTGTGACTTCGGCCATCGTGCACATACCTCTCTGGTGCGCGCAGAGCAGGAAGAGAGTGACAACCAGCCAACTCTACGTGCAGGGGCACCTAGTAGGATTGGCTGATGTTTTTAGTGTTTTATAGCTTCCACAGATGATTCTTCGTTTTCAAGCTAAACTGACGAACTAATCAGTTGCTATTGGATTGTAAAGAGAAGTTACACTAATTTAACGAAAAGTGCATCAGAATGAAATCTCCTACCCTACCATTAACCACTGAGGCACTTTTGCACTTTTGCATAAATGAGTTAATGGGAAAATATTTCCTTTGTCTGTGTGTGTGTGAGAGAGAGAGAGGGGTATTCTGTATAAACAAGTGGTGCACATCAAAAATGATCTGTGATTCATGGAATAAAAAGTTAAACATATTATCATAGCAACATGTTGATGAAGATTCTCAGTCATCCAGGTCATAATCCAGAAGCAAGGCGTCTGGACTTGTAGAGTTTTCTTGAAGACGTTTCGCTGCTCATCCAAGCAGCTTCATCAGTTCTAACTGTTTGGTGGGAAACATGGTTTATATGTGGTTGCAGACCTCAGTGGGTGGGTCTGGGTAAATCTTATAAACAATAGCTTAAAATGTTTCCATAGTTACCTGTGATGGTCTGGCTGACTGGGCCAGGTGTGTCTAACGACTGGCTAACGACTATGAAACTGCCGGAGGGGGACTGGTTGACAGCCCTTTGTTCTTGCTGTGAGTATGTGCAAACTTCCTGGGAATGGATGGAATCACTGCATTGTATGTGGTAGAAAGATGATGTCTGAGGCCACCACCCTTTACAAGTGCAGACGCCTTTCTTCAATCTTCTCTACGAATTATCATAGCAAATGAAAAGTATTCATATCACAACTTCATTTCTATATATCCCACAATGCAATGTGGATGTATGATTGTAGTTGAAAATTGGTGGAGCGGCATCAGCTCATTGAATGTACCTTCAGGGAATGAGGAGACTTTCGCAGATTTAAACAGCAGATCTCTTTCCTGATAGACCCAAATAGTCTGGACTCCGCGATAGTTTTCGAAAGGAGGAAATGGAAAGGGAAGCAGAGAGCGGTAAACTCTGTCTCGTCCTCAGATGCTGGCTTGTTGATAGCACCGTGTCTGCATTCGAGGTGAGTAAATTTACTCTTTTCTCAGCGGACTAAGCCCAAGAGAATCCAACCATCAGGTGTCAAGCCCTTGTCTGTATTATCTGAGGGTGGTGAGTAGAGAAATAAGACGAGAGGAGACATTATTTAGATGGAAGCGTGATTTGGTTATTTTACAGTCACTTGAGTTTGGGAGTAATACACTCATGCTGTAATAGCCTATCAGTGAAGCAGTAGGAGACTAAAAACTCGTATTTTC
This sequence comes from Parambassis ranga, assembly GCF_900634625.1. Lineage (NCBI taxonomy): Eukaryota > Metazoa > Chordata > Actinopteri > Ambassidae > Parambassis > Parambassis ranga. Next base: position 4,626,211 of record NC_041031.1, read on the forward strand.
TCGTTTAGGCTTTGGTGTGTGTGTGTGTGTGGAACAGGCATTTTCTGCGTGTATGAGATTGTACCAGTTCAGGTGTAGAAACCAGTTTTAAAAAACCTTTCTACTGCCTATAATACTGAGCCTACAGACACACACACAGTGTACACTGTGAAAGTGGATGTATAGGCACGTGTGTGTGCTTTTCACCCTCAAGCATGTACCTGTAACTGCCTCCTGATAGCTTCTTTGTGTGTGTGTTTGTCAAAGTCTGAATATATTTTTTGCTTGCTTGCATCCGTGTTGATGATAGCCTGCAGCGCAATGTGTGTGTGTGTGTGTGTGAGAGAGAGAGAGAGAGAGAGAGAGAGAGAGAAACTGCATGTTTAGCCCTGCAGTGTGTACCTGTGACTTAGCGCTGACATATACTCTTAGCGACACTTGTCCCCTTCCAGCTCGATCCTCATATATACTCTCTTTTCTTATCTGGCCTTGTTGACTTATTTACGATGATTCGACACTCACTTTTTTTTCCCTCTTGGTGGTGTGTAGTCAGAGCTGAAACAGAATATAGACACAACAAAAAACTGTATCTGAAAACAAAACTGAGTTAAGTAATAGTAAGGTGTCAAACCTATCTTTTGGAAAACATAGACTAGGCATTTGACAACGGCTGGTATGTGTCAGATCAGACAGCATCCACCAGGACTGAAAAATAAATAGTTAAGAACTGCAGTTCCTTTAATGGCCACTTGAGGAGGGCAAAACTGAAGCTGCCTACAAAAATATGCAAATTACTGCATGTGAGATTAGCAATATGATTTGAGTAGTGCTTACTTAACATAACTCATACTTGTTATGTAATCTGAACTGATGTTTTATAGTATGCCAAACTAATTATTTTTACATAACTATACTGAGGTTTACTGTCATGGCATGAGTAGTCTAAACGCAGCTTTTTCAGCTTTACTGACTTAAAATTGATGGCATACTTTAAAGATGTATTAAAAAATAAAAAGTGAAATATGACATGGTCCTAGTTTTTGCTGTGACACTCATATTGAACTCAGGTGCGTCCATTTCTCCTGATCATCCTTCAGATGGTTCTACACCTTCATTTGAGTCCAGTTGTCTTTGATGATACTGATTGGACTTGATTAGGAAAGACACACACCTGTCTGTATAAGAGCTCACAGTGCATGTTAGAGCACATGAGGATCATGAGGTCAGAGGAACTGCCTGAAGAGCTCAGAGGACCATTTCACATTTCTCTTTTTCTTTTTTAATAAATCTGCAAATTTAAATTCTGTGTTTTGTGTCAATATGGGGTGCTGTGTGTACATTAATGAGGACAAAATTTGAACTTAAATTATTTTAGCAAATGGCTGCAATATAACAAAGAGTGAAAAATTGAAGGGGGTCTGAGTACTCTCCGTACCCACAGGATATAAATATTACAAGAAAAGACCATGTAGTAATGTTCAGTACACAGTTTTCTTTTCTGTACATCTTTCTCCAGAAAAACAAGACAAAATTGTAAACAGATAAATATTTTACTGAATAAATTTACTCACATATGTAACTAATGGCGATAAAGCAAAATAAATAAATACGTTTCGTGCTCGGCCCTAATAAGCATTGTAAATCATATGTATTGTCAGTTATGCTTGCCCATACAAGGAAAATAAAGACAGTTGTATAATATAAAAAAATAGGTAGGTTTTTTGTTTAACCCTTTTATGGGTTAAATTGAACAAGTTATATAACTAATGTCAGTGCTTGAAATAACTACAGTTGGCTTTGCTGTTGTTGTGTTCTCTTTCTCTCTGTGTGTCTCCTGTGATTGGTTGGCTCATCTTTTTCTATAAATTTCATTAGCAGTTTTGCACTGAAAATGATTTTCTCTGAGGTAATAAGGACTTCTGATTATTGTGTGTCTGCATATATGTGTATGTGTGTATCCTGCTCTCAGTTGGTGGTCTCGTGAATCACTCCGGGCAAACTTTAAGGCCCAGAAAGCAGGCTTCTGCATTATGCAGCTCCAATCCCTCTCGGTCTTCTTCATTTCTTTCCCTCGTCTGCTACAACCATATTTCCTCTAATTTCTTCTCTTTCTAAATCATTGTCTTTTCTCCTTTTGCTACTTTCTCCTTCCTTTTTATCTCTGAGCCCGATTTTCTTAATTATTTCTCAATGTTTGCTGCTGTTGCAACCATGTGGCTTATTGTGGGAGGCGATAACAGCTGGAGGGATGATATCTGTGTGTGTGCGTGTAGCATCTTCAAATGCTACACACAAAAATGACACAAAAATGGAGCAATAGAGACATTTCTGGACTCTGATCTCAGCTCTCCACAGAATAAAACATTAGAGTGAATAACAGTCATTTCCAAATGACTGATTCTCTGCATTAATTTGTAATCAATAGTGTAGTAAATTCTTCAGCATGATTGTAAAAAGATAGCTGAAGAAGATAGCTCAAATGGCAAATGCATGGAGAATGATTTTGTTCTGTTTATTTTTTATTGTTTCTATTTCACAGTACAATTTACTGTGCATCTCTCTCTCTCTCTCTCTCTCTCTATCTCTCTCTCGGGATTGTAGTAGCCTACATTTCTTGTGTCCAGCGTGAGCATGTGACGTCCAGATGTGTTACTCTGTTATGTGCGGGTGACGGTGGTGTATGGTGAGACGGTGTCAGGTTGCGATAATAGTGGTTTTTTTGTATTAATTCTTTTTTTTGCATTTACTAGGCACCACATTTAAAAATGTAATATACATATTAAAAATACAGCACTTCTCAAACCATTTCTAAATCTCCTCCTGAGTAAGTGGCAGTAATGGCATACCCTCACTAAACAGATTATTAATGCTCAGCAAAGTGCTTCAATAAAACCAGACTGGGGGTCAGAAAACCAGTCAGTATCTGGTGTGACCAGCCTTTGCCTTTGCATAGGTTGTTGTTTAGGCTGTTGATTGTGGCCTGTGAAATGTTGGTCCACTCCTCATCAATGGCATCCCAAACATGCTCAATGGATGACATGTCCGGTGAGTATGATGGCCATGCAAGATGTTTTCAGTTGTACTGCCAAATTCTCTGAAACACCTTTGGAGATGGCTTATGGTAGAAAAATGAACCTTCAATTCACGGGCAGCATCTCTGGTGGACATTTCTGCAGTCAGCATGCCAATTACATGTTCACTTAAAAACTCTCTGGCATTGTGCTGTGTGAAAAAACTGAACATTTTAGAGTGGCATTCTATGGCCAGCCTAAGGCACACATGTGCAACAATCATGCTGTCTAACCAGCATCTTGGAATGCCACACCTGTGAGGTGGATGGATGGATTAGGAGCAAAAACAATAGCATTGGGTTTGCTTAACTATTTCCATTAATATTAATGGGCCAGTTGATCCCACAAAAATGATTGTATTCTGAACATCATAAGCATTATTTTAGGCCTTATTTATTTCATGAATTTCACATTAAGACTGAAGGCAATTTCGTAAAAAGCATATTATGATATCATATAACATCATCATACAGCTTGTCCTCCACAAACCCTTTTACAACACACACACACAGTTTCATTCTCCCTCATTTCTTGTAGAGGAGCTGGATGTATTTATTATGGAGTTGGCTGGACCTTTTGATCTCTTAGTCTAAAAGGCTGCTGTCTGCCCACAGCCCTGACATGCTGTCAGCCTCGTGTTTCCAAATGTCTTTGTGTGTCTGACTCAGAACACAAATTTGAATTCTGCTTTTCAGTTCCAGAAGTTCTAAATCTATGTTTCAAATACATAGCAAAACCTGACATGGCATATAGTATTAGATGCACTATTGACCATGATGTGGATTCTATTGACTGAATTTAATATGAACATTATGTAGAGAAAAATAAACAATACGCTTCTCCAGCCTTGTTTTTGTTGCTGTTAGTCGGTTGACGGTTAGTCCTAGTCTATTTTTAGACCTTCCATCCCCACATCATATCAGTAACTGAAAAGGCCAAAACGAACAACCTTGAGCTCTGTAGGTAAGAGGTTTTGGAAATACAGTAAGTATCTCTGTGCCACGGATTAAAAAAAAACTCTGGGTAAAAAATGTTGAGGATTTCACTCTCAGCTCACAAATGACTTTTCCCTCTCAGCAGTTGATGAAGGGGCCTGTTAGTCAAGTGGCTGAAATATGTCGGTGGGCACTGAATTTGAATTGGTTCTGGTTGCTGTACAAGTTTCAGATTTTTCTCTGCTGTTGTGTAGGATTCTGTGATTTGTCTGGAATAAAAAGGTGAGGCTGTTGAGATTTGCATAAACTGAATGACACAATCCAAAAAGGGACGCTAAACTTACTGTGCAGTCAGCTGGAGTGTAAGAACTAAAAGAAACAACACAACATTGCAATGGGCTGATCGACTGGAGTTTGTTTTTAGCTTTTTTTTAAAAAAAAAAAAAAACATACTTCTGCAGATGCACCTATGTGTCTAACAATATCTGCCTCTCTGTCCCTTTTCACATTGTAATGCTTCCAGACATTTGATGTTTTTAGATGTTGCATCTCTTTTGAAATGTTTTGTTCCTTGTCACTTCCTTTTTGACATGTGCAGAGATTGTAAGAAAGCAGGATGGTTCACTCCCTAGCTACTTCCATCATCACCCCTGTAAAAATGAGTTTAGCTCATCTTCTCTAAGACAGTAAACTATAGGCAACAACTGATTTTGTCATGAAGCTTTGTTGGCTGTGTCAATAATTTGTTGCTTCCCTTTGCGTTAGATATTGGTAGTGCTACAAATAAACACCATTAAATCTGATGACTTTTGTTGGTCTGAGGCTAAAAAATGTACTGCGTGCCACATGCTAACTGAAGTAGATATTTCTGCAGTTCTACATATATGCAGATTTGAGGCATAATAGGATTCAGTATAACTTATATGATTTTGGAAAAGTATAAATCTTATTTCAAATATGGCAGCAGCTTGAATTTCAAATATTGATCAGTTATAAAGGTATATTTAAATATTTTAGAATTTGTAGTATTTGTAATTATTGAAAACTGTCAAGTAGAAATTTCATAAAAAAACACACACACACACACACACACAACAACATAAACCCAGTGACATTAACATCCTTTGCTGTTTCCTACCTGCAGAGGAAGTCCTCCTGGGAACGTAGGGTCCCACTTTTCTCATTACCACATTCCCTCTAATGGTCTAATTTTAAAGAAAGACAAAAAAAATCATTTCTTTTATAGAAGATAGCCACAGCTCTTTTAAGTAAAAGTGGGACAAAGCAAGCCTTTAGGAAACTTATTTGCGTCTATAAATAAGATAAGCTTAATTTTTTAAGCCTAATTAATCGTGGCCCATATTTACTACAACGTTCAGCCGATGATTCGCAGTCATTATTGCTTTGTTATTATATAGGTCATGAAACAACCTTGAAGAAGGTAATGAACCTGTCTGCCATTACATCAGATTTAAAAAGTGCAATTTATAACCGTCTCTGTTTTATTTTTCTCATCTCCTTTATGTTGAAGTCCCCAAGAGTGTCTGGATTGTGCTGACCTCATTTGCATCACATAGTTGTTAAATTGGGTACAAAATTGGAGACATCTGCCTGTGCCAGTGTTTTACTACATGGCTTACAGCCCTTAGAAGAAGTATCTCCTCTCTCGCTCTCTCTCTCTTTCTGTCCCAGATCCACAGAGAGGAATAGACCCTCTGTCTACACGCTGGCATCTGGCATTAACAAGCATCCTGGGTGTTAGGGCTGTGTTGAAGACAGAGCACATCAAATACAGATGAGAATGCACCAAAGATGCCCTGAAGATACTCTCTAAATTACCTCATTGCTCACAATACAAAACGTACTGAAATCAAATATGTCAACTCAAGTGGTAAAATGGCTGTTTGTAGAAAACAAGCTGCACTTTTGTTTCCAATATGGTGAAATACAGCATAATAATAATGTCAGAGGAAACACTATGCTAATTATAATTTACTTCTACTGTCACCCATTTAAATGTTTCTCATTCCTGTCAATTTTTTTAGTCACCATGGAAACAGTGGGAATCATAGTTAAAGGTACAGAGGACTCAAACTTGTGTTTACACACACAATTATAAACAAAGCAAAAGAAAGAAAACATTTAATAAAATAGGTAACAATAAAAGCTGATAGTATGTGCAACATACAATTTTACCACCGGTTGTCACCTATCACAGAATAATTAGGAGCACCAGAAGCTACACAGGCCTCTTGCTCTTCCTAACTTTTTAAACTCACAATATTGCAAATTGTTCCTTTAAACAATCTATTTATATGCACTCCTGTCCCCTTGACACTCACCTGGCTGGTTCCCACACTATTTCTTTCTTATTTTTCCAAAGGTTTCCTGTAGTAATTTGAATAATCTCGTATATTAATTTGCGTGTATTGATCGGCTGGTGCAGCAAGATTTGGATCAGATTCAGGCAGCCTCTACAGCAAACACTTTCCACTTTTAAATCAGCAGCAGCACTTATAAAGTATGATATTTTTATGGCTTGGGCTGCCAGCATAGTTATCTTGTTGATTTAATCACACTGCAGAACGGCCAGTTTTATAGTGCTGTTTGACTGAAATAATGAAATAAGGCCGTACGGGTCTCTCTGGATGAGATTCACAATTCTTCAAGGACTCCAAATCAGACTGCACTGTTTTATTGACAGTGGTATTGTTGAATTAAAAATTAAACCTATAAGCTATATTGTTGTTGTCTAGCATGACCCTCTTTCTCTTGAGTGTAGGCTCACAGATCAACAATTACAAGCCATCCTGCCCCAGATGCAACTGGCACCAACCATGACCCTTAATTATGCATAACTGTAAGCCTAAAAAATGTTTAAACATGTTTATTTCTGCTGTAAAAGTTGGACATTTAACAAAGGAAGTCAATGGGGACTGGGTTACATTTGAATTTCAGTTTTTGCCACTTTTGGATTTGTTATATTTGACAAAATTTGCTTGTTTCTCTTTTGTGTCTTCACACACACCTTCCGATTGGCCTAAAAATAACATCATCTACAGAAACAAGTCTCCTCTCTGCCTCCCCTCCATCGATTTAACACCTTGGAATGTTTGACAGCTGGGCTGGAGGCGTCATTTTTCACTCTCCATTTGGAATACAGTGTGTATGCACATGTTCGACCCTGTCAGGTGCCAAATTGTAACCCGATATATCATGCTCATTTGTGTATGCCAGACTGTGCTCACACACAGGTATCACTATATGGTACTGTTATTGGGCAATGAAGGTGTCTTGGAGGCAGGGTTTATCCATCACTACGAGTTGTTTCTCTAATGTTAGCGGGTATGGAAAAAAACAAGTGCTTAGAGCACTGATTTCAATTTGTACCTGTTTCCGAGGTATTCCCAAGCTCCTACCCACCACTCCATCTAACACTGAAACGAATCACAGCGCAGGACCTAATAGGAGCGAAAACACTTCACTAAATAGCTGAAAAAAAAGATAATCTGCCACAGCCACAGGCTGAACATCCTAAATCTCTGAGAGGGCGGCAGGAAGTCAGACGATTTTATTTCTGCACCGGCAATCTTTCAGCCTTTAGACCTTTTCCCAGACATTAAAGATGCCATTCTTTCATAGTTGATAAAAAAATGTAATTGTCTCTAATGGGAGATGTGGTTGGAGGCAAGGCGTATAATACAATGGACTCAAAATATATGTACAGAAAAAAGTCAGGACACATAAAAGAAACATCTCTTTAATTGAACTCTGGAGCTTTTAGTCTGGTGCTTTATTTAGCTCTTTGATGAAGCCATAACAGGACTGAGGACAGTAATGCCTGGAACCTTATGTGTCTTTGTTTATTTGGAGTGCTTAGAATGGATGCTTACTTTGTAATTAAACTACTTTTACAATAACATACTCTGATTCAAATTAGTGACTAAACAGCTAAATTGTTACTGTTATATGCGTTAAGTATATGAAAATGTTAAAAGTTAGTGGTTCATATCTTTTTCCAATTGTTTTTAGCTGCATGCCACAGCCTAATTGTTCACATTCATAATTGCAAGGGTTTTGCAATTATCCTGACTTCAATATCAACGTCATTATCTTACTCATATACTTTCATACCAGTGATCAGCTTCACCAACAACAGACAATGTTAGATTGAGACTATGCTGCTGCTGCTGCAGGCTAATGATGACAATGAGCACATGCTAAGGTAATCCACAAGGATTCTGACATGTCTGCTCTCATTCATGTTTCACGGTCAGATCTGATTCAGAACCGCATCCTGATGTGACTTAAGTCTGATTCCAAAATTACAATTGACGATCAGATTTCTGCATCCACCCATCAACCCTTTTTTTGAGCCCACTTTGTCCTGTAATACAGGGTCACTGGGGGCTGGAGCCTATCCCAACTATCTACAAGAGGCAAGAGGTGGGGTACACCCTGGACAGTCTATCACAGGGCAACATACAGACAAACTCACACTCACACCTATGGGCAATTTAGAGTCACCAATTCATCAAACAAGCACGATTTCAGAATGTAGGAGGAAGCTGGAGTACCCAGAGAAAACCCACACAGGCACACATGCAAGTAAAGGCCCCAGCTGGAACCAAACCAGGAACCTTCTTTGATCAGATTTGAGTCACTGCCAATCTGAATGTATCCATTATTGATCTCCAGTGGAAGCAGATGACCTGAACCTTTCCTCACCACTGCATTAAAAATCACTTCAGCTGTAAATTTTAAAGATCTAGCCTGAGCTCTTTTACACTAACATATAAAACAGTTGACATGCTAAGAATTCATTGGTTATTTACAGGCTAAAACAACCTGATCACCTATGACAAGGATATACAGTAGCCGTGTATTATTCATCCACTTATCCATTCATTCCATATCTTGATTCCCTGCATATGCATCTGTGCAATTACCAGGGCTTTAGATATGGATGACTTCCTCTACAGGAAGCTTGTTAGCAAGGCTTCAATTTAAAGGAAAGCTAAAGCAGAACAGAGAGAACAGCCTGAACCATATACAGTAAACTTAAACACAACATGCAATGCAAAGTAAATAAACAGTTAAATGGATTTTTTTATACCGGACATCCTCCGGCAACTGCTTGAATCTAATTATCTCCATTTTTTTCTTATATGTAAAACTATTTTCTTCATAACAAACGCTGCAAAATACTGAGAACAGTAGAATGATGATCCTTTTCAAAACAAATCTGTTTTTCAATTGCTGGACTTTTAGTTTATCACAAGGCAAAGTGTGTGCTGTTTATGATTAATTGATCATGCAGCTTTATTCTGTCCACAGTCAGTTGTAGGTTGAGTCCATCTGCATGTAGAGATTGTGCCCTGAGTGACAGGCAGCCGCCAGCTGGCAGAGAGGCACGTACAGCTCTGGACAGCACCCAGAGCTCGGGGAAAAGGGGGAAGGAAAGGCCGGGTGGGTGGGCGGACAGATGCAAGGCAAGGTTGAGACTTCTCTGTTCACACCAGCATGAATCACAGAACATAGCTGTCATATGTATTCCTGTCTGAATTGCTTTTTTTATTTGTTCCTGATCAAATGTATTCACAATCTACAGTAGGTCTGGCAGAGGGTGTCTTGTACCTGCCTCTTGTTTATTCTAAAAACCACACTGTATAGTATGGCTGCATGTGGTGTATATAAAATCCTGAGTACATGTGACATGTTATTCTAGAGGCTGCCCATTTTTCGTTACACATCACATACATTGAGTGTGCAGCACAATAAGGGTAGGTGTGTGCTTGCCTTTGTGGAGTCACAATGGCTTCTAATTTGGTTAACTATGTAAACAAATCTGAAATGAGCAATTAAAAAGTTTGTAATTTTCTTTTCTTTTTGGTTAGATAGCGTTGAAAGACCATCATATGATATCTGTGTTTGGTATAAAATAAGACATTTTATATCATATTACATCATATATCATGCATATGTCATCAGCTTTCAGAGTGGACAAATGGAGTCTGCAATGACGTGACAAGGGTCTAGATCCCCATGATAAAATGTCCAACTTTACATCAAAAATAAACATCTTTACAGTCTGGTACCTTTGTTCTCTATTAATAAGCCTTTGTGTGGCACCAATTAACCTAACAACCTATTAACTTTTTGAGTGACGGGGCAGACGCTGACTCACAGCCCGAGCTTCCTGCTTCCACGACTTCAGTTCACATAATCCATGTACATGATAGCAGGAGAGCCTGTTTGACTCTTAGCCTGGTCATTAGCATAAAGAGAAATGGAGCAAGCTGAGAGAGATGACATAGCTCATTCAACATCTATCATCAGGTTGTTAGTGTTTCTGTTCTCGACACCTGCTACTGTGATGTCAGTGTTTCTTTTACATTGGCTCTCACTTGGGTAGCTTTGTTTGGTCTTCTTCTTGTCTTGCTGGACAGAGGCCAGACTGTATCCCTATAATATTACACAGACACACAGTGAAGACCACACTTTCTTGTTAGCATGGCAATTGTTTATATTATGTTAATTATTTTAGTTGTGAATGATTTGAACTCTGGTCCTCTACCCTTTAGATTTCGTCCCTCCAGCAGCTCTTTCTGAAATCTCTCCATGTTTCTCTCTCCACTGTTGAATCCTGAGTTTCTTCTTCTCCTCATCCTCCTCTCTCCTCATCCTGTCACTTATTTTATGCCATAATGGGATTGCCAACCTTTAATGCATTAACAAGACTGAATACAGGTTTTAGGCAAGTTTTGAGATGAGGTTTACCATGACTAACCTCACCACTGGACACCTACGCTGACAAATGATTGACATGTAGCAGTGATACCTACATGAAAAAAGTAGCTACATCTGGAATACTTTCAATAATGCAGCAGCAGTGAATGAAAGGGTGCAGAGGTATCTTGTCTGAGCATCAGCTGGATTTATGCTGCAGCAAGTATTAACCATCAGTGGCTGCACCGAGAGAACTGTTAGAGCTGTCAATCAACTTAACCTTATTGAATTCATTAAAGAATAATGGTATAATTTAGAGACTGCGCCCTTCACATAGAGACCTCATCCACTGCCAACGGAACAGCGGCTCTATGTGGAACTTGTTACATTTGTAACGTAATTAGAACAAAAACTATGGAAAATCACTTTGTCATGTAAAGAAAGGAAATATTTTGTTCTTATAAATTTTCATTTGTGATGAATCAAAGCCTACTATTTGTTTTATTTTATTTTATTTTTTATTTTTTATATTAAATATATGAATAATATATTATTTATATATTTAAATAATTTATATAATAATATTATTCATAGTAACAATTCAGGTTATTTGGTCATAAATACAAATTATGCTAATTTATACATTAAAATATATAACTTAAGCTAACCATGAAGGGCTAAAACTTGCAGTTCCTCAAGTGGCCACTTGAGGGTGTTAAGATTAGGAAAACCTTTATGAACATGCCAAGCTTTACAGCAGCAATAAACATGTTTCTTCCTTAAACCAACAAGTTAAACAAACCAAAATAAATGCACACTGTATGCATGTTTTGAACTGGAGCACTATACATCATTTATAGATTATTATATTTATTGTACATGGTCAATTTTTCCAGAACTGACAGGTTTATGCACAGTGGACCTGAAGTATAGACCCATATGCAATGGGTATATGGAGGACAGAGAAGTAAACTCACACAAAGATAACAATGTAAAAAGTGTATTAATAAAGGTTTATTATTTAATAGTAGCCAAATAGTAACCAGTTGCTATAATAAAAAGACAAAAAATCAATTAATCTTCATCAATCAACTATTCCGAATCTATACTTTGACTTTTCTTTATTGACTGTTGAATTTTAGCATGGTGAGCTATTATGCATTTAAAGCTGTTACCTTATCGATGGATTAGTTGTTTACCTTCAATATAAAAGAGAAGTTTTCCATGATTTTACACACACGCAGTATTTTTCATCCTTTTGCTCTTTCCTGCCACACAAGTGCATTGGAACACTGACCTTGTTTGGAATATGTAATTTGTTTCAGTTCGCCCTTCTCGACAGGACTGTTGAGTTGCAGTTCACATGCATACTCCCCCACACACACACACCAAATCAGTTGTCTGAAGCGGCGGCTGGGTTTGCATCTTATTTTCCTGAGGTATTGATTTCTTGCCTGGCATCGCGCCCTGCTCTTCCCTCGTTGTTATGCCCACTCTGCCCAGAACAGTGAGTGAGAGAACAGACAACACTACCGCTGGCCTGGAGGTTGTATCAGACAAACTGGAACAGATCAATGTATTGTAAGTTAAGAAAAAAAGAGAGAAAATGCTGTAGCAAACAAAAACATTTCACTTCTTCTCCTCTGTCTCCTTCAGTGACACTTACTGTAGCAGCAGTAACGTGGCTGTAATGCAGAGCATGCAGGTCAGACAGGTTTGATGGTAAAGGCGTCTGTCTAATTTTGTGTTTTTCCAGACATCAGTTTGTGTTAAAACATGGTGGAATCTTTAGTTCTTAAATGAAAAATGTATTTTTTCTTACATTTTGAAATTATGAGCTAAATAAATCATATACAATATTCCTTAAAACCTTATAACAAGATGTCCTGTGCTGGAAAAAAAATGTAAAATAGGCCTAAAGTGGAAATCAATTCTGCTTAACCAGGGAGTATAGACAGAATTGGGTCCATCACCCAGAATGCACTGGGTTTGTATTCTTTAATGTGTTGCTACTAAAAGTAGCTGATTACATGTCTTCTTCCTCATAGGTTCCTAAGGGATGCCTCAAGTGTCGCTGTCTGTCCTTAAATCAGTCATGTCCTTAATGATATGAATTCCAAGTGTTATATAATTATGATGGGTGAAAAAAAATGTGGGTGGAGATGTGTTTTGAGGGTCATCCGTACTTGACTGCTTAGCCTTGTGCCATCATTTTTGTATAATAACAGTAAAAAATATAAAATCATTAAAACAAGAAGAAGAACAGTTCACAAACTGGATTAAAATTATTTATGTTGTGGGTTTTATATATTCTCTCCACAGTCCAGCATAGTTAAGTAAAAAAAATGTCCATGCATTCATCAAAACAGCACTAAGAGAATAGAAGAGAACAGCCTGCTGCCTTCATTTTTCTCCTCATAGCGATGATGCAGCTGAGGATTTTGTTGTTAGAAGACGTTGCTGTATATATAATATTCCGCGCTCGTCTCTTGTTTGTGAAATGACCCATTCACTATCTGCACATTCCTTTGATGTCTTCAAATCCCTTTGAAGAAAACTGACACCCTGCAAATGATAGCTCATCTGCATAAACATGGGTTCATACACCTACCTTACATAATGTTTTCTGACTTCCACCTTCTTTTTATGGGCTGAAGGGGGAAAAATATTACATGAACAGTTGTTCTCTCTGTGTGTTTTCATTGTTTGTTTTGTTTGTTCAAGGTTGAACCTGGACTCATCTTCATTTGTAAGGATTAATTAAGGTGCTTTATTTAATTATTTTGTGCATGTTGTTGTTGAATGTGTTGGCTCAAACAAATATATAGATAGAGCATACTCGCCTTGTAGTAGTGTGACACAATGAATGACCAGATCAATCCACAATAATTGCAATTGCAGCATTGACATCCCATTACAGCATTAAGAGGTCACTCTGGAAAGCATGAAAACCTGATAAGGACATCACCCCTGTTGTCACCAAGGGCCATTTCACACCATGTATGTTCTCACAGGATGTTGATTGGTCTACCCATGATTTGGCCTTTATTATTACCCTATTTCTGTATCCTGCACTAGTGTTAGCAAAAATGACCTAGATGCATACAAATTTGCTTTCCGGTTACATCAAACAGTGATGTCTTAATAATGTTTCTGTGTGTTATAAAGGCTTAGCCCCCTGGTGTGTAGTCACGTGATGCGACGTTAACATCCCGTTTCGATGAGAGTTCCGGGTTTAGGCTGAGAATGTTGCTGTAGATTTAAGCTTACTGAGCTGCCATGTGAGTTTGTATTTTTTACTGCACTCCTGTGGTCGCTAGGTGACTGTCTGTGGGTTTATTCATGAGCTATACCTTACCATGTAATTCAGCGATCTAAGTGTGTCTCAGTTTATTATGAGTAAAAAGAAGGGTTACGTGAATAACGCTGTAGACACCTGATTATCCACACCTCCTGTCTCTTCTACCGGTGCTCTGACAGGCACCCCATCTAGACATTCACATATTAGCAACTAGCGTGAATAGTCTGCTACCCAACACTGTGAAACAACCGATGCTATATAACAAAAGATAAACGATGCTGTCTTCCGTACAGAATGGCTTCACCAAAGACACTGTTGTCAGGATAAAACGCTAAATGCTCTGCAATTTCGTCATCACCAGGAAATGGTAATGCTATCATCATGGTGGCTGAAAATGGCAGCGGCATATGGCAAAGTTTTGCCTTGTAAAATGTGTGAATTTGAATAAATTCATGTTTTTAAAGCCATTATTATTATTTTTTATGATTTTCCTCGTCCTTTTGAGAAGCACTTCCTTCAACATGCCTCCTTCAGTGACACTTCCCTGCTGTCTCCCACACAACAACCACTTCACATGTCTAGAGTCCTACAGCTGCTTGCTAATGAATTTGACTGGACTGCAGCCAAACACTGATTTAATATATTGGTGTTTGTATCAAAAATACAATTTTTGATACAAACCTCTATGGGATTGTGTATTCCATTGTTGATATTTTGTTGGTGCATAACTAAACGGACAAAAAGAAAATTCTCAAAAAAGTTTTTGTGTTTCCTGTCCATGCCTATGCTCTGTCATATTGATCTTAACAGCAGAAAAACGCCTAAGACACTGTGAAGAAAGAATGCCAGTGAAAGAGGAAGGGGGTCTGTTTAGACAGAACCCTGATGAGATGCTACTTTCAAATCTTTCTAGCTTTCCAGAATTACCAACCCTGGCTTTAAGATGTTGTGCTGACAAGAATAGTACAGATGTATGTAATGCCTAAAGGGCACACAAAATGGAGCTTCTTAAATGATGTGCAGCTGAACAGCAATGATGGAGTAGGAGATATTTCCCATGGAGTAGTGAAGTGAATAGAATCACTTTGCTGTGAGAACGAGCTGTGCTGTGGCAGATAGTTTTGTACTCTCTTCACAGGCATTACGACCTCCCCTCAGTTTAGAGGCAGGATACCACTGGTGTTGCTTAAAATTTACACTCCAGTCAGTTTCAATGCTCAAGCCTTGGGGATGCTTTGAATGAAAGAAATAACAGGTCAAACACCTGCATGCTGAATCACAGAGTGCAGGTGGAAGTGACTCATTAGACTGCAATGTAATGGGCAACCTTTGAAACACTTGCACTGCTTTCATGTAGTTCCAAAGAGTTTGTCTCTGTTTTGCAGAGTTGGTGATGTCTACATGCTTTTGATCTGTTGATCCTAACACATAGAGAGAAGACCTTTTGCTCTATACAGAGACACTCATATGGCCTCTGGTTATATAGTAAATATACATTCAATGTCACAGGCTTTGCGTGCCGATGGGAGCAGACACGGCACGGATTAGAAGACAGACATATGTGTCAGTATGAGATCAGAGCAAAGATCAAACATCCTACTGCTGATGCTACTTGACAATGTCAGAGAGAGAGAGACAAGAGAGGGAAGTGTGCCAGAACAAGAGGCAGATGGGGCCGAGTGAGAGAAAGAGGCATTCGTGCAGGCAGCTTGGGAATGCTGAGCCCCTTAGGGCTTTACACGTGGACTTTTGGTGGTCTTCAATCACGCACCAAGCCATCAAAGAGATGCTTGTGGCTGTGTGACCGCTATTCGTGGCTCTGAGCGTGGGCGCAGCTTTGAGCTGCACTACAAATGAATTACCAAGTCAAGAGTTCAAAGGTTGCTGCCCTTTTGCCCTGAACAACACAAAATGCCTACTACTACTACTACTAGATGTTCCCATGCAGACATCAAAGAAACAGAAGAGAAACAAAAAGAACATGACATCAGGGCTTGTTTCATGCAGGGTAGCAACACTCCCAACCCAGCAGGACCTCCTGCCATTGATTTTGTTTTTAGATTTTCCAGCCATGTGTACTTTACAGTCATTCTTAGAAGTTGGTGCATTTTTCTCGGTATCATCCTCACAAACACACAGGTCCTTTTTCAGAGAATAAAGTGTCATTTTATGGTTCAAAACCTTAAAATAAAATGGCTCCATCAGTAACCATGGTTCTCTGAGTAAATGACTTGAAATCAGAAGTAATCATAATAACTCTCCCTTTCACCAGAACTACCACCATCAGAGGTCTTTCACATAGTCTGGGTGCCCTCTTTGCTAATATTCAAAACGAAGCCAGAAATCTTGATTCTTAAACTGCCCTCTGCCTGCTCAACTAAGATTACCTAAGATAACCATTCTTTCCAAGGAAAGATGTGAAATGGTAATCCATGCTTTTATTTCCTCCAGGCTCGATTGCTGTAGAGCACTTTACTCTGGCGCCCGTAAGTGGAGTATTCAAAACTGCAGATTACAGTGCTGCCCTTTACCTGTGACTTACTGACTCCCTGTGAAGGTAACCGTTGCCTGAGATACTCAAGCAGGGAGAGCACAATATTCGCAGGTGACCCTGCTTATGCTTTTCAGGCCTCTTCAGCTGTGGAACCCCCTGTCTGAGAACCTCAGACAGCCAGCCTCACTGTACAATTTTAAATTTCAAATAATAAACTTGCAAATAATTTGTGTTTTATTGATAAAGTTCAATATTCAGTATCATTTGTTTCATTCAATGGATCATATTTCTGCATTTACTTTCATGCTTAGTTTGCTATTTTACATAGATAGTCATACTTTACTCACTATTTCTTTTTTGTGTGTTTTTGTTTTGTTTCTTTTCACTTTCCACTTCCTTAAGTTGCATTTCTTTAAGTTTCTTCAAGTAATGGTGTCTGTGACAAACTTCAAAGGGAGTCCTAAAATATGTACCTGTAATTGTGATTAACATACACAGTTCATGTTGGAGCGTTCTGAATTAAAAACTGACTGTGGGCTATGCAAATCAAGGTGGCAGCAGTCAGACAAAAACAAAAGGCCAGAGTCGAAGGAGACTCTTCCTCACTGGGTGAAGGTATTATCATCTGGTTAATTAATTATGAGTGAATTAAATCAGTTAGTTACACAGTCTATTGCTATGCTGCCAGGCAATTAGGGCTCAAAGTTTCTGGGAAACGGAATGGAAAGTTGCAGAAGTTGTGTTACAAAAGGGACATAAAAGGTAGAATAACTAATTTAAAGTTGTTACTTTTCATGCAACTCATGCAAATATACTAGATCAGATACCTTTGTGCATAGTCGTCGTCGTATATGTTGCTCTACTGGTTCATCATTGTGAATAAAGGTTATAGACCAAGCTGATTTCAATTGCAGATAACCCCGCTTCTTCATATAAGTGTTATCGTGATACACAGCCACAGGCAGTCTTCTGTGACTTGTGATCTATAAAGAGGAAATAGCTTTTAGATTTCCATTCCATCTGCTGCTTGGGAAACCCAAGGGGTTAAACGCATGAGGCCTGAATTCAAGGTATCAGTAGAAAGCACATACACTGTAAAATTACTGCAGTTCATATCAGACTGTACATGTATTGTCTCCTCTGATGTTTTGCAGTGTAGTCTGGACTTCCATCTGCCTTACATTAGTTCCAAATGAATTTCATCTCCTGCATGTGCATTGATTTAATTTATACACAGCTGTCTGCACATTAATAATTTCTTCTCGCCACCTCATCATCACAACAACTACAGAAAGGAAAATGGGACTCAGGGGGCAAACACGTCATAAAGTTAAAGTCTTATGTACTGCTGCAGAGGTCTGTTGGCATAATGTTGGTAAAAATCATTTTCCCTCATCTATGGGATTTTTTGCTCATGGGCACAAATTGTGTGGATGTGATTTCTGTGCATGTGAATTTATACATCCTGCAGGTGCTGTATGTATATGTAACTATTAAAAATATATGTAGTTGTTTTGCACCAGCAGATACTGACACAGCTTTAATGCAAATGAAACTATTCCTCATATAGCAGATCTATACTTTAAATTATCATCCTAATCATGATCTGCCCAATATGGCTATGTGTTCATAATACAGCCTGATGTTAGCATGCTAACCATCCCAACCCACCAAGCTGTGGGCTTTATGGTTGTGCAGTGGTGTGACTGGGCTGATGGAGTCAGCGAAAGCAGTTGTTTGTCAGGAGGATATGAGGCAGCCAATGATGCCCTGTGCCATGTTGGTGATCTTGCATCCTTTGCACCACACTGTAAAGCAGTATGTTAGGATGCTCTCGATAGCAGAGCAGTAAAAAAGCCACGAGCAACAACTGGGACTGGTTATTCCTTATTATTGTCCTAATACTCATAATAAATCCAAATGATCCCTGATCCACAATCAATCCCACATTTATTCAGGTACTTGAGTCAATTTTTTGCTTTACGTCCAGACAGGAAGTACCTGTCAAAAAGTACCTTTTGATGTTGATGAAGATTCTCAGTCATCCAGGTCATAATATGTAGAGAAGATTGAAGCAAGGCATCTGGACTTGTAGATTTTCTATTTTCATGCATCAACTCGTAGTTGAGTGACTAATATTTGATAAATTCATACACACTGCCATGTTATTTTCACCTCTAGCAGTAGCACGGTAATGAATTTATAAATCCCCAGATTCAGTAAATGAAGCTAGAGCAATGATGCATTTTTTTGTTTGCCCATCCTTATTTTTATTTTCAGTTTATAAGCAGCTCCTGTAATGCATTTGTATAGGGAATAGCTGATTTATAGCCATGCGGCTGCTGACTTGTTTAGCTATTGTGTGTGTTTTTATGCCTACTGTGGATAATTTGTTGGGGACCTGTGGCTTAAACATACATTAAGAAAATCATTACTCAGGTGGGCATCAGCAGCTAAATCTCATAGCACACATACACACACACACACACACTCAATGTGCATTTCACACACAACCTCTCTCTGAATCAGCAGCATTTCTTTCTGCTTAAATGTTGAGAAAAGTTACAGACCGAAGAGCCTGAGGCGCTATAGCTACCACAGCTAAAAAAGATCTATCCATCATATAATATACAACTGGAGCAGACAATACCTTATAATCTGGATATTTATAGCAGATTTTAAAGGTATACTCGATAGGAGTAAGATTTTTAACCCACATGTAAAAAAAAATAAAATAAAAATGACAGCATGATGCTACTTTCTGAAAACCCCGACAGCGAAGCCTGAGGGTGACACACATTAACATAACATCCATCCCCTCGCCCCTTATTAAACACTGTTGTCTTGTTAAACAGAGATCTTTATGGGGGAAAACCCACAGGGCACACGCAGAGCTACGCATAAGTGCGTAATCCATTACAAGTAATGGCTCCACTCCACAGCCTGATTACACTAACACAGGCAGCATAAGGGGCTTTGATTTCTTCTTCCATTACCATAACTGAGAAGCAGAGATTTCCTGATCTATCAGGTGCTGAATTTGCATATATGCAATCGTTTTGCAGCAGAAAAACTGTAGGTACATAAAGTGGCTCGCTGTTGGGGATTGTCCAGTTAGAAACTTTCCCCTATTGTGCGACTGTGTTTTAGAGCAGATGGGGCTGAACGCGCCTCTTGTTTATGGGTGGTCTCCATAATAGAGGAGGAATGAGAGTTTGTAACATCAATGGCAAAGTGTTCACAGCTAAATATGGCACTGCGAAAGCTCATTTTAAAACTGCTTTGAAAACTAATTTAGACACTCATTTGCCAGATGAGGCAGGTAGCCGCCACAGATGTCTTGTCACAGGTGTTTTTCTTTTTACTATTGTAGCACATTAGACCTCCATTACAGTGAAAGTTGGGCAGGGCTATGCAGGAGTAAAGTAAATGAATCATCATGGCTTAAAGCAGACACACAACCAGCAATCATTGGGTCAGCCTTCATACTTTCATTGTCAGCAATAGTGCAAATATATTTTAGTTTTTTAGTGAAAAAATAAAATGTTCATACCACTGTTAATATTATAGCTATATGCTTAAGGATAATGACAGCTGGTATATATGTCAGTGTAGAATTCATTTTAGTTGCAATGGGCAATAGACCTCATTTATATGAAATTATGCATATACTATACTTTTGTGCAGAGTGCACAAAGTTATTGAAATGAATGAAATGTCCATTTTATGCATTAGTACTTATAAAAGGCAGACAAAGGCAGCTCAAGATTTACAGTCAATTCCTTAGAGCCACCAATTCAATTTCAATTTCAAACAGCCATCTTTAGCATGCTGTCTTTTTTGTAACAGCCTCACAGTGTGGCGTTTACTGTCCTGCTGTAAGTGTGAGGGATGGCAGCATCTCAGCTGAGGTGATATACAATATATTTCTATATTCTGCAAAATCCATACATCAAATACTTGTACTTAACAAATGAGTTTGTCAATTTACTAGATGCAGATTTAGCATTTAGTTTGAAGGTTGTTTCAAGTAGTAAACACAAGGGGAAGATCAAGTTTCAAAATAAAACAGGAAGTGACTAGTAAAACTAAAACTAATGCAAACAGAAAATGAACTACAAAATAAAAGACCTGGCTGAAACCATGACAAGGGCAGGTCAGCATGCCGGTCAGCATGCCAGTCTGGAGGCAGAGAGACCTGCGAAGAGAGAGAGAGGCACAGAACTATGCGGAAGACAGCAAGCACAGTTTATGACATGAATCACCAGTATGAACCAGACTAATGAGAAGAGAGCGGTAAGAGAGTGAGAGGGGGATTTGATGGGAGCTCCTCAGTAGATCATGTGTCCCCCGACAGCTTACACCTATAGCAGCATAGCTATGCTAAAAGTTGAAAAATTATGGGCTCTATGATACCTGTTATTACAGAAACAGGAAAGGTTGAAGCAAGGCGTCTGGACTTGTAGAGTTTTCTAGAAGACGTTTCGCTGCTCATCCAAGCAGCTTCATCAGTTCTAACTGTTTGGTGGGGAAACATGGTTTATATGTGGTTACAGACCTCAGTGGGTGGGTCTGGGTAAAACTTTAAAAAACTTACAAACAATAGCACTAAATGTTTCCATACTTACCTGTGATGTTCTGGCTGACTGGGCCAGGTGTGTCTAACGACTGGCTAACGACTATGAAACTGCCGGAGGGGGACTGGTTGACAGCCCTTTGTTCTTACTGTGAGTATGTGTAAACTTCCTGGGAATGGATGGAATCACTGCATTGTATGTGGTAGAAAGATGATGTCTGAGGCCACCACCTCTGTTAAGGGAAGGTTTTTCCAGCTTAACATAGATGGCTTCCTTGACTCCTCTTTCATACCACCTTTCCTCCCTGTCTAAAATGTGAACGTTGTTGTCCTCAAAGGAGTGTCCTTTGTCATTGAGGTGGAGGTGAACAGCTGAGTCTTGTCCTGAGGAGGTGGCTCTCCTGTGCTGAGCCATTCTTCTGTGGAGTGGTTGTTTAGTTTCTCCAATGTACAGATCAGAGCATTCCTCACTGCACTGGACTGCATATATCACATTGCTGTGTTTCTCCCTGGGAATCTTATCCTTCGGGTGAACCAGTCTCTGTCTCAGTGTTGTCATAGGTTTGAAATGGACCGGGATGTCATGGTTGTTGAAGATCCTGCGGAGTTTCTCTGATACTCCTGACACATATGGAATGGAGATGTTCTTTCTCCGCCTGGTGTTGTCCTTCTTCTTGTTGTTGGGGGGTCTTGTTTTTGTGGCTTTGATGAGTGCCCACTTCGGGTAGCCACATGTTTGCAGGGCCTTCCTGATGTGGTGTTGCGAGGACACCAAGGACAACAATCTGGCCTTCTTGGACTGCACAGTACATATTGAGGAGGACAGGAGCCTCAATGTGGAAGTGTACAGGAAACCCACACACACGGACCAGTACCTGTTGTTTGATTCACACCACCCACTGGAACACAAACTGGGAGTCATCAGGACCCTGCAGCACAGAGCACAAACTGTACCCACCAGCTCAGAGGGGAAGAAGAAGGAGCAACACCACATCAGGAAGGCCCTGCAAACATGTGGCTACCCGAAGTGGGCACTCATCAAAGCCACAAAAACAAGACCCCACAACAACAAGAAGAAGGACAACACCAGGCGGAGAAAGAACATCTCCATTCCATATGTGTCAGGAGTATCAGAGAAACTCCGCAGGATCTTCAACAACCATGACATCCCGGTCTATTTCAAACCTATGACAACACTGAGACAGAGACTGGTTCACCCGAAGGATAAGATTCCCAGGGAGAAACACAGCAATGTGATATTTGCAGTCCAGTGCAGTGAGGAATGCTCTGATCTGTACATTGGAGAAACTAAACAACCACTCCACAGAAGAATGGCTCAGCACAGGAGAGCCACCTCCTCAGGACAAGACTCAGCTGTTCACCTCCACCTCAAAGACAAAGGACACTCCTTTGAGGACAACAACGTTCACATTTTAGACAGGGAGGAAAGGTGGTATGAAAGAGGAGTCAAGGAAGCCATCTATGTTAAGCTGGAAAAACCTTCCCTTAACAGAGGTGGTGGCCTCAGACATCATCTTTCTACCACATACAATGCAGTGATTCCATCCATTCCCAGGAAGTTTACACATACTCACAGTAAGAACAAAGGGCTGTCAACCAGTCCCCCTCCGACAGTTTCATAGTCGTTAGCCAGTCGTTAGACACACCTGGCCCAGTCAGCCAGAACATCACAGGTAAGTATGGAAACATTTAGTGCTATTGTTTGTAAGTTTTTTAAAGTTTTACCCAGACCCACCCACTGAGGTCTGTAACCACATATAAACCATGTTTCCCCACCAAACAGTTAGAACTGATGAAGCTGCTTGGATGAGCAGCGAAACGTCTTCTAGAAAACTCTACAAGTCCAGACGCCTTGCTTCAACCTTCTCTACGTATGATGACCTGGATGACTGAGAATCTTCATCAACAAGAAACAGGAAACAGACTTATTTCACCGATGTTGGTAATTTCTTCATATTGAAATGGACTGCTCCTGAGATTGTAATTAGTATAATGTTACAAAAATTTTATTAGTAGTGTGTTATATTACTACATTACTGTGAAAACATCATATATTACTACAAATGTTACTTTTGTAATGCATTATTCCCAACACTAGAGATGGAGGCGAGCGGATGATTAGAAGCTACGCAAGGGAATATGTGTCAAATGTAATGATGTCCAAGGAGAGCTGGGCACAGGCTGATAAGCAGGAGCAAATAAGATGAGTGGAAACAGGTCAGTCACAAATCTGATCCAGACACTCCCAGCCTTACTAAATGAAAAAAAAGCACCTAATTATGACCCTCCGTCTGTACCTTGGGTTAGGAAAACAGGTGTAGTAGCCCTCCTAAACCAAAATCAGTGTTGGATTTGATTGGATGTATTTGTAATTTGCTTTTGTCTGTGAAATAAGCTGTATGTAAATCAAGCTAAACATCGGGGCTAATTCGGTCCAAACATTGTTGTCCCTGATGTTATTCCTTCCATCTTGTAACAAGGCTGCTGATCTCATCAGTATTGAGGTAATCAAATAACACCTTAAGCAAATTGTTTAAACAAGCTGATCTGTATTGGAAACAAGTAAAGTCCTCACACCTCACTGGCAGATTCATCCTCTCCTTGTTTTCATTAGGTAAATGAAGGTTTTAGGACTGAATAAGAAACTAATTAAATGGCTTTCAGTGGAAGTGTCCTTGGAATGTGCTGCGGTGGACACATCATTACCTTATAAACTATACATTTTAACCATTATCAGTAAACACATTTGTATTTTAAAAAATCAGTCATTAGCTCCTCCACTTCTCTCTCTCTCTCTCTCTCTCTCTCTCTCTCTGTATTGTGTGTATTCAAGTTCATATTACAGTTAAAGTACTGCATCAGTGAGGGAAAGCCACACTGGTTCTCATTTCACTTCCTTCTATCAATTTCAGAGCAATTAAGACCTGCAAAGGGTTTTAATTTCAGATGGGAAATTGAATTCTGTCAAGATATGATCTGCTTTGGGACGTGTTCGCAGATTCATGTGTGTATGCTCATGTGAGTAAGTGGGCCCAATACAAAGACTGCTTTATCACAGTCTTGACAGTATGGGATCAATGAGAAAATACTGAGATATATTAATTAATATAGCATCCCAGTAAGAAAGCCGTGTGAAGTTACATCAGCGTAACATTTTAATGACAAATTAATTTGAATAAAACTGATTTTAATCAGCACGCAAGGTCAGCATGTGAATTGGAGCCCTGGTGGATCACTTGGCAAAAACTGCAGTTCCTCAAGTGGCCACTTGACGGCGGCTCCAAAAAGTCAAACTCTGAAGACCTCCATGTTAAAACAGAAATAACAGCCTGGTGTAAGAACAGGTTTAATGTCTATAAATAATGTCATTCTTTTGTTATAACACACAACTTACAAAGCTGAAGCTGGATTATATTGCACGTGAAGCTGCAGCATAGCGAGTATTTACAACAGCCGCGTAGCAGCACATTTCTAAAGCATCCCAGAAGCATAGCTACGTGCGGCTATGCAAGTTGTACATTGCAGTTTTATTTTGGAGATGTGTCGCATCTAAGACTTGTCAACTACATCAGGCAGACAGGAAGTCGGGCACCAGAATAAAAGAGTTTCCTGTGGATTTTCAAAATAAAACGCTGTGAGACTGAACTCTTGCTGTTTACATTGCTACCAACAGAGAAACACAGCGACAGTCATGTACTGTTATGTGCGGTCACAAATGGAGATCCAAAAGCAGGTCAGTTTACTCACTTTAATAGTGAAACAAAAACAACCACAAGGGCGAAGTACGGATGAAACTGAAGGAGAACAAAAAACAACCACGAGGGCGAAGCACAGCTCAGGTCCAGGGCGAGGAAAAACCGGGTGGCGTGGCTGGATGCCTAGGCAAAGACAAAGTAAATCACTAGAGCACATAGAGCGGCGAGAAGGTGGCTTGTTGCTTACTATGTTAACAGCAGTGAAGAACTGGTGCAGAGGAGAGGGAAGGCGGCGCTTAAATAGCTGGTGGAATGACAGGAAATGGGACCCAGTTGAGAAGAAGCCACGACTTCACCCAGCTGGACCATCGCACCTGGAGAGAGCAAAAACAAGCAAGAGATGAACATAGAGGAGGTGTCAGAGGAGCAACTTTCACCACATTACATGTATGAGGATAGATTCATTTTAAATGTAAAGAAACAGCATTTTATATGATAGAACATGCATTTAATATGGACAAAATAAGAAAGAAAAAGGCAGGGAGAGAAGCAGCAACTGTTTTCAGGGTGAAAGGTGAGAAGCTGCTCTGTGTGTACCTGTGTTGATGGAGTAAACTGAGGTTTCAGTAACGTGCTCTGTAACCCAGCCTGATACCTCTAGAGAGGACATTAACCATCAGGTAAACAGGCAGATTCTACATGAGTTTGTGAATCTCACGAGTGTGGAGGCACGCATGTGGTGGAAATCTGGGGTTACTTGTTTAATTTATTTTAAGGATAATGAAAATGTAACCTAGTACCCACTCTATGAACAGCCTGCTTGGGTATCGCAGCTGTTTAGATCAAGTGGGGTCAAAGAGGACATGAAACACTGTAGTCAGCATCAATATCAAAGCTGGATAATCCATTGGACAATATACTGAAGCAGGAGGAACAGTGATGATTAGTTAGTGTGGAAGTACAACAGTAATTGACATCAGCTAATAATTTTGCATCAACAGAAATGTCTGATATACTGAGGTTTATACTAAGTAGCAGTCAATCACCCACAGTCTGACTCACGTTCAGGTTCAGTCTTGTGTCCTCCCTTCCAGCAGACATGTAGGCTGATACATTTATTATTGTTTTTGTCTAAGCTGACCAGTGCAGACTGATGGTCATTAACACACAGCATGTTTCTCTGGGTCTCTGGATATTTTTGGACAGCATACACACCCACACACACACAACTGGTTGACCTCAAGCCATTAAATATGCAAATCAGATTAGGGAGTGATTAATCATACTAAATGTACCAATTAGTGCTGTGTCACTGAAGTCAGACGGCTACTACTGTGTGGTGAGCAGGACGACTGTGAGGTTCAGAGTTACCTAAAAAACAGAAATTAAACACGGTGGAAATATAAGCTTGATGTTTTTCTACAGTTGCATGAAGCTACAATAATAACTTTAGGATAACTAAGGATCAGCAGAACTGGACACTGTCCTGTGCTAAATTTCTTATTTATTCCTCATTTATTATTACAGCCTTATACGTTTTGGTCCATTTACAGTATACAATAACATATTGTGGAAACAGTTAGTTTGCGGAAGCATATAATTTTACTATATAAAATTAATATAGAAAAGGTGAAATTAGGCTGACTATATGTGTTGTTTTCCTTTAAATGTCTTGATCTTCAACCTGAGACCTGCTTACTCCCAAATTGTCAGAGAAACAATTTGATGAGCATCTATATATATATATATTACAACTGCCCACAGTAAAGAAACCTAGACTGACAGTGAAGAAGCCTGAACAGAGATAGAAACTGAACATGAAGTATTTTTTGCAGGAAAAAAGATCCCATGGAGCAATAGGTTTTTTTTTCAGTGCAGGTAGTCGGTTGATTAAATATGTTATTCTAAAAGAAATTGAGTGGTGCAGCCTTAAATAATTTACTTTCAACCACATTGCCCAAACTGACAGTAAATATGCAAGTCATGATAGAGATGCTGATACAAAATGACTCATCAATTATCTTCCTTTTGCACAGAAACAGTAACAGTAAAGTAAAAGAGAACAAAAACATTGTTGCACCAATGTTGGCCTATAATGATTTAAGTTAATGAAATTAAATTTTTGCTGATTCATAAACTGACTCTCCTGTGGGCTGTTCTCATGCACCTCCTTATTCTTATTGATCCTCTTGTTGATTTCCAGTCTGGACCTTACATATTCAGTATTCACAGCGTGATGGTAGCCATCCTGACATTTGATTAAAGCCCCAATAAACACCTCTTTTTTGTTGTTGTTGAGTGGGTGAGTGTGTGCGATCCTCTGCAGTTGTCATCAGAATTCAGGTGGTTCACAGCGTTGCCCCCTGACTCTCCCAAAACCCAGACAAATGGTAAATATAACCTTTAATGATCCAGACATGCTCACACGCGTTCACATTTACAGGCAGGCAGGAGGGGAAAAAGAGAAAGAGACTGTTTCCAAAAATGAGTGCTCAAACTTTCTTTCATCCGCTCTGCTATATTAATTTCTAAAGCTGCTGGCCATGTTTAATGCATCAGGCATCAGATTAGCATGGTGGGTAGGGAGACAGTCCCATAATTAGACATACCAGGTTTGATCCCTCATGCATGGAGACGTAATAATGACTGAAGTTTTGACAAATGTGGTTTAAAGTCGGAGACTTTTGCTCATAATCTGTAATTGTACTTCACATTTATAATTACTGTACTTTATATTAAACGTATAACTATTTATGATAACTAAAACACAATCCACCATGTGCAAACATTACTGATCTATTCACATAAATAATGTCTCATCAATAACTGCTTTTGGAATATGTGATATAAAAATAGACTACATGATACAGTTCCCCAAAGGTTTGTCCCCCGAATGCCTGACTGGCTGCAGCCAAATCAACACATATCTCCTCTTTACTCACCTTCTGCTCTTCCATTAATGCATCTCCTTCATCCAGAACCCTTAAAGCTCTCAAAAAGTCTGCTATATTGGACATTTTGGCCTTCCTTCTTCTCCTCCTGTGAATGCATTCACAATGGTCTTGTCACCAAATCACTGGCCTACCTGTACCCGTAGTTCTGACTTTTTTTCTCAGAATTCTGAGATAAAAGTCAGAATTCCGAGATGAAAGTCCGAATGTTAAGATGAAAGTCAGAATTCAGAATTCCGAGATGAAAGTCCGAATTTTGAGATGTACAGATCATAGCCTACAGAAATATGATATCGCTGCTATTGGCCTGTTCTGAAGTCCATGAATGAGGACATGTTGGGGTTAGCAGAACAGCACTATGCGCAGAATTCTGAAATGCTTTAAATGGTAGTGGTGTAATCACTGACCTCCCTCTCGATTCAGGTGTCTTGTCTTTCCCTTCCTCGTGTGCTCCCCACCACCTGATTACCTGCCCTCCCTAATGTGTCTCACCTGTGTCTCATTGTCTCTCCCTCCCTCACTCGTGTATTTAGTGATTGTTTTTCCCGGCACTGACTTTCACAGTCAAGCCTTCCAGCTGTTTGCAGCCTTCAGAGTTTTTATTTTGAGTACATCTTCTAGTGTATGACCTTGCAGGTTTTTTTTGGGACTTATCATCTGTGTCCACTTAACTATACTGGGCCTGACTATAAATGTATTTTTTTAGTGCCTTTACACCAGCATCTTGTATCAAAGTCTTTCAAACTTGTTAAAAAAATCACCTCACCATGCTTGGACTGTCTGTACTGCATCAGAGGCTAATGGGCTGATGGACTATGGCACAGCACCTCATCGGGTTCTTTTGCAAGAAAAATCCTACTTAATGTAAAAGATGCCTGTAAAGTCATTCAGCAAATGGTTTCAGAATTGCTGCATCTTTGAGAAAAAGTTTTTAAAGGTCCAGCTTTGAAGCCTCTTGTAAAGAGTTGTGGGGCTGCATAAATGGAACTTTTTAAATGTATTTTTCATGGTTCTTGATCTGCCACTCTTTGATGCCTATAGACAGCCTGTTACACAGAGTGCTGACAGGTTGGTTTGAGTGGAGACCGACATTTCCCATTCCCTTCAATCCCTTTGTAGAACAGATAGAAAAGACATCCAAACCTCCATCCACTCTCTCACTTTACCTCATGTATACAACCGAGGGTCATTTTTGGATACACTCTGAACACCAAAGAAGCTAAGCAATACAATGCAAACCTCAATAAAGGTGCTTGCATCAGTATTCTACCTGTCAAAGACACATTACACAATGCAGAAATAGAGTAGATTCCAACACAAATATAATTATGATAACTATGATTTTTGGTGAAAATAGCATCTTAGCTACACATTTGACTACAGAACTGGAGAGGGAACTGAGTATTTATTTAGAGGATAATCAAACAAATAGCCTGTGTATATTGGAATATTGGGGCAAAAAATTAATTTATGCATTACACAATATTTGCATTAGAATGTCATATACATGTGTTTGCATGGGTCTGTAAAACTGGAGCAGCCAGGATGAATGTGGTAGTGTGGAATTTTTTTTTTTTAAAAAAGGTGCCTTTTTTGCATATTTTGTAGTTTTTTAACTTAAATAAAAACAAAAAAGTAATTAGGTTTATTTATTCAAACCATACAAACCTTTTATTTATTTTTTTGTATTTTTGTTTGCTTACACAAGTTACAAGTTACAAGTTTTTACATAGAGTGAAAGGGAGAGGGAGGTGCATCTACCAGCTACAAAATCAAACATAAAAAACTCTACAACTGCTTCTGGCTGCCTTCATTGATCCTGTCTTTGCAGGTTGTAGCTGTCTGCGGAGACTCTCCCATCAGCATGCTGATGTTAGATAAAGCCAAGCTCCGAGCTTGGTATGGCCTCAAAGAGCTGCTCAGATGGCTGGAGGCTGGAGGCCTTTTTTTTCTGGTCACGTCAAAGTGGCTGTGGGGATATTGGATATTGACAAGCCTTTGGTACTGACAGGAATATATATCAACAGCTGCTGCACGGATTGCACTCAAAGTTGGTCCAAATATTCATGATCCATTTTTGATACTATCACATTCCCATCAGCTTTAGGTGTTCTTGGTCAATGAGCAACATGCTAACAAACAGCATTGTAATGTTAATTCAGTTTTAATCCAGAGTGCACAAGCTCCCCCTGTCTCTGATACTTCTGATACATAATATGAGAATGCACTTCACAGCCTCCACATCAATCATGTACACTGTTTTATGGGTAAAAGGATGAGAAAAGAAAAAACTATTTAACTCTCCATTTGTCTCATTCCAGTAACTCTACAACATCTCTTGTCTGTCCTTTTTTTTTTTACTTCTGTTCACTCCATGTCCCAAACTACCTTCTTTGCTTCCTCACTTCTCATCGTCTGACTGCCCCTGGGTTTTTCACACTCAGCACAAAGGCCAAAATATTTGCAGGAAAAGAGGCTCCCCACAGCATACATATAACGGCATCAGCTGGAAGTCAAGAGCTGGGGGGGAAACCCGAGAATATGGTTGAAACAGGAGAGGGGGGAAAAAAATCATTGCAGAGGTCCTTGGAGGCCATGCAAACTGCACCTCACTCCTCAACGGTAGAGAAAGAGAATGCTCCTTGCACATCCCTATAGGAGCAACAACACAACTTTATCACCTTGATGTGAGGCAGAGAGGAAGAGAAAGCAATGAGGCAGCACACCTTGCCATTAGCGCAAAGCTACCAGAGAAAGGAGTCTAGGAGATGCTAGCATGTACTCAAGCTATTTCTAAACAGGCAGCAACAACAATAAAGGTTTTTGAAGTTTTCCATTCACCGAAACAGTGACAAAAACGACACAAAAAAGCAATGGCTTCTGATTTTTTTTTTTTTTTTAATTTTTTCTTAGATTAGGGCACCGAAACTCCATTTTCCAATGCAAATCAGGACTTTTGGTGACATTTTCTACAGTAACTGGTGGATTAGAGAACATTCACAGATGTTCATGAGTAAAAATATAATGGCATGGTGCACACAGCCTACAGGATATTAGTACTATCAGTGTGCCAGAGGGAAGCAGGAAAGGATGCTTATGTGACGTAAATAAAATAGAGGGTGTGGTTGAGGTGATGTGGTCAAAGCAGGTTGTCTATTTTAAAGGAATAACTGGAAGATTACCATGCTAGCTAACGTTAGCCTCAAGTGCTTGGCAGCATTGTGCACTGCTCCACGAGACAGAATTGGCTTTAAAGGTTGTATAATTAAGCCTCGCCTGCACAAGACAGAAAAAATACAATGCATTACTCTGCAAGGACTTTGGCATTGCTCATCTTACCAGACTGCAGCAACTCAAATCAGATTTTTTTCACTTCATGGTATGATTCAAGTCTGAGTTGTTTTTTTTGTTTTTCTGTTGTTTTTTTTCAGGTTCGTATGGGCACAAAGATCTGATTGTCAGTCCTACTTTTGACTTGATGTGTTACTTCTGGATGTGTTCAGGAAAAGAATCCTTGTGGTCTTTTGCCCATACGCATCTGAGCATGGTCATTGCCGACCTGCAGTTTTGTATTGAGTCCATTGAAGACACTGCAGAAAAGGTTGTATACTTGCTGGTGTACCATGTCGTTATCATCATGTTCGTGTGGGCCTACTGGTAAAACTATCTTCACTAAGCCTATGAACCCCCTGAAGGAGTTCCACCTGTCCAACTCTGACAAGGAGTTGCAGGAGCATGAAGATCGGGGAGAGTGTCAGCAGGAGATCCTGAGGAGGATAGCCAAGGAACTACCGATCTACACATGCACCAACTCTGGAGCAAACCTGATGTTTGCATGTGCTTCTCACCCAATGGCATTTTATCCACATGTAACTCATTATTGCTATCCTGCATCAGTATGTACCTGTTGATAAGGACTGACTACAGACAAGACATTGCTATAGGACACTGCAGACAATTGACACCATTCATACATCACGCGATCGGAAAATCAGGCCCGATTACATGATTTCAGACTCGATCAGAATCGGACATTACCTCCCGATCAGGACTCAGATATATATTTATCAGGGCTGTCAAAGTTAATGCCTTCTATGCAGGGTGGCTCTGTGTCTTGTAGTGTAGGGGTATGACAGCTGCTTTTGGCACGAGAGGTCCTGGGTTCGAGACTTCGATGCGTGTGTGAAATCTCCCAGTGTGTGGCGGTAGTGCGACACACACACACACACACACACACACACACACATACATACATGGGTTTTGCTGCAATGAGTGCCTTTATAGAGAGTCCTGAAAGTATCGGATCGGGACTCGGTATCGGCAGATACTCAAAATCAAATGACTCAGACTCGGACTCGAGGGCAAAAAAACCTGATCGGGACATCCCTAATTCATACTCTACTTGTTTATTTTGTCCCAGATGTCTGGAGACATCGCTTAAAGCAGGGGAGAGTGTAACAGGCTAAAAAAATATATATGTTTAGTTTTAAAGTAACCTAAAACCTTCCCTCTTTGTTTTCTAAAAACTGTTTGCTTATTTGTATTTATTATTATTCCCACCTGGATGGGAGACATTTATATGCCAGTAGGTGGTGCTCTGGTACCAGCGTGGAGCAGTTAGAGAGGTAGAGTAGCTACCTGGTTAGCACATGCGCAGCTCAGTAATAAAGGAACGCCGGCCTGAGCAATATGTACTATTTTAATCACCAACACTATATTCCACTTTTAATCCTGGATCTTGTGCTGTCACATGGACTGGATGCACAAATAACTGAAATTGGACACTCACTGTTATCTGACAATCTACCTGTCTTGTTCTCCCTCTCTGTGTCTGCACTCTCCACCATGATCACCACTCCCGCTCACCGTCTCCGTGTTTTTAACCCAGGGCCCACTGCACCAGCATATGGGTCTGAGCAATGGGTCTGAGGATCACATCCTGGTACCTAATGGCTAGCACATGGAGTTGTGTGGGTTGTAGACACTGCCTCATGCTACCTCTAGGGGTGAGAGCACTGACAAAATGCAAAAGTGAACAAAACATCAGGCAGAAAGGATGAGAGCAGAGAAATGATCTGTGGTCAGCACCTGCAGAACCCTAGGGCTGTCTTGATAACTGCCTCTCATTTCCACCTGTTGTCTGTTCCATTTGCACAACAGCAGCTGAAACTGATTCACAATGAGTGTTGATCCTAACTGGACAGGCTGATTTCACAGAACAGTGACTGACTTGGAGTTACATTAAGTTGTTTGAGTTTTACCCTTATGTTTTTGAGCAGTGATATACATAAATGTGTATATGTGGACATTTACACATTAGGTTAACAGCAATGGGGAAAGCACAGTGCCCTGTGGGGCTCCTACACCACTCATCACCATGTCAGACAGGACACTACCCAGCCGGACAAACTGTGGACTGCCAACACCTATCAGCCTCAGCTTCCCACCCAGTAATGGAGGCTGCATGGTGTTGAAGGAACAGGAGAAATCAAAGAATGTGATTATCACCAGTGTGCTTGCTGCAGCAGATAGATGATGGGGGTCCAGAGAAGATCTCAGACCTGTGGCCTCAGGTATGCCAACACCAACATCTCCAGCACCTTCATTACATGGAATGTAAGGGGACAACTGGGCAGATGACTTCTTGGGTAGAGGAACCAGGCAGGAGGTTCTCCAGAGACTATTTCAGACCACACCTACCTCATGTTGTTTTGCTGAGGTTTGGCTTCCAGCGTCCTCCTGTTTCCAGACCTGAAGGCTCTATTATTGAGGTTGAGAGGGCAGCAGTGGCTCAGTGGTAGAGCAGGGTTTTCCAATAACCAGAAGGTCGGCGGTTCGACCCCAGCTCCTCCCTAGTCATTGTTGTGTGTCCTTGGGCAAGGCACTTTACCCGCATCGCCTCCAGTGCACTCACTGGTGTATGAATGCGCTCCCCCCTGGGGAGCTGTGGCTACCGCTGGTAGCTTACCACTGCCACTGTGTGAATGTGGTGTGAAAGAATAATGAATCTCAATGTAAGCGCTTTGAGTGTCTGCCCAACAGAGCAGAAAAGCGCAATATAAGACCAATGCATCAGAGAGTTAGGGAAACAGCAAACAGTCCGGGTGGGCATGCCAGTGTCCTCACGAAATTTGATGTATTCTGTGATGCATTCCATCATACCATTGATGTCCTCCCCAGAGTGCATCCCAGTCTGTGCTGTCCATGTTAGCATAATAAAACTCCCCAATGATTACAATGAAGGCATTTGGCTGATGCATCTGCAGATGGGAGACAGTGGTGTCGTTAGTGACGTTAGTAGTGGCCTCAGCAGCAGCTGAAAACTCCATTGGCAAATAATAAGGCCGTAGCCTGACAGCTGGTCACAAGCCTCAACAATGGGCCAAAAGAAAAATTAAATACACACAAATTAACTAAGCGTAACAGGGGCTGCTTTAAGAGGCGCCCACCTTGGAAGGCCACGCCAACAATCCAAGTTATTAATTTAGAACTTTGGACTTTTTTTTTTAACTTGGCCTGCTTTGTTACCATTTTGTTGTGTTGATGGAGACCAGGCGGGGCTTGAAAATCTTCTCTGTAGTTACACATTGTACAGATACAGTGATCAACCTCACCCAGCTTGTAGTGCACACCAGTAAATAATCTAGATAGTCTTCTTTGTATAATAAGTATGTCCATAGGCCAATTGCTTGCAGGAAGTTTAAGAGTATTCATGTGATGATATGCCTTTACCAGTGGCAGGTCAGACAGATGCACAAGACTGATCTTGTGCATGTGTGCTGAGGAGGAGGAGGAGGAGGATTTACAAACATGTGGCGTGTGCAGGAAGCAGATGTATCTGGACAGCCGGAGGGAAATCTGCTTTGGAGAGACCATGGTAGAAGCCTGTAAAAGACATTGACATGAGATTTGGTGTCCTCTCGAGTGTGAGGTTATATGCTACGGAGATTTGTGCAGAGGTGTATATTTGTTGACTTGTTATATATGAAAAAAAATAAGAAAAGCAGAGCGGTCAGAAACAAGACGACGAAGGTGAAGGAAAAACTCTAAGCCAAGACATGTAGGAACAAAGAAAGAGGTCAGAGGTACAACAACAGAGCAACATCTTTGTGAAAATAAAACCTTTAGAGTATCTGCTCCTTCACAATCTCTGTGGATTATAGCAGTCATTTTCTATGAAAACTGGCATAATATTTGTTCAATCATTAAGTTTAAGATTATGGTGGTCTCAATTTGAATGTTTCAGTATTTATTCGGCACCTCGCCTAAAGGTTTCAGTGTGAACAAAATACCATCTAATACTGATTCCCACTACTGGGATTTTAATACATTGATTTTAAAATGTAATTTATTTGTTTTGTTTTGTTTAGTTTTTTCATCTGCAACTTTAAACCAAGCAAAAACCTTGGGGGCTGAAAAATAATGGGCACTTGTAGGCCAGCTCTGAAAGTGAGTTCAACTTCAGCTCATCTATTACTATCTATCTATCTATGGATCCACCTCCGTGAGGTGCATCTAGCCAGATTTGCTGAAATGGGCTCAGGTCTGAACACAAATGAGGCTAGCAAATCTGGCTATCTATCCGGATTCTATCCGGCAAATGCTGCATAAACACATCCGTCGAACTCTGAAAGCTTTGGACCAGAGAAAAAAAAAAAAAAAAAACAATGCAACACCCCCGCCCTACTACGGTCTGAATGCGGTCTGGATTTTACGATGCGACACCAAGCGGATAGAGCCGGATTGAGCATGGACGTGTGTGATGTTTGAAAATAGGTCTGAACGTATTCAGTTTAAAAGGTATAAGTATTCTATTCCACTCTAGCTGGATTAACTTTCCCCAGTTTGAACGAGGTCTTATAAATGAAACCCGGCTGCAGCTCTTTTGTTGATTCAACGTGTTTGTGATGCAGCAGCTTCTGCTATGGCTTAATATCGATTAGATGGAACAGTAATGGAATTTGGTGTGTCTGAGGTCATGATTTAATTCCCACTTTACACGGACTCTGTATGTTCTATGTTACTATAAAAATGTTAATGGGAATATATAATAATAACAATCTAATTTACAACCAAGCTAAATACATTTGTTCTCAGTGTCTGTTTTGGATGTGGGGAGAGCAAAGATATGATTTGTTCATCTTTTTTGGGGAAATTTCATGTAGATTTGATTTTTTTTAAAAATTCATTATGATGAATAGTTTGAAATTAAATGACAGGATTTTTTCAATTAGATTGACCCTTACCAGCCTTTTCATCATCTGAGATCTTTCATAATCACCAGCTTTCTGCCTCTCTCTCTTTTCTGGCTTTGATTTTCATTTCCTTTTCTCTACATCTCCATGTTTTCCTTCTCCCTCCATCCTTTTTTTCTATTTGTCTTTCTCCTATTTAATCTGTGCCCTCTTGTTTACTTCACTCAGTTTCTGTCTCTATACATTCCCCCCATCCTCTCTCTCTTTCTGTCTCACTCACTCCTTCTCCACACACACACACACACACACACACACTTTCTGGCCTTTCACGACTTGGCCCATATGACACCCGTCACATCGAGCTTGCAAATAAGTGTGTGTGTTTGTGTGTGAGAGAGAGAGAGAGAGAGAGAGTCCCAACATCAGTAAAGGCAACAGCCTCCTTTTTCCCTCTCCCTTGCTGCTCACTTATATAAATTAAAAACATTAATCAGATTAAGGCTGGAGTGTCAGGTGTGGCGTCGGGCCAGAGACTCCATTTTCTCTCCTGAACAAAGAAATGAGGCTGCAGGAAGGAAGAAAAACACACACACACACACACACAAACTTCAAAGGGCAGCAGGAGAATACAAGGTGTGAGACCCTCTCCTACATTTTATCCCAGCCTAGGGATAAAACCTTTCCTGATGCATCATGGGTACTAGCGCACTGTGGCAACATGTTCTGCAGAGTATTTATGTAGCGTGATCTGTCACGTGGGAATGAGAACGAGGCACCTCAATGCTGATCTTGAACTGAAGAGGTCACAGTGCAGAATTAAATGGCTTGATTAAAATAATAATGTTGCGCTAAGATTTGTTTTTTTGCTGTCTAAAATGTCTGATATGTAATGATCCTTTGTTCGGTTCTGATCTCAATTAAATCTTTGGTCTTCCTGGTTATTTTAGTATTTGTTTTTCTCCTCTTGTATTTTGCTTGGGTTGTTTCCTGTTTTAATTTGTTGTTTGAAAGTCTGTTATCTTTGTGTATCTGTGTGTTTTCCTTCCTCCTGTGCTTCCTGCCTTGTTGATTGCCTGCCTCACCCTAATCGAGCTCACCCGTGTCTTGTTACCTTCTTTGTATTTAAGACCCCGTTTACACATAGCCGGGTATTTTGAAAAATGATTTCTGAAATAACATCGTGCACACATCGTTTTCAAAAAAGTTTCCGTTTACATTAACCCACATAAATATGCTCCCAAGAGCCATCATGACTACACCAGGCCTGTGGGTGGCAGTGTAGGAAGAAGGAGAAAGCCATGCAAGCCAATCAGAAGCCTCATTGACGCAGTCTGGCTCTTTGTGTCAGAAGTTGTTCCAAAATTGCTGAACCTGGAGACCTAACATGTCTCTGCTTCTCTACACAGTAAGAGGAGCTGTATTTGCAAATGCAAACACATGTGTAAACGGGGTCTAAAATGTGATTCAAGAACCAATGCTTAGTTTATTGTAATGGTCCTTTGTTCAGTTCTGATCTCAATTAAATCTTTGGTCTTCCTGGTTATTTTTGTATTTCTCCTGTTGTATTTCGCTTGGGTTGTTTCCTGTTTGACTTTGTTGTTTGAAAGTCTGTTATCTTTGTGTATCTCTGTGTGTTTTACTTCTTCCTGTGTTTCCTGCCTTGTGGATTGCCTTGCCTCGCCCTTATTGATCTCACCTGTGTCTTTTTACCTTCTTTGTATTTAAGTCTTGTGCTCCCC
The DNA here is from genome assembly GCF_900634625.1 of Parambassis ranga. Classification (NCBI taxonomy): domain Eukaryota; kingdom Metazoa; phylum Chordata; class Actinopteri; family Ambassidae; genus Parambassis; species Parambassis ranga. The sequence goes on from NC_041031.1 coordinate 4,663,897, forward strand.
CTTGTCTGTGTTAATACCTGTGATTTGCTTCCTGTGTCACCTGCCCATGCTTCCCATGTTAGGTTTATCATATATTTCTGTTCATTTACCTTTTGTTTGACACTCTGGTAGTTTTTTTTCTCTCTTGTTAGCTTAAGCAATTTCCCCCTGGGATCAATAAAGTATTTCTGATTCTGATTCTGATTTTCAGTTTTTGGCTTTAAATTAATAAAGCTCACCTTCGCCAGAGCAGCAACCTAAGGGTCTTCCTGCAACATAAAAATAAAGGTCGCATTTGGTCATGAATCACCCACCCCAGAAATGACCTATTCTTACACCAGAGACCAGAATTGCACATCTGTGCACATCGATGGCGGTTTGATCTGGTCATGGGGCCTAATACACACTGAAAAGACTGTGTTGTTTTCTTTTGTTTGATTGTTTGTTTTGTAAGGCTGGGGTAAAGATCATGGTTGAAACACACACACACTGTATCCTGATAGTCTATAATGTAACACCCTACAAGCTATCAGTAGATACTAACCTGTCTATTTTGTGTAATTTTCTGTAAATAGTTCAGAATTGGTATTACTTTGTATTAGACTTTGTATTATTCTCAGCTGATATTCACACCTGCTTCATAGAGAATGCTGACTGACTGTCTGTTGGTTGTTTAATACTTATTGTCATCTATAGATTAGTGACAGACACATCACATTAGTTGCTTGTCTGTTAATTGTAAAGCTTGGCAACATAGTTAAACACGTATTTACTTGATGAGTATGAGGTACGTGACATTATCTGATTCAGGGATGTGCAGAGGCCTTTGGACGGGCAGGTGCTCAAAGTGAAAAAAGGGGCACATGGAGCATGAATTTGAAACACCATACAGAAACACCCCGTACCATGTAACTCTTTGAATCAAACCTACCCATATTCATAGAGGGGATAAAGGAGGGGTGGAGGTACAGCCTATATCCACAAAGCCATAATTTAAGCTGTACATTTAGGACGTATGAAGATAATGTGTTAAGTTGAATTTAGAAGATGCAAAATAAACTGTGATCATTCTGAGTCTGCGCCTAAATCTCCTTACCTAAAACATAACAGCAATAAGACGTTAAGTACGCTTTTTACATGTGACCACAAGTGGGCGCCAGATATGAACACAGTGGTTGTTTCTAAAACTTGGAAATACAGACTGGTTTATTTACATTTCCCTTGTAGTGGGAAGGGAAACATTTCATCCTCAGGTGCCATGACATGACCTAAATACAAAATGTCTTGCATGTGAAAGAATATATTACAGCTGCTTGCCAACTTCCATTTACTGCAGAGGGATATGATCAAAAGTCCCAGAAAGAGAATGACAGCAGTGAACAGTAGGTCTGGAATATATTACCACAGATTTCAAATGCTGCTTTAAAAATGGCTCCAAAGGAGGCGGATTGAAAGTGTGTATGATTACACTTAAGTGTAAGTCTTCTGGGCCTTAAAATCTTCTACACCTACAGCTACACCTGATCATTCCAGTGAGGAAAAGAGGTAAAGTGCAGTGCAGGAGACGCAATCAGACAGAGTTGTTAGAGAGACTTTTTTACATTTAAACCAGTTGGGGTGAACTTGCAAAGTGAGAAAAACAGAGTGAACTACATTGTACTCAGTGTTGATGTCCTCGCTAAGCTCTGGTTATCTTTCCCTGATTATTCAGCTCTGCCTCCTTTGTTTAGAGCAGCCAGCTGGCCTCTTTGTACCATTTCAAAATGAGCTTGGTGCAGTCCACACAAACAAATACACTGCAGGAAAAGATGCATATATCTTTGGCAAGATGTTTTAATTGGTTAGTTCTCATTTGTTCAATTGTCAGAAGGTTGTTTTGGGTTTCTGGAACCAAGCAGTAACCTCCAGGGCTGATAAATAAACACATGCACATGTATTGTATGGGATGAAATGGTCATTAAAACATTAGAAAAAAATGATTTACTCAGACCTTCCCAAAATTTCTTCTCCTCTTCATCAGAAAACAGTTGATTACACCTGTTGAAAGGGTTTAGCCAAAAATCAACCTTCAAGCCTAAAAAATGAAGTCCAAGTGTCAATAGCTGCAGTTCCTCTTGCAACCTCTGAGGGGTGGCTCCAAAAGTGATTTAATCTCCATAGAACCCCATGTTAAAAACCCAACTTTAGACCACTACACTCCACTCATCAACTCCACTTTTCTGTATTTGGATTAAGTGGGAGTTTGGGTGGACTGTGATGCTGCCTACATGGCAACTGTCACATCCTCCCACAGTGACTCAAAAGTCAGCTCTCCAGAAACCCACAAGCTGATGGTCCATAGCTCTGTGTCTGCCGCACACACAGCCCACAGAATGCTGCAATGTTAATGTAAACAAGCATTTTAACATGGAGGTTTATGGGGATTCACTCATGTTTGGAGCCACCCTCAAGTGGTGACTCACAGAACTGCAGTTTTTGGCACTTCAAAAGCCTCAACAGGTTGCAGCTTGGATAAGACTAAATGTCTAAAGCACCCAAGACATACATATTATTACTCCTCCATGAATGAAACAAAAGTGACCCGTGATCATTTTTTTTCTGGCATGTTGTAGTTCCTGGCACATCCTTTTCTCTCTCTCTCCCTTCCTTTTCATTTTTTTTTATTCTCAAACTCTTAATTCCTCCATCATGAGATTGTACACAAAAGCTGAATGGTGCTCCCACATAAAGGCCTCAGCCTACTGTCTGGAGTACATCTGGATGTCAGCCCGTCTCTTTTTTCATTCACCCACTCATCTCATTTCTGTTTCACAAATATTGCAATCAATTCTCTATACGCAGAGAAAACGCGCGCACACACACACACACACACACACACACACACACACACATATATATATATATATATATGGTAGTATATATGAAAACACACACACACACACACACACACACACACACATATATATATATATATATATGGTAGTATATATGAAAACACACACACACATTCTTGGGGTTTATCAGCACTTCCACAGAGGCAATAAAAGAAAAAAAATGATACAAGCAGTGATGAGTGGTAATGGAGCAACAACCTAACACACACAGCCAGCCACTAAAATGCTTTCAGAATAAAACGTCCTCAATAAATCACTAGTAATCCAGTTTGTTTTCATGCAGCAACTCAAGTGTCACTTCATCAGGAAGAGGAATACTTCCGCTTCCAGTTTAGTCCATTATTCATGTGTTTCGCTGATGAAGAGCTTAGAGAGAGAGAGAGAGAGAGAGAGAGGAGGAGGAAGACCAGAGAGGAATAAATACATAGAAGGATGAAGGATGAAGGCTAGCTAGAAATATCTGATGGGTGCTGCGATCTACTAGTGTCTTAATTGGTGTGACATACTTGGCAAAAGCAGATGCAGCAGTCTGTGAGGGTCTGTCACTTAGAATGTAAGAGAGATTTATGAGAAAAGGGGGAAGGAGAGGGAACTTCTGTCTCTGAATAATGGCTTTAATCCAGCGAGGCCACGTCTGTAACCCTTGAATGCAACATACCTATTTGTAGTTCTCTATAATTTGCATTGAATTAAGATACGGTTAAATCATCATTTGTTTGTCTCTTGTCTCATGTGATGTCCAGGCACACATTTTTTTATTTTTTTTTTGTAATTTTCAATGTACTGTGGGCTCATTTTTTATTCCACTGTAACATCCTGTAACTCTATGGAAACAGCAGAATCATGGTTAGAAATTCAAATATGTCTTTTCTAAAGTATAACATACCATGTTATACTTTAGGCGGGGGCAGCTCCGTGGGTCGTCAAAAACCAGAAGGCAAGGCACCTTACGCAACTTGCCCCCAGTGCACTTATGTGAAAGAATAAGATGCATTCAGGGATCACAGTTTTTATTACAATGACGTGCAAACTGTAAGCATGTTTTCAGTTTTTCTGACAGGTTTTTGGTCAGCGGAATCTAGAACTGCAGTCAGCACTTGTGTTATATTCATGCTGTTAATGTGATAATGTGACTTATGTAATAGATTTAAGTGATAATCACATACAACATACATTTTCCAAATTGGGGCATTATTTGCTAAAATCATACTTAAATGTGATTACAGGAGTTTTTGTTGATCTGAGGCTAATACATACCATGGGATAGCTTATCTGTAGATCTGTGCTGTTACAAAATCAGTCAGTTACACCTGCCAGAAAAGGAAGACGTGGAAATCTACGTAGAAATGAAATAACTGAGACAAGAGTCAGAGACCGAGACAAGAATGTCCAAGCACCAAGACATGTCTGAAATAAGAAAGAAAAAAAGAAAATCGAGAGACTGTACACATATTGCATGAACATCACCCTGACACATGCTGCTCATATACAAGCATGAAGCAACATAAGATTATTCTTAGAATATCATACCTACATACAGGCCTAAGGCATCCCATACATACTGGAGGATTGTCTTCCCTACAGTGCAGCAAGTTTTCTGCCTTTTGCATTTGATCTAATGCCCCAGCAATAGGTTTGAACTTTCAAACCACGTTTAGTTTTATAGCTAAGGCAGATTGAGCGCAGCTGATTCCACTTGGCTCTCATTAGCACATATGCATAAGCTGACTGCATGCATATGGCTGCCTTGAGGGCGCGTGCTTGCTCCGTCCAGTGGGACCACAGTGTGTTGATCAGAGTGTTGACGTTGTTGACATCCAAGGTTAGCTTTTGTTGTTTTGTTCTTTATTTTGTTTAATAAAATCAGGTCTCCATTCCACTGCCTCCTCCTCAGATCTGGTAAACAATCGTGTTGCTTCCCCGCATCCTCTGGACTAACCAGGGAGCAAAACAGGCTGATCCAGTGTTTATTTCTCCTACTGCAGTTGTTTGGGTAAGTGCATACAAAAAAATCTGATGTCTGCGGTAGGATGTGTAACCATGGCAACCAAGACAATGGTGTAGAACTTTGTTGCAGATGGAATATGTTTGACTATGACTAGATTTCTTATGACTATTTGGGTTTAGGAGGAACTAATAAATATAATAGCCAAATATAATCATTCTCTCGCTGACTCTGAGGTCTGGGAGTGTGTGAAATGGCATTGCTACGGTCTAAAGACAACACAGTTTATCTTGTTCTTTGGCACAAGTGTATGTTACAATCCAAATTGTTACTCTGGTGGTAATGTGGAACAAACTAAGCAATACATAACCAGTGGCTCCCCATCAGTTTCACCACAAGCATGTTTACGACTGACCTCAGTGGTCTGTGAAACCTGTCCACATAAGTGGCACAGTAGATCTTTACTTTTTGCTACATACAGTATGGGATGCAAACTTTTGTCAAATTTTTATCCCATATGTAACATAACATTAATATGCATAACTTAACAAGAATCAACAATTAAAGTTCACCATCTTGAAAATTCTTTAAATTGTTTTGGATAAAAAGCGAAACTAAGTTTTCATTATATATTTTCTTTTAAAAATTAATATGTAAGATGTATTCAAATGTAATGGTAGCCTTTTTTGACAGTTGTCTTGCCTGAATTTCCAGATTACACTTTAAATCTGCCTTTAATGTGCTATGTGCTCTGGAATGTTTCAAACTGTGTCAGAGAAATGTCACGCATAACTTCACTAAAACTTTTATCAACTTCTTTCCCAAGTACAGGCAGTCTAGTTGAAACCTTTCCTTCCATCTCCAGAGTCACAATGGGAGTTCAGCTGTCCTCACTCCTCCTCCCCTTCCTCTTTTTTTCTGCTCTCTGGGTGGTAGATATTGCAAGTGTAAAAGAAGTGTTGCCCTCCTGCAGGAGTCCATCCATCACAGCCAGGCGAGCAGACACTAAGCTGCTCCTCTTTGACATTTACCTCCCCTCGACTTCTCATTTTTCCTCACTGATTATTTGATCTTTTGTAGTTTTTGGATGAGTCATGCTTTGTAGTTTTCATGAATTCAATTTCCACCCTTTCTTTATTTGTGCATTAACAGATCATATGTGTGTTTTGTATAGCCTAATCACAGTATATATAGTATTTTATTAATAATAGACATAAAAACATGACAACACCGATTCCTGCGGGCGATGCATGGATTGACAATTCGAAAAGCATGAATCCATGCATTCTTCTTCCTTGTAAGCCGATGTCCATTGAGAACCATCTAGAACAAACATGAATTGTGATCCAAAGTCCTCATTAATGTTTTTGGTTAGATTGTGTGTTGAGAAAGAGGCACAGAGAAATCTCTCGTCCTGCCTTGTTTACAGACTCAGTCTGATGATTTCAGCATTTAAAATAACGTAAAAACTTCCTACATGTCAATCTGTCTTGAGAGTTTAGCCAGTAAAGAGGAGGACAGACTATGCGCCACTGTCATATCGTCCATTGTGTGGCATGGATTTTGTGACAGGTTTTTTTTGGTGCTTATTGTGAGTCTTCAGTAAGACTTGGTGTCTTGCCTGCCCTCCCCACCTCCCATAACATGTGTGCAAACAAAGCAAGGATGGATGTTACAACTCTCCATCTACCTATCTACCATCCAACAATACAGATCACCATCCATCCATCCCACCCAAACAACTGTCTGTCCATCTATCCATCCAACCAATCAACATTCACCAATAACACAAAATTATCTACATTCTGTTTCCTCTATGAGTTACAATCTTCAGTGCATTTACTCACCCACCAACGATGACAGATTTATCCATCAAATGCATGCATTTTGCTCTCTGTCACATAAGACAGCTGGAGCCATGCACACTGTGTTAATTAATAAGAGGGATGGATAAGGAGAGGAACATATGTAGTCAATGCATCATGCATATATCTAGAAATGTAGTGATAATAAAGTATGTTTGAACTCTGCATACATTTACTTAGTGGAAGTGTCAACTGACAAACGAAGCACCCTAGTGAAATACTCATCAGGATCTGTATTTTCTGTAATTAGGCCCTATGGAGAAACTAGGTTACACTGCCTTGATTCATTTTCATATTTTCCATTATTGGATTAATCTCTGATGTTCCACATTGCGCACGTCTTCCTGTGGGTGTGCTTCAGTATCTTCCATGCATGGGCTTATTGCCAAGTGTTGCTATGCTCCTGGCTGAGGGCAAACAGAGTGTGCAACTCAAGTCTTATTACCAATTAACCTAAACTATGTCATTTTACATTGTTAAAAAGTACAGCTTGTGTACATGTGATTCACAATTCTACGGGTAATCCAATGACTAACAAGCATCCCGCTCTCAATTTTCAAAAGCACAGCTAATGTGATTATCGTGTTTGTTCGTTTCGTATTGTGAACCTCTCCCACGCTGGGCCCTGATCCAGCTTTTGTACTGTAAAGCTCCAGGCGAGCAACGTATACGACAGTTGGCGCCATATCTTCGTTACTCTTCCTGACATGTGGTCCTTGCACCAGCACGGATGGATACGGGGTAACCTGTATCATGCTGTGCCCCAGTAGTCCTCCATTCATTCATTTATTCAAAGCCAGATGACAATTACTCCTACTTTTGGGCTGCACTTCAAAGCCAAGTGATTAATGAAAAAAAGTCTTTATTAACCTCCCAGCGTTGTCTCCAATTTGCTATGGACCATATATGAATCTCTGTAATGAATCTTAAAACATATAATAACTCTTGGGAGAGATTGACCCTGACCTGATAATTACCTATCATTTAGTAGGAATGGTATAATGTTAGTGTTCAATTAACTTAAAAGGTCATTTGCAACATCCTTATGGCTGCTAATAAGGCTTCTATGCATTTCACCTACAGTGAGGGTTATGAGGCAGATGGTTCGTCCTTATGATTGTAGCTAACCTCAGGCAAATCATTGTTGTGAGAAATGTGCATACCTAAAACATGTACATATGCAGACTGCAGTGTTCCTTAACAATAATTAGATTCATACAGTAACTTTAAAACCACAGTTTACACAGTGCTTAACAGCCATTCAATAATCCACATTGAAAGAAAACAACATACAAGAATTCAAAAGCTGACAAACGGATGTTGATTTTTGAAATGGTTGGTAACCAAGTATTGAAAAAATGTACAAATTTTAACTTGTTTTTTTGGTTTGGTTTGTTTCAAAATGTGAATTAAGTATTGAGATAATCATGTGCCATCCTGCAGCACCAGCAAGCTTTGGGTGTCATCAGTATGTAAAGGAAGGTATGTGTTTACGTCATCTGCATATTAATTAAGGCATTTTGTAACTTGGTGTGATCTAGTCAAGAGGAAACGTACAAAATTGAATGAAATCCTATTTTTAACAGGGTTTTCCGATATTTTAAGGCCATCTTCTGCAGCCTCCAGTTTGAGTACAGCCTAATTAAAACATGAGACAAGACATTAGCTCATTGCCTCTCCAACTTTATCGGTTGTGTGTGATAGGTCCATTCCTCCTCACTTCTTCTTTGAATTTGCTAGTGTTAATTATACTGTTTAAAGTTAGAGTGTTGGATCATACAGCCCACTGTAGCTTGGGGTGGGTCTGGGTGGCTTCAAGTCTACCAACTAACCCATTAATTTTGGTTTATTACTGTCAGTTTTGGATTGTCATTGCTGTGGTTCCTTCCTAGGGGAATAAAATTGATGGTTATTTGGTGCACCTGCTAGTCTCCTCTTATTATGTTTGAATGAGCCATTTTAAAAGGCTGTGCCATGATTGGTTTTTGTGTTTTTTCTCTGATATTACCCCAGTAAGAGGCCAGTGCACACCTGCTCCCTGTGCTGGCAGTCTGATGCTGAGGGAATTACTAAGCTAACTTAGCTAGAAGGCATGATTCATAATTAGTGGAAAAAATAACTAACATGTGAGCTCTGATTAACATTGAGGTGCACTTGGCCACATTGACAAAATGACCCATTCCATCCTTTTCAATCTTAGCATGCTAAATGAATGAAACTAAAGTAGTCACAGAGGGATTACCATTAGCTTCATTCTCTGATTTCTAAGTGAAGTTAACAGGGTTCAACTCATTAAAGTATACATTGTAAGGTACCCTGTCTAAATACTAGACAAGAGGGAAGCATTAATGGTCAAAGCCTCCTATTGGAACCTATTGGCCTAAGTGTAACCATATCTATATTGAGCTGTGCATTTAGAGTTTTTTAACTGAAGCTGTGTATTTTGGTGTTGGGTTCTCTCCACTCAACCTCTCAGACCACGCCCTGCATTAGAGAAAGAGACATACTTTAATAATTCTATATCACTTTGTCATTATAGCAGCTGGTGCATTAGTCAACAGATCATCCTAATGTCTGTTGCTGGAGGTGAATAGAAAGCAAAATTACTCTTGTGAAACTTCTACTTCTGTTATGCATTGAGAAGATCACACAGCCAGTTTGGGTTTTCTCCTTAAAGCTAAACCTCTCATGTTTAATGTTTAAATCCTTTCTTGAGGGCCCATCCATTATTAAGGCTTTTGCCGGCAGAACGCTGTTGTTTCATGCAAGTAATGCTATGCCGCTGTCATTGTGTTAAAAGAAATGATTATTTTTAAATAACAATTTAAAATAAAGTACCACTGCAACTTTAAATTCTTTGATATTGTGGCAGATTCTTGAGTCCTGTGCTAGATTGTTCAATATAGTGCAAAGAGCCCTGTTAAAATAACCCACTGTATGAAGCAGGCAGACTTACCTCACACAAGTCATGGCAGATTTGAAGATGAGCTGCGAACCATGAGTCAGGGAAGATGTGGGATGAATACTAATCATTTCTAAACTAATTTCTGAAGAAATGGTTATTTGAAAATGAAGTTATTACACTGATTGTATATATTTGAAGTTAGAAGAGGGAGTACTCTCAACTCTTAAAGTACAACTTGATGCCCTCCACTGTCACTAGTGTTTTCATCCCAGAAACTTTGCATGCAGGAGATCTGTAGAGGCTGTTTTCTAAAGAGAAGTACCTTCTGGTAGTTTAGGAACTTCTCAGCCACCCTGCAAGCTGAAGGGCAGAGCCTCCATGCACTACATAGTATTTTCCAGATTGCAGACTCAATAGTGAATGAGTGCAGACAGCCTTTGGTCAACACACTCTTGTGAATCAATTATACATCTGTCAGATACAGCACATGTTTATGTTTATGCTAATGGAATATATATAGACATACACAAGTCTAGTGTAGAGAACAGGATAGGGATGTTTGTGGGTACATGCAATGTGTGAACCCCGACTCTGGAGTCTGCAGTTTGAGTCCCTCTCACACCAGAAGCTGCTTTGTTTTCACCAGCTGTAACATTTATGTTTTCACCATTAACTTTCATTTTTAATCATGGCTGGATTTGGCATAAAAAACTTACTGGTTAAGCTTAGACATTAAATAAACAGGGTAAGTAGGTATAGATAGAGAGGTAGGTAACCTAAAAGACACAGATTTTCCAAGCAAAGCTTGAGGACTGCAGGAATGAAATATGGACCTCACAATCCTGGTGTAAGGACAGGCTGTGTTGGTCAATTTTGAATGCTGTTATAGAACAACTGCCATTCCATATTAGGGCCACATGATTGTGTACATGACTACATTTATGATTTTTTTTTTTCTGATTACATTGGTAACATATTTTTGTCATAGCCTACATCTTTGATAACTTGCACTACGCTGTACTTTATTTTCTGCTTTATGAAAGACACTTGCTGACACTTTTTTCTCTCATAACACTGCTACTCAATAATATAATCTGAAAAATAATACTTATAATATTCTCTGTGTTTTTTATAGAAGACTGGTAGCATGTCTGCTTGACTTGATAAAAATTTGATAAAAAAATACTGCACTGTCCATCTTTTTTAAGTATTATGCACTTTTCTTTTCGGGTTGACATCTGTCAGCCAGGCAACAAATAAGTAAAAACTAAAACTGCTCCTTCTCCTCACCAAAAATAGCACACACAAATATTTCTAATAGAATGAGTTATTTTGATTGTATAAAGTAGTAAGTAGTAGTTCTGTGCTTTGACTAAATTAAAAAATAAATAAAAAAAATGTATATTAAATATTACAAAATTATTATATTACAAATTACATGTTTTGGACATCAGATACTAGACAGATGGAAGGGTTTTTGGGTTTATGTATTTATTTTTGTCCAATATTGTTTCTCTTTTTGTAATTCAGGTTCACTTTAAGTTCACTTTTATCATGTAAACATGTTGCACATAGCAATACAACACATGTCTAAAACTATTCCTGTCTGTTGTAATGTGTAGCGATGTGAATGCTTTAGCCTTTGAGGACACTACCCTTCTTCATAACTCGTTAAATAAATTGAGAAGATGTGTAACCCGCTAAGCTTAATGGCTTTTATTCTTTAACAAGGGTTCCTTTCAGTTTTCACCTAATCTGACTCTAGATCTCCTCTCTTCTTTCTCTATCTCTCTGTGTCTTCCGCTTTCTCTCTCGGGGGACTTGTAAAGCTTTGAGTCCAATTTCATACACTCTGTTTCCTCCTTTTATTACTCTTGCCCCCCCTCCCCTTTTTACTCTGGCATTTTCTCCTCTCTCTCTCTTACTCCCCACCGCCTCCTCCTCCTCTTCATCACACATCGGACTGGTGGTAATAACCCAGAATGTCGACAACAAATCATCTTCTCTTTTCCAAAGGTTCACTGCATGATGCACGGTGACCTTATGCTTGGGAGCAAATAGTAGAAAATGAGAAGCCTAGTGGCTGAAAATGGCTGTGTCTTGTATCTTAGGCGATACGGTGACACATCAGTGCAGGAACATGACAAGTGTCAGAATCTCAGGCTTGCTCTTTCAAGTAGAAACAGCTTGGTTAGTTATTGTTTGGATTTTTAAAGGGTTTAAAATCTGCAGGTTAAGAAACAGAAGGGAAGACTTGCAACTTGTGAGCTGTGATCAAACCTGTGCTGCTGTGCTGAGGACTATAGTAGGGTGTGTGATAGCCTATTTCATTTTTACCACTATCTCATGCACATATTTTAACACTTTTAACACTGTAAAGAACATCAAGTCTTTCTATGGTGTTCTATGGTGAAAATAACTTATTTAACTGAGTATTTTAACTTGCAACTTTTAAGTATCTGCCAGTATCTGACAGTAGGGAAGGGATGCTGATAATATGGGATGCACAGTATTATCAGCATCCCTACCATGTGAGCTACCCAGAATACACACATACTCACTCACATACTCATACATGTCATTTACATTCACTGCAAATGAAAAACAGAAAAAAGGACTACCTTTTTTATAGCTCCTACTTGCAACATTATGATTTAATGACATGATAACCTGCAGTTCCTCATGTGGCCACTTGAGGCTGGTTCAAAAACAAGACATTTTCCACCTACATTGTTAAATGACCACCATAACAGCAGTTTACAGATGCTCATGTTTATAATTAAATCATGTACCGTGGTGGACTAAGTAGCACATTTTTGGAAATACGATTGAAACATTTGTACAAGAGTTAAAGTAAAGATAAACTGAACTAAACTGAAACACTGTGGTTGGCACAGTGCAATCGCCTTATTAAGAGTAAATCTGCAGACTGCAGAAGGGCAGGATCTGGCAGGTGTGAGGCTAACACCTGCAGACTATCAGACATCAGGTTGGCACTGTTTATCTTAGCCCAGCTCAGCCTGTCTTCGGGATAACAGCTCACTGCTAAGGTGTTTGGCTCAGCGAGATGTTTGGTAGGGCTTGGCAAAAGGCATGCTGACCCACACTTGATATTCGGATTGTTTCTTCAAGCATTTGCCAGCTAACCTGATGGTTCTTTCGGGCTGACAGTGTGCTTTGATCTGAGCTTCACTTCCGTGCCTCCTAATTAACTGGATGCTCCCAAGATCAGACTGGAGGTGCAGCAGCTTTACAGGAGAACTGACTTGTGGGATCACAGTCTTGCCAACTGGCCTAGAATCGTCTTGTCTTCCAATGTTTATCCCATGTCTGCTTCTGCAGTCTTCTCTTTGATGAACTAGTACGGAGAAAGAATCTCTAAGCCTGTCTCTGCCACAATGTGCCATCCTGTGCATCCCTCCAAACTATGTATTTTTAATTATTATTGAACCAAATATGAATTTTTAAATATGTTTTTCCATGTCAGACCTGTGTGTTTTCACTGAAACAGCAAGGGAAAACATGCTGCTCTGGAAGGATCCATTTTTGTTGTCTTAGTAGTACATTAAAGCTAGATAGGCCAAAAGGATTTAAAGTAGATGGTGTTTATATTCTGATTAAATGTAGGCTACCTGTGTTTATTAATCAACTGTTAAAAATACTACCAACCAAAACAAAATGGTTTTCCCCCTCGTTTCAGGTGTCTTGGCTACTGTGTAATGAACCTAGGCTATTATTAAACTTCGTTTTTTTTTCTCATCCTTTTGTCAAGCATTTGAGTTCAAACCTTCGTAATCTTGACAAAAGCATAGTCTTTGATAAATACAAATGAGATGACCTATTTTTAAAGACTGTCATCAGCAGTTGTGGACAGAAGTTGTAGATTAATGAGAGGTGAATTAATGCAAAGTGTGGATTTGTTGAAAAAAAAAAATCCACCAGCTGCTACACTCGGGTGCACCTCTTTAAATAGTGAAATATTGACACCGTAGCCATTTGGGAACCTAGGACCTTTGTGGAGGTGAGCCCACAAGTATTTATGGACTATGTTGTTGAAAGCTACGGAGCAACTTTGATGACATGGTAAAAAAATCTTGGCCACAAAATATAACATGCGCACAAAATACTAATTCCTGGCTACGAAATACTAGTTCGTTCGCACGAAATACTAGTTCGTTCCCACGAAATACTACTTTGTGGCCACGAATTAGTATTGTTATTGACTGGGCGCATGGGAGCGGGTTGCCCGACCAGGACCAGCACCTTTCCCGGGCAGCAGGGATCAGTCAATGTCCCTCTCTGGGGAAATGCGCTGGATCACGGGGAAGCTCCAAGAGCGCAGTGGGTGCCCAGCCAAGAACCCCCCTCCCCGGGCAACAGGGAGCAATCAGTGTCAAGATCTTTGAAAGTTCCAGCAGAAAAACCTAACATCAGTCAAGCATAAAAATCTTACTTCTAGCTCAGCTTCTTTGATTACAGTATCTTTGCTTCATCTAAAAAAGTAACAAATGATTTACAGATAAATTCAGGACCGCCACCCCGAGCTGAAGGTCCTTTAGCTGCTCAGCATAAACAAATAATTAAAATCAAATGAATGACTTGCTCTATAAAGTTGTCGAAGAAAGGAGAAAAGAATTATTCAGGCAAACACAGCTGCTTTTTATATATACATACTGCAAATACATCAAAACTCTTTAAACTCGGGGCCCAATGCATAACACCAGTTATACAACCCTTATAGTGTTTAGATTAGAATTAGACTGCCAGTGTCATGTTATATAATAACACTCATAAGTACTCAGTGTGTGCACAGTACATCAAACCTTAGTACGTTTTTATGAGCAAAGAATCTTCTTGACTGATATAAAAGTATTGCCTGCTGTTTGGTTATATAATACGCAATTTTCCTTGATTTGACTTAAATTAATAAACAAAAAGTTTCTGTGCTTTGACTTTAAAAGCAAGTAAATAAAGAGAGAGCTTTTAATCTATCAATGGCATTTGCAATATTCTTTGTATATATAAAATGACATAGGTGCTGTCACATATCGTTCCTGAATAAGAGCTGAGCAGACTTTCAGACATAATTCAGCCAAGGGATGCACAAAACAACACCAGATCTAGGGCATGTCAGTAAATTATTGAACGGGAAAAAAGGTATTATTTAAATTCTGGAACAGCAGTGCTTCTTTAGGAAACATCCAACTTTTTTGCAGTGCTGTGGGACCCTGCTCTTACAGAGTCAGCTCACATAGCACTGATCTGCTACAAGAGATAAAGGAGGTGACACAAAAAAAGGTGGGGATGGAGTCAAGACAGACACCAAGAGGCTGCAGGTGAAGGCCGCAGACAGAGTGGATGGGCAAAATTAACACAAATCAATTCACAGATTATGTATTTGCATAAATAAGAATCTCATTTACACAAAAGAAGCAGACAGGAGGAAAGGCAAAGAAAGTGCTGAAATAAGCAATAATTAATCATCATCATTTTCAGTGTAATAACACAGTAATGCCACAAGAAGTTATTTTCTGTGATGAACTCTGCTCCTGCTCAGAATAGGGTTTTTTGGACAGTTCATTTGCAGTTCACTAGTCTTATGACACCTGGCTCACTGAAGACCATGGTGAATCATGCAGTAGTTTTAAATGAGTGGCACTGCTTTAAGTGCTGAAGAGGTCCCATCTGTCCTCCAGTGATTGCTGGAGCTCCATCAGTTCAAATGGACACCATTTTCTCCAGATCCATTCATCTCTCTCTCTCTCAGTAGTCGCATTCTCTGTCTTGAAGAACTTTTTGTCTATAGATGTGCTGAAACTCTCCATTAAACTATAGAGTACATCAATTTTTAAAAGGTTTTTCTATCATGTAATTGAGTCATGTGTGATTTTGATGTTTCTTGTAAGATTATTATGCTTCTGAGTTCTTCTTGATGCTTTATTACCAGTTGTATGCTGATGCTAGTCCCCTCATGAGGTGGAATTATAATATGTTCTGCTGCTGATCCCACCTAAATTAATCCACATTAAAAAAATTATTATTATAGAGACATCCCTTAACTTCTAATTGATTCTAGACTTCAGATCAAATACATTCAGAAAGTTGCTTCTGTCTCTAAGCATATGTCTTTCTGTCTGTCTGACTGTCTTGGACACTATAGTGAACAGCACGGGGGCACCCCAGGGCACAGTACTGTCCCCAATTTCTGTTCACACTCTACATAGGGCTTCAGACACTGCTCACAGTCCTGCCACCTGCAGAAGTTCTCGGACAACTCTTCCATTGTGGGCTGTACCAGCAGAGGTCGGGAGACGGAGTACATGAGTGTGGTGGACAGCTTCATGGAGTGGTGCGGACAAAACCACCTGCAGCTGAATGTCACAAAGACAAAAGAGCTGGTGGTGGACTTTGGGAAGCACCAGACACTCCCAAACCTGGTCAGCATCAAAGGTACCAACGTGGACATTGTGGACAGCTACAAATACCTGGGTGTCCACATTGACCACAAACTGGACTGGTCCACAAACGCAGAGGCAACATACAAGAAGGGACAGAGTCGCCTGTATCTCCTAAGGAGACTCAGGTCCTTTAACGTCTGCCAGACCATGCTACAGATGTTTTTCCACTTAGTGGCCTCCAGCTTCATCTTCTACGCTGTAGTGTGCTGGAGCAGCAGGATGAAGACGGCCGACACCAACAGACTCAACAAGCTCATTAGGAAGGCTGGCTCAGTACTAGGAGTGGAGCTGCAGTCTGTGGTGGAGGTGACGGAGAGGAGGATGCTGAAGAAACTCCTCAGTATTCTTGACAACACAACTCTCCCCCTGCATGCTTATCTTATCTTTCTGGTCTTGGCAGTTGGCAGTATATTTTATTAAAGGCTTCATCTACTTCTGGATTACTTCTAGTCTTTCCACTGGACGTCCAATTGTGTTTTCATAATCTAAAAAAAACATACATTTTCATGGAAATGTTTATAGCAACATTTTCAAACTCTCTGAGCTAACTGCAGTGTATTAGCTGTGACCTTTTTAGATGCACTAACAAGGCGGCCGGGGCTGCAATGAGTCGTCAGCAATGCAGTGCTAAAGCCTAATCACCCTTAGTAACCTTAGTAAGGGAGAAAAAACAGGGAATCTGCAAAAATAATGAATCCGCCTGATCACTCTGGGACTGCAGCAGCTTAGGGAGACTCAAATGGATGACTGCGGTTCAAACCTTTGTGTCAGCAAACACCTGCTCTGCTGAAGTGTCCTTTAGCAAAATGCACACGCTCCAGCGGTGGAGAGTTCTCCTTGAGCACAGCCGGCACACATGGACGTAAATAAACGATCAGTTTGGAAATGAGGAACTGATAAGTTCAGAGAGAAAGAGCAAGTGAAACAGAGACAGAGCGAGAGAGAGAGAGAGAGGCATATGAAGTAACCAGCTTGCATTAGCATTGACCTTTCCCAGTGGCCGGGCAGAGCCAGTTGGGGCTAACGCAGGCAGGGACTGCTGGTACTTTGCTAAATGCTAGCATGTCACAACCCATCTCATCAAATCCTTAATTCAACCTTTCCTCTGCCCCAGTGGACTCCGGATGTAATAAGCAATACCTTTGTGGCGTAAAAAAGGCCAACATACCATCAAGGATTTTATGTGTGTACAGAAAGTGAAAGGAAATGAAATAAAATGACCAAAGTAGTGTAACATTAGAAGCAGCCACCCTGCAAGCATTTACCTTTCTAAGAATAAACCTTAATGTGCTGAAAACACCCAAAAGCACATTTTATCATGAAAGAGTGAGCTTTACATAGCTTTTACACTAACAACATTAGCCTTTTGCTCTTGTCGCCCATAACTGCATGTAGCATAATTCCCTTTAGTACAATTCGTATTTGTGAGCATGAAAATCTTGAGGAAGCTGCTCCATTGACCCTGAATGGCTCAGCCTAGCTGGACGTTGAGACAAATCACCATCAAGATAGTTAGAACTTTGTTCCAAAAGCATATCAGTGTTTTGTTCTATTTTTAATCAGGGTACCAAAAGTTAGAGGAGAGACACCAAGGCCTCCATCTTTTCAGCAACCCCTCCAGGCCAGCTGGCAGATAAAATCCCTCTCGTGATCCTCCGGTTGGCCCTGAGGCCCCTACCCAACTGGTTATGCCTGGTATAGTACCTCTAAAGGGAGGTGCCCAGGGGGTGCCTGAATGACCTTAGCTGACTTCTCTCTACTCTTTTGTCTTTACAACAATTCCTGTCCATAGATGAAATGTAAAATTATAAGTTGTGGTGCCCAGATATTAGGATCCTTTGCTGCTCTATACCCAAATGTGTCTGAATCAGAATAGTAATATTACAAGGTATAAAATCAATAACATTGAAATGCTGTGCCATGCTATTATGCTACTGAAGCGACCCAAATGGTAATAAATAGTAATTTATTTTTACACCATGTGCAACATGAAATCTGCTGCAGTCCACTAGGTCTGCTGATGTTGACTTTAATTCCAAACTTCCAACCCCTGACCCATTGTTGTAGCTTTAGAGCATTTATTGAGTATATAGATGATGATTTTTTTGTGTTTGTTGCACAAAAAAGCTTCTTCAGAAATATGCTGATGAAGATTCTCAGTCATCCAAGTCATCATACTGAGAGAAGATTGAAGCAAGGTGTCTGGACTTCTAGAGTTTTCTTGAAGACGTTTCGCTCCTCATCCAAGCAGCTTCATCAGTTCTAACTGTTTGCTGGGGAATCATGGTTTATATGTGGTTACAGACCTCAGCGTGTGGGTCTGGGTAAAACTAAAAAACAATGGCACTAAATGTTTTCATAAATACCTGTGATGATCTGGCTTGACTTCTTCAGAAATATAGAGGCCAGCAAACACATATGATGTCCACATACTTTTGTCTGTTTGGATGGCAAAGAACATTATGCACATGAGGGCTGCTGCTGCATTAAAAAATGAACATTCAAACATTGCACATCCAACAGTTCCTGTGCTCATATTGATTCAAATGCAATCCACGCAGCCTAACCCTCCCCTAAATTACAGTGTAGAATTACCATGGTTCCATTAGAGCTTGTCAACACAGAAAGAATTACAGTTTATCAGTGGTACCCTTCATGCACATCTGATGGAACAGATATGCTCACATTTTAATCATTTTAATCAATGCAGCTGCCTGCACTGGCTGTCTAATGGAAGTGAAGTCTGCTTTTCTCTATTTTAACCGCCTGCTCGGGACGACCTAAACACAACACTGTGCCTGAATGCACACCAAAACTGCTGCTTTCTCTGTAGACTGCAACATGGAGGCTTTAATTAAATAATATTATAGACAAACATTGCATGATGCAGACCAAAGGAATTGATGTACTATGTGTATATCATAAATTAAACATTTGACTTTATTGTTTCCAAGGCTTTTATTTTGATAAGTTTAACTTCCTGTTCATGTCATCTGCATCACAGGTGAGGGGTGTGGCTTGTAGTTTAAATGAGGAAAATAAATGTTTGTTGGGGAAGAGAGTGACAGATGAGGGGAATGTTTCTGGGTAGTCTCATTAAACTCTGCTACAAAATAAGAGTGTATTGCCACATTAAACTCTTCTCCATGGTTGAACCATAAGCACTCAGAAACCACAGGATTACATGCAGGGAATGGAGAACCTTGGCTTTTGAAATGGAGCTCAGAGGAGACCAGAGGAAAAAAAAACCCAAGAGCAGCTTCAGGTGAGTTTGTCTTTGGGTTCTCTGTAATGCATTGCTGATCCTTGGATTCTTACTTTTGGATTTTGAAGAGATGCAAAAGGATTTTGACTGTTATCTGCTATATTTTTAGGTTATTACTTTGAACTTTGTTGCTGTTGACAGAGCTAAAATGTCCTTTGAATAAGATGGTTTGACACATCCTAAATTCAATTTCAGATAATTATGTGTGTGGTTGTAAATGCAAGTTTTCTGCCTTACACTCTGTGTTCATAACTATGGATGCCTGTGTGTCTCTATGGGAGAAATCAAATCAATCAAATCGAATTGAATTGAATTCTGGCTTTTGGCTTAACAGATTTTGCTACCCAACTTATTATCCTTACTTCATGGTACATCCCACCCTGCATGATTTAGGAGGACACACCTAGATGTTTGTACTTTGGTGGCTCAATAAATTGTAGTTAAGTCTGCATTGTGGTACATTTCCTGTTGTGTGGCACCCAAAAAAACATTCCCACAATAGCAGTATCTGGGTAACTTTGCATACAACCTGCTGAATGCTAAAAGTTCTAGCTTATTTTGTCACTGTAGACTAGTTTGGAGGTGCCCTACGTTTTTTTTTAGTTTTATTTGTATTCAAATATATATATATATAATTTGATCAAATTATCAACATATCAGTCAGCTTTCAACTAAAATGACCTGCATTACAAAGTGCTATAAAAATGAATTTAACTATTTTACAGGTAAGCAGCTTGAATAATAGAAGGGTGTACCTCTCTTAGATGTGAGGTTGTCATCGCTTTGTGATAAACACACATTTAAAATTGATTTGTTGATTGTATCATTTATGTCATCAATGCAAATTATTGTGCAGCATGGAACTCTTCACAGAATCCTTTGTCCTGTTGAACTCACTTTTATGATTGCACAATACACACACACAAAAGACAAATGTCTGGCCACCATGCACAGTGATGGGCAGTAATGACTATTGGAAATCATAGCAAATGGAATCTTTTCAGCACGTAGTTGTGCATTTCAAAACACATGGGGGGGGGGGGGGGGGGGCTGAATGACAATGAAGACAATTACTAGACAGGACAATAACCACGGCTATTTATTCCAATTTGACATCACCTTTTCCCCACACTAAGTGGCTTACCTTTAAC
Source organism: Parambassis ranga (assembly GCF_900634625.1). Classification (NCBI taxonomy): domain Eukaryota; kingdom Metazoa; phylum Chordata; class Actinopteri; family Ambassidae; genus Parambassis; species Parambassis ranga. The sequence continues at coordinate 4,684,359 of NC_041031.1, forward strand.
TGAAATGGTCTCAACCCATGATTAGGAATTATTGTAATAATAACAGATGCACTTTTTTTCTCAATGTTGTATCTCAGCTCAGTTGAATCCTAATGAGAGTACTGCAGGCAGTGTCAAGGCCCCATTGAAACACAAGGAAATTTTCATAATTGTTCATCCACCAAAAGAATCGCTCACTTTTCCTAAAATGAACCCCTATATTTTCATGTTTCTAAGGATATGCATGGGCAAAGGCCTCTGTGGTACCCCAAGAATGCTGGTGTTTTAGAGTATTTTAACAAGCTTCTCCTAAAAAAATAGTCTCACCACCATGAATGCATGTTGATGCATATTACATAGTGCTTTTTACAATCAGTAAAATGTCAACAATCAGCAATTGTCTCAAGCTGCTTTACAGAAACCCAGAGCCTGAACCCCATTAACAGCAACAGTGGCAAGGAAAAACCTCCTTTTTAACAGGAAGAAACTCGACTCATGAGGGAGAACCTTCCTGCTGATAGCTGGCCGGAATCATTCTTGTCTTAAGATTGTAACAATGAAAAGTTCAGCGAAAGCTACAACCTTGATTCTTTGCTATGAAACAGGAAGTTGCTGTATTTCTATATCCTCTATCTAAGGCCAGGTTTTACAGCAATGGTGAGCCCAGAGGTTGCAGGGTGGACTGCAGTTTTTGATACTTCTGCACGAGTTTCATGCCTCAGTCCTGGAGGTTGGTGCTGGGTATACACCAGCTATCTGTTAGCTGTGCCTCTTTCTTCGATGCAGGGAAGCTACTTTTATCAAAGTCTTTGTATCCAAAGCAGCCTCTTGTCATAGCTGGAGACAGGAGTTATGAAAACTGTCATTCTTATAGTTGTGTCACGCTATAGTCAACATCATCATCATCATCAATTTAATTACTGAAAATTTCACATTAACTTCTAAAGGACCTTCTAAAGCACATGTTCTGATATTATATAATTAATAAATGTGTGATATGACCTGACATCAAATGTTTTTTTTTAATAATATCAAAATAGATTAAATATAAAATATGTGAATAATATACATGTGGCTTAAACATTATCAATTATTATTATTATTTTGCCAGTGATCAAGAAATATCAGAATATCTTGGTGTTATATAATATCTTTACAGCAGCCAAGTAGAGTAATTATTACATGACTTTTACTGTATGCACCCCCAAAGAAATAGTGAGCTATGGCCATGACAGGTGATTTAAACTAATTTTAGACAGCAGGACTTGGGTGGCCATATTTGTTTGTTTTTGTATTTCTGTGATCTCATTTATGCACGTGCAGTCTTAAAATGCTGCATGGTGTGTTTTTTTTTCTTTCCGGTGACTATGTAATGTATCTTTTTCTATGCCCTTAATATTTCCTATATTATAAATCTGGCCCATATATGCTGTTATAAATGTGGATATTTACTGCATATAATAAGGAGTTTAATGGCTTGTTTACAAAATGTACTTTCTTCCTCTTTTCCACTCTCTCCCCTCCAACCGCCCAATATGCCCTCTCGACATGTCTACCCATCTCCTGCGTTCTCTCTGTGGGCCCATTAAAACCAGCATGGTGCTTTTCTTAAGTATGATTAGTGGGGCTCCATAGGCCATCAACAAACAGCTTATCAACACAAACCCATGAATGTTACATGAATATTACCAATGCATCCTAATAGGGATTCTTGCCCAACACAATTTTTTTTCTGTCTCTATTTGGTGTAATCAATATTTGTCTCAATTATTCCTGCTAGTTCCTCCTATGATCCTCCACAGATGATATGCATCTTCTCACCTTTTACCTTTTTTTAGTTTTTTTTTAACGTTTTACTCAAGTTGTTATGGATTACACTTCCATTTGTATCATCATCTGTATCAGTGGTTCAATCGGGTAATGGTAATTGTTGTCACTACATTTCAGTATAGAAGGAAGATAGTGAGGGTGAGACAGTGACATAAATAGATAGGACGAAAAAAACCCTGTCTACTCACTGTGTATTTATCACACTTACCTGTTATTGCACTCCACTTCTGTTGTTAATGAAATTTGAACCCACACCTTCTGAGAGGTCGCAGCTGTATGGTGCATTAGACCACGCTGAGGAATTTACCTGTGCTGTCAAAACTTAAGAAATGAGAGCATAATGTCCTTTTGCTTTCATTGAAAACAATGTGCATTATCTGCCCCATTTCAAAATACTGGTCCTTAACCCCACACACTATATTCTAAGTGAAAACCCTATTTTGATGCTTTCATTTTGAATACAATGTTGTATTTTGTGTAGCCTGTGTAAGTTTTATGTGATGTATGTCACATCAGTTCTTCGGGATGGGGCTGTTGATCTTTGATGGGAAGATTTTGAACCCCCCTCTTACCCTTTTGTCAGGCCTTCATACCTGTGTGCTTCAGCCACATGGCCTGATGTTCAGCAGTACAATGATGACTATTTTGATAGCCGATTTATCATATATTATTTAGTACAGAAATGAAAAATCAACTAATCAAACCAGCTTTTAAAATAAGGCTGAGCTTGTTTTACACATAACCACGCAGACATTAAAACATGAATGCTTAAAAATATTTTATTTATTAAACTTACTTTACAGCTCATTAAAGTATTATTAATAAATCAGCTAAATTAAAACACTGTTTTTGTCAGATTAAAACAAAGAACTGACAAATATAATCACATATCAATAGGGTTAATATACCTGCTGATATATAAAAGTACATTTGAAAAGTCTAAATCTATTTGTTCAGCAAGCCAAATTCTAATAAAAAAACAACAAACCAGCTCAGTAAGAAATAAAGCACATTGTATACCATTCTGCTGTCTACAGAATGTTTTGCATCTCATAACTACATATTAGTCCCAGTTTATTCAGACATAGGAAGGCCTGCATCCCCACATGATCTCTTGTTTTGTCTAAATCTGCACTGATGTTGCAGGATAGATAAAAGGCTAGATATAGACAGGCTCCAATCTGTATTGTTGACTTTCAGTGGTCCAACATGCATCATAATGGACATGCTCTCAGGCTAAGCAAATGCTCTTTTTCTTTCCCTCATCAATTTTTGTAAATTATTTGTTGCACCTTTAGTCTGGGCTAGTGTGAAGCCTGTATTTATAAAGCTTTATCATGGACTAAAAGTTGTGGCCTTATGAGTTTTGTGTTGAGGATTGGGCCACATGACATAGCATAGATGGCGACAGGCAGTACACCTATGGGCAGACTGCAACGATTACTCGAGTACTTGGGTAATATTCGAGGGCAAAATACATCGACAACTAATTTAGTACTCGATGACTCGTTAGTGACGTCATCGGGGATGATTTTCTCGTGGCGTAGCGGGATGATCAGCGTTTTGGGCGCAAGAGGCCCCGGGTTCGAAGCGCAGGTGAGCCGTTTACACACAACACAACACAGTTTTGGCGCCGGGCATGGAGGCGGTCGCAGCCTGAAGCAATGACACTGCAGCGGTCCAAATCAGGTATTCACCTGCTGCTAGATGCAGCCGTATCAATGGAAAAACTATGACATTTACGCGTGATCCGAGTACTCGAGTAATCGCAAAAATAGTAATACTCGGCAAGTAGCCGAGTATCAAAAATACTCGTTTGTTGTAGCCCTAGAGTAGACACTGCAACACTCTGTGTCTCTTCAGTGGAATGACTGGTTTATAGAGAATCCCTGTGTGGGTACCTGTGTTGTCACAGAGCTGGTTTGTCTACTACAAGAGGCTTCCCCGCTGTGTGTGGAGAAGCGCCAGTATGTAGTAGTAGCCCTGCTGTTAAAGTGATTAACAATACTGTCAGTTGTGAATATCCAGTGAAGCTGAGAATAGTTATCCACCCGGCAATGTGTTGTGTTTACGATCAAGGATTCAGCACATGTCAAAGTCCAATGGTGCACCTGCTCTTTAGATGGTATAGTGCAGCATAGCTTAATGGGATGTTAACCAAAATCACATCAGTGATGTCACCCACAGGTTTCTAAAGAGCTGTTTTGAGTGTCACCATGTTGGCAATGTCACAGTCTGCCTAATCCAAAGAGGTAGAGCACAGTCAATAAAAAAAAAAAAAAAACATCCGTGTGAGCAGCTCATAAAACCAAAACAATTACCTGATAGATGTTAAATACCCTTTATTAGCTGTGTAAAAAGTTATATTTTGGTAGTTATCGCTACACTACAAGAGGTCAGTTCTTCTTATTAGTGCAACCATGCTTATAAAATAAGGAGCTTTAAATGAGACGTTTTTGTTGTGTTAGTTTGACGGTTTAAATGCAGCCTGTGACCCGAAAAAAACACTAAACTCAGTTGTCATTGAGATGAATCTGTTGTCATTCAGTTGTGTTATCATCTTTATTGTTACCACTATTCACTATCTTTCTAAAGCTCCACACAATGTTCATACTTCCTTTGCCATTGTTCTGGATGTGTTTTAAAAGGTGCTGACTGTGTAATTTCTGGCATAAACGATCACACGCAGGCATCCACTGTAATACTGCTTCAACTCTGGGCAGTTCAGTTCATGAAGGCCCTGGGTTCAATTTGAGCGTTGATGCATCTGCAAAGGATGCTGACTGCTGCTTAAGTCACGAGCAAGGAACAAAGACACGAAGGGAGCAAGTGTTAAATAGATCGCTATATCATTAGGGCTGTAAATGACACGGGCGCCACAGGGCTCAGAAGGGAAGGGACTGTGCAGAACGTAGGAGGCTGGGAGGCAAGGAGAGCAGAGATAACAAGAGGAAGTGTTTACAGGTCTTTTTATTTTCCCATCGTCCTCGGCAGTAGAAACGGGAACATCCACCATCACAGACAACAAAAGGCACAAAAACATGTAATCGCAGCCTGTCAGGAACATAATAAAGTCACATTTATTAATATCTACGCATGCATGCAGCCGACAATAACCGGCACAAACACGCAGCAGATACACTCCCACACAAGAATATCTTAAGACCTTCCAAAATTATCCACGTTTATTTTTCTAGTGCTTTAACAGAAGCAACATGAGATGTTTCCACACGATGCAGACATTCTGCACATTCCTGCACAGGCCAACAGAGAATGGCCTTGATGATGATGATGATGATGATGGTGATGATGATGATGATGATGATGATAATGATAAAACCTTACCTGTAATGAGTTCAGAAGAGGAGAGCTTCAAACTCAGAGACTCACAGGAAGCTGTTGATATATGGATTGTAATTAGGGCTAATGATACGCAGTGTAAGTAGGAGTGCTTGTGTAAGTATGACCACAATTGGTGATAATGATACAGGAGGTGCTTTACAGTACAGAGTGAGTGAGAGAGGTTAGGTGATGGAGTAATAATACCTGTTGATAGGGTGGATGGATACAAGTAAGATTCAGACGTATGGCACTCATTATAATAACTGTACCATTTACATCAATCATCAGTCATCTTAACTACAATAATTGCATATTGTATAGCTGACTTACATGCAAGTCTAATAGTAATGTACTGCCATCCTGCACAGCTGACAGACATGTTATAGGCCTGGACTGTACATAGAAATGGATGAATCCTCAGAGCAGTTTGTGGTATCCCTGTGTGCTGCCCTGTTGGCAGCACTTGAGTCTGATTGGTGGAGGCAGAAGGGCTGATTGTCAATCAACAATTGAGGGCCCATTTGATGCCAGAATACATTCATTTATTAGCTGCAGCAGCCACATATTGAAGCATTAATACTTTACGAGAGTGGAGAGTGAGTCTAAAACATTTTAGACTAGAGGTTTAAAACACCACTGTTATTTATCTGGCCCCCTCACTCCTCGTCAGTCCTCCTCCTCCTTGTCCTCCTCCACTCCTGGCTTTAAAAGGTGTCTGTGAGAGAGGTCTTGTCCGGATTTAAATACTCCATAAAGTTAAGCTGAGCGATGTCAGACTACACACCAGAGTTTTCCTCAGTATTTGTTAAAACTCTCAGGAGCAGCAGAGATAGGAAGGCTAGAAGAAGGAGAAGAGTGATTTAAAGCTGCTGCAACAATCAGACAGTCCTATGTGTGGTCAGGATTGTGACCAGGTTCTTTCTTCATTGCATTTTTTTCACATTGTGGTGTGTTTTCAGTTTAAACTGGGATTGTAAAAAGTGTGAACTTGCAAAAGCTAGCTAATGTAGCTAATTTTAGTGTTTCACATTTGCCATCAACTGCAGTCTGTAGTCAATGTTACATACTTTAGAATTGACAAAGGCCCTCAATAAATTATTTAATTATGTGTCTTGTATTTAAATACATTTTTTAATGCAGCCCCTATGCGTTGTTACATTTCAACACACAGTGACCATCTTGCTAAAAACATAGACATACAGTAGTTAAGCAGGCCTGGATGAGGGCACAAGTTAAGGAGAATTTTACACTGGCCAGGTAGTTGTTGATTGGCCGTTCAGTACAATGACCCAATCACTTGGCTGACAAGCTGATCAGTGCCTGAACTCAACAACACAAAAGTCGCAGAAGTACTGCAGAACTTTCTGTTACATAGATCCGTATAATATATATCATTCCTATTGTTTCAGTTTAATAAAGCACTGGTAATTCTTTAATGACCTCAATAATCAGACCAGTCTCATGTGAGTCCCAGGATTATAGGTTACAGTTTGGACTCCCCCCCCTTCCTCCCCTCCTCTTCTCTCCTTGCCTCCAGGGAGCTGAGCCTCAGCCCCATGACAGAGCAAGTCTTTTCTACCACTTTGCTGAGCCTGCAGGCATGTCTGCTCCTCCTGCTGCACCGCTAACTAACATTCACAATATGTGAAGCTGTCAAAATGGCAGCCTTACCCGTCCTAGTGATGCTGAGATGCAGCTTTGGGTTTAGGAGCTGCTTTGGAATGACACTCACACACAGCTCTGATTACAAGCACTTGTATAATGACTGCTTTGAAGCCAAATTCTTACTCATCTCAGTAGATTCTTAATGCAACACTTCTAGAGCGTTAGTTGTGATGGCTTTCATTATGTACGGCCGAAAGCCAGTGCTGGAATGCTGAAGGGAAAGGAGCTCAGAATTAGAGTGCAGTTCGCATCACTTTACCTCATGTACAGTTTGTGTGTTTTAAAGTAACAACGTTTTATTTACACAGAGGGAAAATGGTGCTAACTAATCTTTGGGTCAAATGAATCTCATCTAGACAGAACTTTAGTCACATATAGTTAGAATTTTTGGGGCTCCAGCTCTTTCTAAGCAGGTGATTTCAGGAGATAGAGATGATCATACATTGATTTCAACACTGCAGGCATGAAGTGAAGGTTTGCATTCAGAGAGGAGAAAAGGTGAGAGGAGGTTGGAAATCCTTAAGACAAGTGCAAAATAGGTTTAAACCAAACGTCAGAAAGTGTATATAACAAACAATCAAATGGAACCATACATTTTTTACTTCTTGCACTCCCCCACTGAATATGGAGGACAACAAATAAAATGTGAATTCATGAGTTTTTAAGATTTATCAAGCAAATGAAACCTCTAGCAGCCTCAGGGGACTCAAACCCCAGACTACTAAAGTTAAGGTCCAGTCCACTGCATTCACTGCATTCCCTCACCCACACACCTGTTTACTCCAACTTCTGTAGCTGCGCTGGTCCCATTTACAGATGACAGTGGGCAATACGTATAATATATATAATATATAATATAATAAGTGTTCCAATAATGATAAACACAAGGTCGTACGTGTTAGGTTGTGTTTGTTTAGGGCCCAAAAGCAGACCGCAGGCGAACAGACAGTTATAGGTTGGTTTTAATAACTCGCCAACAAAAGACAAGTAAAACAGTTCCAAAAGGTGTTCGCCTGAGGAGTGAGGAGGGAGACAGAAAATCACTTAACTAGTCAAAAGGACACAAAAGTCCACAAGTAATCACTAAGTAGCCTACTGCAACACTAGGTTGAGCAGTGGCAAGAAAGTTACCAAAGACAGCTAACAATCCAGGGTTGGTCTGAGGTCCAGCACCACCATTTAAGAAGATGAGACCCAGGTGTGTGGCCTCCAGCCAGCAGGAAACTAAACCCAGCCACTCTGTAAAGGAGGAGCCTCCCAAAGGAGGGAGAAAAAAACAAAACAACACAAAAATCTATAACAAACCCCCCACATAACAGTACGTCAGGAAATACCTCCATTCGATGTATCACAAGGGTGTGATCTGAACCAAATTTGGCATTTATGTGTTTATTTATTCTGTGAGGATGTGTAAACAAATAAATAAATGTTGTTTTTGAACATACACAAATGTTTATTCATTGCACTATTCATTTATTAATTGGGTCAGCAGTACTAATCTTAGTCTGATGCAGGATTGGTTAAAGTAGTGAATTTATATGGAAAATGTACACACACACACACTACAATTTAACACACAATTTAAAAAAAGTTATATTTCTCCATATTTCTGCATGCATATATTTCTATATATACGTTTGTCATTTTTTTTACCTCCATACTTGTAAAAGGTATGTAGGTGATCCTATAGTTGCAGAATGTTGTATTTAAAACACTGTCTTTATGTAACATTCACTTTCCCTTTGTGCTTTGAGTGAAGATATGTCTGTGTTTACAGCAACAGCCCAGAGGACCAACTGGCATGTTGTGCCAGTGATCACAAATCCACTTCGAACCTCTGCTTGTTCCCTAGATATTTGACTCCGAGCCAATTTACATAAATTTGCATGTTAAGTAAGATGCATCAAATAAGGGCAACATTATGTAAATTTCTGAAAGCTAATTATTAAAGCTATTTATTTTTGGTTTAATTTTAGCCAGGCCTGGTTAACTAACTAAGCCACTGTCATCACACACAGGACTTTCTCACTCCTGCTGTAACACATCCAGATGCATAATCAGGGTCTGAAAGACACATGAAGCACAGGACAGCATTTTGGATGAGGACGGTTTCTTACTTGGACTTAAGTGGAAGTCCATTTTTTTAGAAGGAATACATGCCATGAGACCATAGCAGCCGCTTCTTTTCAGGTAGTGTATCCTGTTGTAGAAGCAATATGATGTAGAAGTGTAATTTTTCACCCATGGTAGCCAACAACCAAACAATGTGTGTGACATTTTGTAGACAAAGCAGTGGAACATGTCCTGGGTTACATTCATCCATTGACTCATTGTTGCAGCTTTAAAGGACATAATGAAAATCAGATTTTAGATGGTTGTGTTTTTTGTTGGTCAAAGAAATGATCTTCCCAATTCAGTGTGGAAAACTTGCCTGTCCTGACCTTGCAACCTTCATCAGACTTTATAAATGCTTAATAGGCTGTAGTGTAAACCCTATGTCTAACAAGATAGATGTAAGAATAAAAGTAGACTTTATTTACCTCTAAGGTAAAATTAAGTCTAGTAGCAAAGAAAATATAAAATAAGGTGATGAAGTCATACATACATACATACACTTGAGGAAAATATCATGGTTTGGGTATTATTATATACAATATTGACCAATATTTCAGGGCCAGCATACACTGGCCCTGAAATATTGGTCAATATTGCCTGGCTCATATTATCATGCATCTCCAATAGGAGTATTGATCTATGTAAATGTAGATAGAATGAGGATGGAAACAGCAGCAGCAGTCCCATGATGTTGTAGGGTCTGATTGCTGTGTTGTTATATATTGGACCATAAGTAACAAGCAATTGTTGGCATACATAGGTAAGTAAACAAGGAAGGAAATGTTTTTGCAGTCGCAAAAGATTTCAAATAATAGGTTAGCTATCTGGACTCAAGACAAATCTGTCAAGTAACTTTTCTTTTCAACTCTGGAAAAATATAAATGCTTAGACAGCCACCACATTAGCAGGTCTTGAAGGTAACCAGTAAGCATAGCATGCCTGGCTTTATTTAAGGAAATATTTTCAGATTAACCTTATACTCTTTCAGGCTACTAAAAGGCCATTGATTCTGGGTTTTTGTTGGTGTAGCAAAATATCAAGGCTGCTTGTAAAAAAAAAAAAAAAAAAAAAAAAAAAAAAAAAAATACTTTACAGTGTCAACCATGCATTTCTAAATACATAAATAAGTACAGTCTCAAATTGATCATGAATAAATAGCCACAGCTGATTTTTGGCATTTAAATCCATAATTCAATTCAGGTCAGCTTTGCCTGATCTTCTTTTTAAACCTGTACCCAGCTGAGGAGACTATACTATAATTATATACCATTTCAACACCTTATATTTAATCTCTGTAAGCCGGACCACCAGATGTTCTTATTCCATTATGCCTTTAAAACAATTGCCACAGATCACCTAAGCAAAATGACTGGCCAAAAATATGAAATGGAAAAACACTTAAAAATCGTATTCTCCATGCTCTATTTATTATTATGCCCTCGGCGGTACACAGGGAGCTACAGGCACTCTTCCTCATTCCCATTTTGCTAACCTTGTGTGTGTGTGTGTGTGTGTGTGTGTGTGTGTGTGTGTGCACGTACCCCACTTCAGATAAAAGCTCGAGAGACACCACTAACCGTTTTCCTAAGAGCCTTATTTCACATGAAGGATGTTTATCAGGGTGAACTAGCTTCTGGTTGCCTCACACATAGAGGACAAAAAAAAAAAAAAGAGAGACGCACTTAGAGATAAATAGACACCCCACCCCTCCCCATGCGTGTACCAATCTCCACAGGCAGGCACTGCACATGTGTGTGTGTGACAGCCCACTGTGCGTCATGCTGCTGTTGGGCTATTCCTGGGGAGAACTGCAGCAAACACACAATGTGAGCTCGCAGGGTGAGTCACCGGGAACTCCAGCAGGGGATTTGGGCTGTTGAGTAACATTTTTTAGTCAACATATAAAGTTATTTTACAGATTTTTAAAGTGTTTTTATAAAAACAAATCTTCACCTTTACCAGCAAAATTTAGCAAATAAGATCAGTGCAACAACAAATAGAGATCCAATGGGTGTATTACAGCAGTTAGGATGATATGAACATGTTTCCGTGAAGAGGCTCTGGGGAAAAATAACCATGAAGATTTATTAAAATCAGGCCAGGCAAACTGTAATTTGTTAAATTGTAACATTAAGATGCTGTTTACATTTGCAGCCCATTAAGCTGATTAAAAACATGAAGGGAAAAAAAGGTTTATGTTTAAAGATGTTGATTTCCGTGCGGCACGACAACATTACAGAAGGAACCACATGCCATATGTAGCAGCAGCAGGAAGACGTGCAAATATATTCCTTATTCACAGAAGGTCTTACACGAAAAGCAAATGTTCTGCCTAGAAAAAGCGTCATTACACCTTCTCAGTCTGTTCAGCACCTGTGTGAATCAGCTTTAATGTAGCTGTTAGCGTTGCACATTTTCTTAAAGATTTTGGTTCATTAACAGATGCACATAGAGCAAAAAACAAGTGTAATGCCCTTTACTTTGTGTCTGTTTGATATCATTCCGGACCAAAAATAAAAAAAACTACCAGTGGATCTCCTGGGAAATTAAGCTTAGCTAGAGTTTTAGAAAAGAACATCCAATTGAGTGAATGTGGACATATGTTGCAAAGGGATATCTGCCTACACAGCACTTCAGGATATTTCTTTTTATTTGCTTCAAGTTGTCCTAAGCTGGACATAAATAATTCATGTGTGCTAGGTCACATGGTTTAATGTAACTTACTCTTTTATATGTATAATGCAAGTAAATGTATAAAATAAAATAATATAATAATAAATAAGATAATATGTTTCTCTATCTCTTTGGATAAAGAGACGGTGTTTGTTACCCACCAATCAATTTGTGACATAAGCAACCCTGATCCATCCATCTATCATCTAGTAACCCACTTTGTCCTGCAGTGCAGGGTCACGGGGGTGAGAGGTGGGAAGCAACCCTGATGTCTTCTTTATATTTTTCCAAGAAAACACCCATAACAGACACGTATGTGTAGTTTTTAAGGTCATTTTCAATCTCCAAATTCTACCACCATGTGATCAGTTAGACATTATGACCTAATCAAGAAAGTAGGACCTTCAAAAGTGCTGAAAACTGCAGTTCCCTAAGTGACCACTGCTTCAAAAGTGATTTTGAATTAGTCTATTTTTGGACTAGCTGGTTAGATAGAATGTTGCAACAAAACCATAGAGCAACATACAGCCACAGCTCTAAAAACCCAACCTCTAAATGGAAAATGAAACCATTTTTTTGAGTTGTTAAAGGTGCTGGGCTTGAACCCTACCCATCTTAGTTGGTATAATAAAGACTGAAGAGCGAGTTAGGAGTAATGACAAAAACACTGAACCAAGACGTGTTATGTTACCAATAAATGTGCACAACTACAAAACTGGACATGAATTTGTACATTTAAATAGTATCTTCTCATTGATATTCAGAGAGTTCAGCCTCTAGTTTCATTTGTATTCTCCTCTGGGCCTACGCCTCATCATTGTGGTGTTGCACTGGGCCACCTATCAGCAAACAAGCCATCAGCTTTGCTGATCCAAATGGAAACAAATGACAAGAAAAGCATCTTTGTGCTGGAGACTGGAAGTGTGACATGAAAGGATAAAAATAATATATTCATTTGTAAGACTCGATATTGTCTCTTCCCAAATGCTTTACTTATTAACTACCTGTGTTTATAACAAAAAGATGATGCTGCTAACATTTGTTAGTTCTCTGTTAGTATCATTACCTTTAAGCTTTAAAATGCCTGTCTAGCAAGGCAATAAAAGGAGGGTGCAACAAGCAGCAGGCTACTAAAAATGTAACTCATGCCACACTGTGACCAGGAAATGGTGCTTCTGCTGCTTACCTATAGGTGAATGCCACATTAGATAAAAATCGTGTTTTTTATTGAGGCAAAGAGAGCAATTGTTTAAATGACTCCCACCCTTATTAACACAATTCACATAAATGACATTTTTTTTATGAATGTGCACAGTACAGTTAGGGTTAAGGTTAATATTAAACACACTTGTTTAATTAGCCCTAATGCTAACATTTGCTAATAACAAGCAGAGTTTGAACAAATACAAATTGTTTTGGTATGTGCTCATAATGCAGATGGAAAGTCAAGGACATGGCCAAAATATTGCAGTATTTTTAGGGGTGCTCTCCAAATTCTGAAAATGATACACTTCACACAACCATAGACTGCATATAACTATGGACAATGTCACCCATCAGTTTTTGAAGAGTCTATTTGAGTCCATTTGGAAGACTCCAACCACAGACACTTAGGAGAGATACTAGGCAATATGGCTACTACACCAACATTCAGTTTGTGTTAGGCTTTGGCAATTTAAAGTGCTCCACAGGCATCTTCATTTGTCCAATTGTACACTGGTAAAATGTGCACAGATGCTACTTATAACCTGCCAACCAAAGCCACATGATTTGGGAATACCCCAGACTAACAAAGGTCTGTTCAGAAGTGTTCAGAACTTTCTCAATAGCAAAGCTGTCGACCTCAGCCCCTTGACCTCTACGTGTGGTGTGGTGCTAGGAGAGAGTCAACTGTTGGCACAGCAGAAAGAAGGCACAGTCCCATTAACACAGGGCAGAGGAGGTGATAGTGCATCTCAAACTCTAGCTCGTTAAATTCACCATCCAAAGTTCTATTCGAGAATTTTATGAGCTCTGGCAACCATTTTTACTAGATGTCAGACAAGAATTACATACTGCCAAGATGGTTAATTGACTCCTATCTTTTTTTTTGATGATAATAATAGCCATCTGCCCATGGCATTTGGCCTTCTTTAGGTTCACTCAGGTCTTCACATTGTACTATTATATGTCATTATTCTTGTGGTGGAATCGGTGTTTTAGTTCTTGAAGATTACAACTCAAAATCTACCAATATTCATTAATGCATGTTTATGACTTACATTTTTCTATATATGAAGTAAATAGAAGTAGAAAGCACCACATAACAAATAAACCAAGAAGCAGCTGAGTAAAGGGAGGGGAAATGAGGCTAAAGGAGCAAAACACTTACAACTGAGAAGAAAAGAGGTCATGAGCAGGTCCATGCTTTATGCTCCCACACACAATTACCCTGTCTCACTGGTCTACCTTTTTGCACTCCTTAACTATCAGTAGAAAACACTGCATCGGCTGATCGTGATTCCTGGAGAGAAAAGATGGAACTGAAGGGAGGAATTTACATTTAGCAGAACTAGATACTCAGAATAAGAGATTAGGCTCTCTGACCTTGTGTATGAAAAGCAATCAGTTCCTGTAATAATGGCATTGTCTCCCACAAACAAAAAAAATGCTCCCCTGTCTAAGAACAAAATGATTAAAAACAAAACAAAACAATGGTACATGATAAAATGTCTTGAGATTGCTGAAAAGACGTTGGCTGGAAAACAACAAGCTTTCCTTATTAGATGCTGTTGATGAAATAGAAATAAGGTTATTTCTACATCTTTGTACACTAATTCTTCAGAGGAAGATGACTCCAAACATCTGTGTAAGTTTGCGAGTGTGTTCATGCTTTGTGAACTGTCTAATACCATGTCTTGCATAGGCTATTGAATAATACTTTTGTACATGTTAAGTTTAAGAAATTAACCAAGACCAAATGCATCAATATTTGACCATAGATTGTATTTAAAGATAGATGACATGACACCTCTCACAGTGGAAGTGGGGGGGGGGTTTGGGTGGAGCACGACAACTGCATATAGACTCTAGCTCCAGTTTGGCATCTGCTTCCAACATTGCAGCACCTGTAAGCAAGATGATTAGGCCCTTACCTTTGAAAAATGGCTAGAGGTGGAACCCCACTGTCCCATCTTCACAGTCATACAACAACGGAATATTCCTATTTGTCCCAAAGCAAACCATGTAACACTCCCAGCCAACTGGAAAACAAAGAAGTGCAAGTCATTGATATAAGCATGGTAGGTAGTAACGTCATGACTGGAGTGGTAGGAGGGATGTTTCCTGTGGCTTGTTTACACAAATATCAGGAGTGGTACATGGAGTTACTTTTTGTTATGGGTTAATAACAATGTCTTGTTGGAAACCTGCCCATAAGCGCTCGTAGTTCCTTGCAGTATACCAACTGGTTTGAGCCAATGTTGTCCGGACAGCTTGGAGATGGGCAAAATGGATGTTATTTTACACATTTCATAGTCCAACTGCTTGACGAAGTGACAAAGACAAGCAGCTGAACACATAATTCAACACAACTCGCTTTGGTTAACTTTTGTTTAATGTTTACTGGCATTTTAACAGCATTGTCTTTGCCATGTTCCACAATAAAGGCTAGCATTGGTGTTTCTAACTTAGCCATATCTCCTATAATTTGCTTGGTGCAACTACAGTACTGTACGGTACTGTAATACCCCTAATCATGGCACGCCGGGTAGATGTCACCTTATGTCTATTATACAGTTTTTTGTCCTATTACTGTACTGTTACCATTTACCTCCACTTCATTTTGGCATTCTGTCACCTTGTCCGTCTTTGTGTCCGTACAATAAAAGTAGCCATGGGTTTATTTTATTTTATTTTTTTGTGGAGCGCTCACTCTGGGAACAGATCATCCACTCCATTTTGGTATTTTTAAAGTAAAGACACTTGAGAAATGTTTCAAAGGACTGTGAAGCAGAGTCTGAATATTATGTTCCAGTGTAACTGAAGGTGACACGTACTGTCAATGAGGGGTCACAACATGGCTATGCAGGGAATCTGCAATCATCATTTTTGTCTCTCAAGTGAAATGTTCAGAGAGAACTGACCAGACTACAAAATGACAGCATTTGTCCCCACTAAAATCCCCAAACCTCTAAAAACCCACTGTAACAAAGCTTCATATTCTATTTAGATAACACAGTTATTTATTTATTTCTGCTAATTGGATTTGGCAGACGTTTCTACATGTTGCGATACCCATGAGCCTTTAGCCACCTGTTTCATAGCCTCCAGAGGGTGTGAAACCAGGTCTGCAGCAGCGTGCAGTGTGTTTGTGATGCGTCAGAGGACACGATGGCTGCACGAACAAGGAAAAAGGATAGATATTTATGTGACTTGTAGCATGATAAGCACAACTCTCTCCATGTAGGGAAGCTAAATAATTGCACAGTGAAATCATTTTGTGGCTGCCCTGGTCATCTTCTGGCTAACGTCTCCCTCTGTCCTTCTCACACTTTCTCTCCTCTTTCCTGTTATGGTATTTCACAGTAATGGATGTACTGAAATAAACCTGTTGCCATGGATCACTAGGAAAAAAAAGTGTCCTCTGTCGTCAAACCTTTCACTATCATCCCCCACAATCTACTACTAGCTGAGCCTTTAATGCTTCTTATTACTACCAAGGCTGCTTGTGAGGATCAGTAGGTGTCCTCTGGCCTTGTTAATTCATTCATCCCAATAATGCATAGCACAAGTATTGCTGTGAGTTTGTATGTTTGCTTTTATGGAACCTTTTGACGTCCTACCTGTGCCCGCCTGCCATGGCAGATATTTCGTGTCTTCGTATAGAGCAGATGCTTTAAAACGTATAAAAAAGTCTGTGCTTCATTCCCTGCTGGTGCAATTATCCGGCCACAAGATTTCAGTCATCGCACTCCACAATTACTCCAGAAATATTGTTACATGGCTTAAACCGAGATCCCAGCATGATCCAGCTGCAGTGTTGCTAACACGTAATAGCCCGTAGCCAGCTTTTCTCAGTTAGTGTGATATATTACTCATAGTTATTATATTTACAATGCAGTGGGGCAGCAATCTACAGCAAGTTATAAGGACAGTGCGAACAGATTATGTTTGCGCTCTATTATGCAACATTGTCATTTAATTGTGATACTGCTGCTGATAAAAGTCCACTATTCACCCTCCTTTTAGCTACAGCACCAACATCAAAATAGATGTTAGATAGACCCAAAAATATAGAAATGATTGTATGTAAAATTTATTGTGGGTGGACATTTTGTAAATATCCTACAGTTGGATATACCTGTATGGCTGTGCCTAACTGTCTGTACTTTTCAATGGAGACCCCATTATGGTGATGCTCAAGGTGCTTTACTGTTCATGTGAAAATAGACACATGCTAAAAGTAGCTGTGAGGGTATTATGAAGTCTGAGCTCATCTCATACTAAACATTGTGATGTTTGTTTGTACATCACATCACGTATATTTATCTCTTCCTTGGACACCACGGTTAGCCGCTGTCTGTCTTTTCCACATGACGTCCTTCTTCAGCATCAAACGTTTCATATACATCCACTGCTGCTGCCTCCGCCAATTCTGGGTCTTATTCTCTTTTTATGACTCTAAATGATGCCCAGATCATGTAGATGTTAAAGTATTGTTGAATTTATTGATAGCTTGAGTTAGAGCCTGTTAAGTCTATGTTGTAGTTAACGTTACTGTTTTTCATACGTTTAAACTATTTTACAAGCTGTTTTTTTTTCACCACCCTGTGTTGTGCATGAATGTGTTACAAGTTCATTTATTGAACATACATTAAACATACAATGTGGCGTAGTGTTGTCAACTCTCAGGTGGAGTGTTATATAGCACCTGGCATGCTTTGGCCACCGCAGGAAGATTAGTGCCAACTGGCAAGTCAGACAAAGCAGCTACCCACACTAATGAAGACAGTGTTTATGAATATTCAGAGGAGTTTTGTGTACAAATCAGAACAGAATGCCATGGCTGAAAAAAAGGCAGAATGACAACTATATTAACAATATGAAAAAGTTACTGCAATACATCTTCTTTGTTTTTATTCGCAGACTTGTGATACCATGAATTCCATAATATTTTCCAAAAGTTTTTACATAAATACTATCAACCTTGTAGGAATGCAACATCTTAAGAGAGCAGGCTTGCAGTATGCATCTATTTACATTTAATTCTGATAGCAGGTGTATTTTTATACGCTATGTGAAAGCACACACTGTCAAGAGAAATGGAAAAAGTATGCCGACAGTATGGAGATGCGTTCAAGAAAGTCTTGCCTGGGAGTTGACTTCTGGTGCTCTGGCTTCCACAGTATGAGAACACCTTGACAGTTGCTGTGTCACACTGTTCTTTCTGCACGTGTGTGGGTGGAGTATATTAGTTATTGTTCAGCTTTTGTTTTTTTTTGGTACTTTTACTGACAGACTGTGTACAATATGTGTATATATATATGTACGTATGTATATATGTGTGGGTGCATCCTTGTTATTCCTGCCTGGAAGACCTATGTCCTTGGTTGTCTCTGGCGTGTTTGCCTATGTGTGTGGTACGAAAATAGCTTTACTTAATCCCTCAGGTTTCTATAGCTGTCGCCATACCTTATATCACCTGAGCCAAGGAGGAGGAAGAGAAGGAAACAAAATAAGAGAGAGGAACAACAAAGGCATAGAAAGAGGGGAAAGACAAAAGGGAGATGTGAAAGAAGACGACAGGCGAGGTGAGAGTATTAAGAAAAATCAAGCTAAAGGAAAAACATCCAAAACAAGTGCAACAGAGGAGTTGACAACTAGAGAAGGCAGTGAGCAATCTACCTGTCTCCTTTTCTTTCACTCCTGCAGGATGACAGTCAGTCAGTCAGTCACTCGATTCATCCAACAGCGAATCCTCATCAATTATTTACCCTCTGCTCTTGTACTTTCCACTACAGATTGCAGGCTTATTGCTTAGCCCTGTAATCACATGTCCCCTGTGCCAGCCAGGGCTGAAATAGTAGCGGAGGATATGTAACATCTAAAGCCGCAGCATGTCGCGTTGTCAGGCCATCAACACCTACAGGGTCAGTCGTCCCCGCTATGACTCACTCTCTGCAGCCCTGGCTTTTAAAATAGCTTCTAATGGCCCGCAGAAAGGCCTGTTTAACAATGTCACATGCAAACAAACACGTCTAGGGTTATGTGTGTAAACAGAGACCGAGCAGATCTTCGCATTGGAGAAGGTGCCGTCAACAGATAAATATCCGTTTTAGTATTCGTGACACCATTAACGCAACCATCGGAATGGTACCCAGGCGGCAGATAGATTTTTCTGAAAACAAATGCGGAGGCATAGAGGCGCGACTGCTCTTCACATTGTACTTCCAAATACTGTTTTTTTATGAAACATTTGTCAGCCAGATTGTGCATTCCACAATCTGGTTTATAAATATATGTTTGCAGAAATGTATTTTTTAGGTATTTTATATATATTTTTTTATTTTCCAACACAGTGGAGCTTAATGGGAAAATTGCCATTTTGACTTCCCCTATATTTGGGAGGTGCAAACTATTTGCTGCAGTAGGAGCCTCCCCCATCAACAGCATGAGACATGTGTATTTATTTATACAGTTATGGAGAAGAAAGCAGCGTGTCTTGGCTCTGTCAATGTTCACAGATAAGATATATGTTAGTATGTTATAGGATTTAGCTCCAGGACCTGAACACAGTCCAGCATCAACTAAGCTTAAAAGCAAAGTGTGCAGTAGCAAACAATTCTATCACTTACCAATGCAAGGGCAACAAGGGGCCACGTCACCATCGTTCATGCGTACCTTTTCCTCTTTCAGCAACTCAGTCCTCAGACATGATCCTCTTTGGTTCTTCTCTGGCTCGGCCATTAACCTCCACTCAGAGAGTAACTAGCTCCATAGCTCTATTTGATAGTTTCCTGCCAGCAGGTCATGCGTAGTTCCCTGAGATACACAGTGCTGGTATGGGTTCTGCAGACCTGCTACGGCTATAGAGGAGGGAATGACACTGTGGTATGTAAACAAAATGTACAAAAACAAAAAAATTACATGTTAATGTCAATAATAAACATAGTTGAAGATATAGCAAGGGGCCGCAGATGCAAATTAGCTGTATAGCTAACTAAACTGGGCCTGCGCTTAATGGTATTCGTCATTGTGATGTGAACGTGCTTGATAAACACATCACAAAAGCTGGTCTGAAATGCTATAGGTTTGTGCCATGCTTTCACACTCATGCTGACATTTAGCCAATCAGATGCAGCCCTAGACACATGGGCTCTTCCCCCCCTTGAGAAATGAGGGAAATGCAATTTTATTTTATTTTTCTAATAGATAAAATAACATGTGTAAATTAGTGGTGTGGCTTTTGTTTAATAATTGCATTCACAAACATATTTCCATTATTATCCATTTTGAAAAACAAAGCGAGCAAGAGAAAAAACAATGTAACAAGAAAAGAACAATTTCTTAACAAGGCTGATAAGCAGCATCAAAAGACAAGCGTAACCTGTAACCTGTAACTGTACTGTCATCTGCATTTGAATACACAAAGTTTTAACAAAAGGAGTGCTAACATGAATTAACTATCAAGTGAACTGACTGGTGTGTGTGTGTGTTTTTGTGTGTTTGAAGAAGTCAGTTGATACGGTCAGTGCAGGGTTACAGAGTAATGATAGATTGTCAGGGGTTTTCCAGGTTTTGTTTGAGTTGTTTGAGTTTGTTTGAGTTCTGCAGAAGTTCTCTAAGAGAACGTATACCTTTACATAGGTAAATACACAGGGATGTGAACAAATTACATTTTCCCTGTGCAAATGGGATGATCCATATTGGCTGCCTCAAAGCTATGATAACAAAAAAAAAACTTTGATTTATAGGAAGACTTTTTATCTTTAATGTACTCATTTTGCTTTTAAAGGACATGCAGAGATCCAGGTTCAGAAAGTCACAACTAAAGGGAGGCAGTCAGACGAACTTCAAAGCAAAATAAAGTAAGTTTAAAGGTCTTTTTTTTACAAACACTGGTGGGTTAAAGCTGAAGGTAAAAAGAGAAAGTTTGGTGATAAACACTTCTTTCACCTTCCTGTTTCTTGGATTTTAAACACAAAGGGCACAGCCTTGAAAAGACAGCTTTCAACATTTGTCATGAGCACATCAACAACTTCAAACCTCTTTTGATCACAAGTTGTAAACCTGTTAAAAACGACTGGAGTATACATAAAACCTCAGAAAATCACAGCTATGTCTAAAAATAAATGTTTTTCTAATCGCCAAGAAGTAACAAAGATAATCAACACAATCTGAAGCAACAGTAACTATGACGTTTTTTTCTTCCAAAGACCTGTATGTTTTATGTTGCAGGGAGAGTATAAGTTAGCTTGCTTGTACCACAAGGGAGTATAGTGAGTACACTTCCTTGTCTACTTTCAGTCCAACATGAGAAGCAGGATCCCTCAGTAATGCTACTTCTACTTTTTCTTATGTTGGAGCTTCCTGAGGGCTACACTGTATGACCTTGTCAACCATGTTTAGTGGTGAGAAATTGAAAAAGCAACACAATGGAGGATTTGGAGGAAATGCTCACTTGGTCCCCCTAAAGTCTGATGAACGCTATCGTCTGCTACATCTGTGTGCTCAAACATGTCATTAGAACTAGGGATGTCCCGATCCGATCACGTGATCGGAAATCGGGCCCGATTACGTGATTTCAGACTCGATCGGAATCGGATGTTACCTCCCGATCAGGACTCGGATATATATTTATTAGGGCTCTCAAAGTTAACGCCTTCTGTGCAGGGTGGCTCTGTGTCCTGTAGTGTAGGGGTATGACTAGGCCTGTCGCGATAAACATCCATCCATCCATCCATCTTCTACCGCTTATCCGGGGCCGGGTCGCGGGGGCAGCAGTCTAAGCAGGGACACCCAAACTTCCCTCTCACCAGACACTTCTTCCAGCTCCTCTGGGGGAATCCCGAGGCGTTCCCAGGCCAGCCGAGAGACATAGTCTCTCCACCGCGTCCTGGGTCTTCCCCGGGGCCTCCTCCCAGTGGGACATGCCCGGAACACCTCCCCAGGGAGGCGTCCAGGAGGCATCCGAACCAGATGCCCGAGCCACCTCAGCTGGCTCCTCTCGATGTGGAGGAGCAGCGGCTCTACTCCGAGCTCCTCTCGGGTGACTGTCGCGATAAACAATAAATCAATTAATTGCACGATAAGTTAAGTTTTTCGGCCACGATAAATTACATTTGCATGCTGGTTTGTTTTCCTCTCTTTCTTTCTCTCTCTCCCTCTCGCTGCCAAAGAGACTGGATGACAAAAGGCGTCACTCCGGTGCGTCGTAGCGTATAAAAGCCGGCGGACTTTCTTTCTTAAAATGTGTCAAATCAACAGGTAGTTCTTATTTTTTAACTCATTGTGTAACGTTTACGGGATGTTCTGAGCAGACCACAGTCTGCCTTCTCACTGGCGCCACCCATTCTAGTTCTCTTGCCCAGTCCTCTGGTACCATCTCTGCTATCAGTTTCTATGTGGTTCTGTCTACATGGTGGCGTTTTTAAAATTCACTGCAGCTGTCTGCAGCGGCCTCATGCGCATACACACATGCAAACGCAAACGCGTGCGCACACAAGCACATGTGCATACAGGTGAGCCCACTCCCAGAGAGTGCATGTTGTTTGGCTCTGTTGCTCATGACGTGCTGGTTGGTTTGACTTAACTCCATTGACTATGCTCAGATAAGCCATGGTAATAGGCCTACCACTACTCATAATAATCATATCAACATTAATATTAATATCATTAATAATAACAATAATAATAATAATGTTGATGATTGGGGGCCTTTCCAGTGTTAAATGTTCTTTAGAAATTAAAGTTTATTGATCTTTGAAAGGGTGTACTTGCATTATATGTTGTTATCATTATATTAGTTGAACATAGTCTCAAAACGACAATATTATCGATTATCGCAATAATTTCTCTTGGCAATTAATCACCCAGCAAAATCTGTTATCATGACAGGCCTAGGTATGACAGTTGCTTTTGGTGCGAGGTCTCGATGAGTTGCTGCGTGTCTGAAATACTATTTACCGCCTTTATAGAGAATCTTGAAAGTATCGGATCGGGACTCGGTATCGGCAGATGACTCGGACTCGGACTCAAAGGCAAAAAAACCTGATCGGGACATCCCTAATTAGAACTATTGTCAATTACCTAGAATGTTAACAGCACCAGGTCACCCTCAGTTGGGCATCCCTCCTCGTCTCTCATCCCTTGCCAGCGAGTGAAAGCTGGGCCGATATTAATCCTTGTTCGACCTTTACTCAATTTCTCAATATGCTGTTATTGTTTAACTCCTTTTGGCTGATTGCCAAGGCCAATACCAATATATGTACATATTTAGTGAACATCCATAGCGAATTGTAATTATTATATTGAGTGTGTTTAAGGTGAGAGAGCAGATGCTTGTAGTTTCTGACAGTGCAGACATATTTGTCCCCTTTACATTCACAGAGGTTTAGTTGGTGCAAACACATCTGTTGATATGTCCATCTTATTAGCTGATGCCTAGTATTTGCCTGTATTAATAATTTATTGCCAATATTATCATACATGTTGAGCATTTACCCCTTGAACTGCAAAAGCTGCAGCTTTCACAGCTGCCATTTGGTGGCCCCTCCATCAGTAAGGGTAAGATCTGTCATTTCCCATTCAACTCTCAGACAGAGGCACCACCCACCGACCCATCCCATACTCGGCTGTGTCAATTATGCACTCAAAATAGCAAACACAAAAATGGCACTATGTAATTTAAGGCAGACGGTTGGTTACTAAAATTCTGAAAAATGGTCATGGCCAAAGTGCTAAAAGAAGGGTTGTCCACAAACCAGTGTGTGGCATTGGTAGCTGTAGTACTATTTTCATAGTGTTGAGATTAGTGTCTGATTTACATGGAGGTGGATTTAATTAAGAGTGAAAAACTATAACAGGCTTTGCAAAATAAAAAGGAAATACATGTTCCAGTTAAAGGTCAAGATTTTCCTTAGTAAACATATGTGAGGATTTTGAGTTTGGGAGCACATTGCCCCTGAAATACTAATGAGGCTGAAAAATGGTTGCAATATTCTACTGAGAGCAATTTAAGAAAAAAAAAAATACAGAAACCCAGGAATGCAAAAATAATATGTAGAACCCGCCCAGATGTGAAACATGTTCCTAACAGAAATTAATTGCCATGCAGCTGCAGAGAGTAGAGTAAAACCCTCAAAGTATGTGTCAGCAGTGGCTTCAGGTAACAGGACTGTGACATTCTAGAAAGTTCAGAGGCATCTTAATGAGATTGAGGTCCCTGCATGGGGCACAGCGTGGCAACAATGGCACATGATTAAAAAAAGAAATGAATTACCCTCTGTATTGTTCAATGTGACTCAACACCTTACACATACACAAGCGGTCCCTGTGTATCACATGATGTCGGAGGAAGCACAGGTGATCAGCTCAGTTCCCTTTTTGATCTACTTCCACTGTAAGGAACAACTATCAATTAAACAGTAGCTAAACAGATCAAGTGTTTGTTTTGTGTGTGTGTGTTTGTGTGCGCGTCTGTGTGTAGTCATGCAAGCGTGGGTGTGAACATGTGGAAACGTTCTGACTGGTTGTGGTTTTGCAAAACAACCTCATGACAATTTAATGAATTAATCAAAGCTTATGGCCTCCATGATGTTGGATCATGTTCAGCTTGTAGCGGGTGATGCAGGGCCAAGGAACACTGACCTAAAAATAACAAAAGGATCTGATCCACTGGCACCGGGCTGAAGCTCTCATGTTCATTTGCTCTGGATTAAATGATAGAGGTTGCAGGCGATGCTGTTGCATTTAAAGAAAATAACAGGGAGCTACCTGGAAACTGTGGCCACTGTACTCCTGACTCCTTGCTTTCAGTCTGATGGGTCATTTTAATTAGAGACTCTATCCAAAATTCTCCAAAGGTAAGATACTATTTAGTAGGGTGTTGATGGATGAGTTTGTGATCTGAGTTATAAGAAAAATCCAGCACATTTTTTCTTTTAGTATCATCCTACATTTATATTCTTAGTAGTGCAGATGTAGGACATAATTTTCTTGTAGATGTCTTGGATCTCCAGAAAATGGTCCGGCAGTAATCTCCACTGTTACCACTGAGCTCCTTCATCATTATACGGAAGTCGGATGTAGCAAGTTTCACCCATATTCCAAGAGGAAGTATCCACCCTGTTGAGATCTGTGTAGTAGACCTATTTATATTGAGACCCTTTTCTAGGGAGACCATTGGCAGCAGAGGCTATCTCACCTGTTGAACTTCATTTTCCTTTTGGTCGACACCAGTCTCATCCATGGTTACAAATTGCTGCAGAAATTCTTCCAGATTCATGTCAGATAGACGTTTGTACTTTGACATGTGTGGAAGGCTCAGGTAGATTTTCAGGACATAGCGAACTGGACATATTTATCTTATTGTTGGGTAATACCCAGCTCTGTGCTAATGTACCCTTGTGGCATTTGCCCATCTTTACAGGCTTTTGGCTTTCCAAGTCTTCTTCAGCATCTTCTTTACCTTGCTGAAAAAATAAGGGACCATCTCTTCATTTTAAATTACACAGAGGTAGTGGTTGACAGTGTTTTACATTTTCTCAGGTAGTGTCCATGCAATATTCCTTTCATCTTGAAAAGACAGATTGACTGACAAAATGAACCTTGGGTTCTATGGATAAGAGAAAGTCTTCTTAAGTAAGACAGTCTCAATAAATGTGATCAACAGAAAAGAAGCACAACAAACGTCAATCCATTTCATCCTTAGTAGTATCAACCATGACCTGCTGTAAGGACCTTTCAGGGCAAAGACTATGCAGTCCACTTTGATTACTGGAAATAGCCAATACACCAACTGGAAAAACATTAGTTGTCTAGTTAGCAAGGCACACATGCAGATCCAGTAAAATCAATGGCTGTGCTTGGTCGCTATCTCTCATTTCTTGTACTTGTGTACCTTAGCTCTCTACCCAGGACAGACCTCCCTCCTTCATCGGGGAGCCTGCCATCTTTTTTTTCCATGGCTTTAGATCTGGATGTGCTAATCCTTGGGCCTCCTTATGACAATTCTGAATGGTGCTTTCCCTACAGCTGCACCTAAAATCCAGTTTCTGAACATCATGAATGGGACTAGAGGCAAGGTGTCCTAATAACTAATGTGTTAACTAATAACTTCACAAAACATATTTTGATGGTCAGCTCTACTTCTTTATTTTTTGTCTGAGACACTTTTAGTATCGGCTCATCAACTTTGTTAAGCTAGTCAAAATGAGATTAATTTTGGTCCATATGAACAGAAGCTGAAAAACTAAAGTATTGACAGATGTTTAGTATTTGGTTTCAGTTTATGAAACTATTATGTGTTTATTTCTGAGAATCCATTGTCAAACCAAACAACATAACTAAAGATTACATTTACAAGGAAATCACAATCACATGTCCCTTATTAAGGATATAGTGTACAGTTGACATTAAACATTTCAAGCATAATTCTGCACTGGAATATGTTATATTATACTATTGATGTTTGACATATAGTGTCTGCAGAGGATGGCTTGGTTTGTCATGGTTTTTCTTTTTTTCCTCCCTCTTCTATTGCAAAGACAGATTAGGTGTATCAACATAAATCACTCATCGGACAGGCAGATCCCCCCATAGGCCAGACCCCACTTTAGCCTCAAGCTTGTAATGTGCCGTCAAGGTCACACAAAGCTCAACAGTAATTGTTTCCTGCTCAACCCCCAAAAGAACTATTGTGCCACGGGGTGTTGGCAATAGTCAGCCATAGTGTTGTTCACTAATAAACCTTTGTTGTTCGCATTGTATTAAACACAGAGGAGTTATCTGCCGGTGGAGATTTTGGCCCAGCAATCGTGTAGCTGCCGTTTTGGATGAGTAGATTAGATGCAGATAAAACAGGGATAATGTGACCTGAAATGCCTGATTTAAATGTTGAGAATTGCTTTCTGAACAGTGCTTCTTTTTTTATTTTTTTTATTTTTTGAGTTTTTATTCAAGTACATATTTTTCGTCTGGAGACGAATTCTTGGCCACACAGCAGGAAATACAGACCTGCATCTGTCTCTCTACATCTGGTTTATAATTTATTAAGATTACATTGATATGCATGGTATTTCCGTGCTCCTGCTACATTCATATTCACTACACTGATACAGCAGAGAGAAAAAAGAGAGTGGGAAGAGCGAGAGAAAAAGGCAGGCGTGGAGGACGAGAGTGATGAATGTATGTATAATGACCTCATCTGTGTGTGTATTGGTGTGTGTGCCAGCCGTCTAATGTACTGTAGATCAGATCTTTGCACTTGAAGCCCATGTGACCTGTAGATCAGAGTTTGTGACAGTTGCCATTTTTTTTCTCCTGCTTTTCAAACTATGTCTTTATTTGAAAAAAAATGCTTTGAACCATGACTCAACCTTCTTACAATGCCTTCTTACACATGCTCACATGAATATTTTTGCTGGGAATATGTAATTATGCAGTTTATGTATAAGTGAGAGGCCAGCAATCCAGAAAGTGTGAAAAATATATAACTATAGGCAAAAATAAATAGATTTGTAATAATAATAATAATAATTGAAATAATTGAAACCTTTATTAGTCCCACAATGGGGAAATTGCTCAAGGCAGCCCAGCAAAGAGCGCCATACACCAGTGAGTACACTGGAGGCTATGCAGGTAAAGTGTCTTGCCCAAGGACACACACCAGTGACTAGGGAGGAGTTGGGATTGAACCACCAACCTTCCGGTGGTTGTAGATAGATAGTTGTAGATAGATGTGTTGTTTTTATTCATCCATCAGTGGGGTACAGTGGGGTAAGTTGATGGTGTAGAATTAGATGGGTTATTAAACGAATGAGAGTGGTAATTAAGCATTTTTTAAATATATAATATATATTATTTACTTTTATTAAACATCTTTGCCTGTATTAGAATCAACCAGGAAGGCACTCAGATGGTGCCAACATGGCAACAGTCGAAGCCTCTATTCAGAAACCTATGTGGTGATCACATGGAAGGTTTCGTCCATATTTGTCTATTTGTGCATCTCCCTTAGCAAACACATGTAACTTTGGTAGTTTTGATGAGGTGTGGGGCTAACATCTAATGAGAAATCATCAAATTGACCTGTTGACATCCAGCATGTTTGACATGTACAGTATGTAAAACAAGGACATAAAATGCATCATAATCCAGTCAGTTCAATGGTTATTTCACCTTGTCTATCTTTGTCAATGGTTTACCTGCATCCAATCAAATCCCAAATCTCAATTTTTTCTTCCAGCATCAGCTGTTTATGTAGTTTTAAAGCTCAGACTGACAATGTTGGTGACAAATAGTGAAGTATTTCCTCTTGAGTGGGTGGAGACCAAAACAGAGTAAAGAGAGCTTTGTTTTGTGGTGGCTGGAAGAATGATGAGTGGTGCAGTGGTTAGTGGGTTCATGGTTTGAATCTGGCTGAGGCCTTTCTGTATAGAATTTGCACATTTTGCCTGTGCCCGAATGGGGTTTCTCCAAGTGCCGTATTTGTGTATGTTGTCTGTCTCTCTACATTAACCCAGTGATAGACTTTTCCAGGGTGTACCATACCCCTAGCCTGCTGACAGCTGGGTAGGCTCAAAAATTGGATAGATAAACTTTATAATGTTGTGAAATTGTTTTGTTTGTCAGCTAGTTCTTTTGCCCCCTACTGGAAATATTCAATAAGGACAGCTTTAATGTATGTGGCGGGTAATCTTAAAGGCATTGTAACCACTTTTATTTTAAGCTCTGATTTTAAAGGCAGCATTTAAAAGAAGCACTTATCTGCATAGGTCAGAATATGATTACATTAAAAAAGGAGACAACACTTCAAGTAGATATCCAGCTGCTTGTAAGCTTGCATTTTGAAACTGATAACTTGTGAGTTTTTTTAAACCCCAGCTGATATGATTTTGTAGCCTCAGGAATGACAGACACCTGCTGAAATCACGAGCACTCAGCCTTTTTGTAGAAACAGCAGGGATGCTGTAATACACGGCCGAGTCAGGCTTCCTGTGAGGGTGGAGTGAACCACCAGACCACTGAAGGGGAAATAGATTTACATCTGCAACAGGGAGGGGAGTGACTCTCCCACATAGAGGGGGCCTCTGGTACTATGGGGATATTAGAGTCCTGTGCAGCCCTGCAACAAGAGATGGATTTCCGTTTTTTTTCAGTAAGGAAAAAGGCTTGACGACCCCCATGAGCTCTAAGCCCAATAGCAGCAAATACCCAACTGTGTCCGCAATGGACTAGCATTAAAAGCAAAGAGTTGAATGACTGCTGTGTTGTTCCTTCTGCTGCAGCCAGCCCATCCTCGCCATTAGAAGGTAAAAAGAGGTCATATTCCAGGTGCTCTAGCATCTGCCTAGATGCTAGCTGTATTCATATAATGCATATTAGATGTGTACTTGCCAAAAAATGGTGGCGAAATGGGGAAGTTTTGTTGTTGTGGATAACTGTTTAGATGAACCCACCGTGGTGTCACTATCAGGTTCTTGAATAGCAGCTTTGAATCTGTGCGCCATCTTGAAATGGAGTTGCTACCAGGTCATCCCAACCAGGCTATTACGTGTTACATGAGACTTCTTACATTAAAAATGAGTATCTACCAAATTCACCACAAAACAGTTGTTACAGACCAAAGTTATTTTTTTAGCAGCCTGTAACCATGTTTATTTCTGCTGTAAAGTTAAACACTATAACATCCGTAAGTCTACATGGATTCACTTACTTTTGGAGAACTGCACATATTTTGACACTTCCATGTTGACTTCAACTTGTACATAAAGTCAGAAAATCTGACAGTTGCTCACATTGAGCACGAGAATTCTTTCTCTTTTTTGCCAACCCTCTCATAATCTTCTTAAGAGAATTCAAACTCTGTATTTCAGGCTGTGTGCTGTGGGTTCTGTGGGGAAGGTCAAAAGAACATGACAGTAGCTCAACTCCCTGTACATCAGCACTGAAACATCCATTCCCTCTGCTGCAGTGTGCATCTTTTGGCCTGAACTAGGATTTTAAGTGCCCATTGTTGCTGCCCCCTCTTCTGAATTGCCTGCCTCTGCTGCTCATAACAACAGCTATGTTGATGCATCGAGGGGTTTCACTCAAAGTATACCTCTGTGCCTACTTCACTATCCTGTGCTTTAATGCAAGTTAAAAATCCTCCTTAAAACTGCATTATTCTGCAGTATATTAACAATAGATCAAAGGCTTACCGTTGTGCCACTTGAACCTTTGTGAACCTGTGTGAATTGTCTATATTTATGCATCAATATGACCAAAAATGTAAGCCACAAGTTTTTCACATAAGTCCTAAAAGCAACCACGAAGAACCCTTTATAAATAAACGAAACATTACACTTTGTCATATAGGAAAATAATTAAATATTATTTATTAAGTGGCATAAGTAGGTCTATGATTATCAGTTTATTTTCAGGCCAAATTAGAATCCATCTGTTCAGAGGTATTCCCGCTCAAAGGGAGATGTCAGTGAGTGCCCCGTTTTACTTTAACAGCAATGGCCTATCTTCTCCCTGTGCCTGTGTGGGATTTCTCCAGGTACTATGGCTGGACCACATACAGTTGTGAGTGTTAGGTTAATTGTGTGGTTTAAATTGGCTGTGAGTGTTGCAGGCTGTTTGTCTTTCTATGTTAGCCCTGTAATAGACTGGGATCAGTCCAAGATGTGCCCTGCCTCTTAGCGATTGTCTGCTGGGATAGGCTCGAGCATGCCCGTGAATCTATACAGGTCAAAGCAGGTTAAACGATGGATAGATCAAGGGCATTCCTGTCAGCCTCTGAATGGATGTCAATTTTTACTTATTAAATTAATTAAATCCATCGTTCTGAGAGCACCACATAATAACTGATGTGTAGTACACACAGTTGTAATGCTCTTGTTTTAGTTTCAGTATACTTAGTTTATAGCCAAAATAGGTTTTGATACTGAAGATCATCATGGAGAACTGAAGTGCACACAACCTTTATGTCCAGACACCTGATAAGGATCTGAGAGCATCACATACAATGGAGCAAAAACGTATGGTGCTTCTGTGTGTCCACCACCTCTCATACCTTAAGAATTGACTTAATATAAAGGTGAAAACAGATTTCTACAAAGTGTTGTAAATTAATTGAAAAAAAATGTTGATGCATTCTTTACAAGCCTACCATATCCTGATGCAGCCATACAGCATGATGCTATACCACCACCATGCTTCCCAGTAGGGCTGGTGTGTTTGTGATGATGTGCAGTGGTGCGGTCTTGTGACTTGAAATGTATTTTGTACACATGACTTCTACTGTTTCCCAGTAATATATTCTAAGGGTTGCTTGATATGTTCACTTATATTCAGGGTATAATTGTAGTAAATGTGATTAATCAGGGACTGGACCTCTGTTCAATTAGCCCAGTCACTTTAACAAGGGAAATCTGTTTTGACTTTTTGTATAAATTATTGTAAAAGGCTTAATTATATTGAGTAATAAAAAGGGAAAACAACCAAGGGGCTACTAGAGGGTGAAAATAACATTGCACCATGCTTTTGTTTACTTTTTTCTGTTAACTTTTGTTTCCCCTTTCCATCTACTTATTTGTCAGTAATGATTAAGGTTTTGAAAAACTCAGTGGTTTGTGAATATCTGTGGAAAATCTGCCAAAAGAGGTCAATTTTTAAAATTGTAAATTCCTCTTCCAATACAAAACCAGACCATAAAAAGTTTCCTGAGCTTTTAATGTTTCATTTTTGGAGAGATTTTGGAACAGTGCTGTTATGGGGAGAATAAAACCAGCCATTGATCCAGTTTCATTTAGACAACAGCCACGACAGAGGAGGCTCTGACAAAGAAACACACAGTGGGTAACACCATGTGCTATTTTTATTGCAATACAATGCAACTATCTCTGCCAATGTAGCACATTATCTAGTCAAATATGTAGGGATTTTGTGAATGACTTTGCAATAGTGTGGGTCTCTATCTTCTTTGATGTGAGTCTGAATGCTCTGAGACATCAAACCACTGTAAACAAGCAACAAGATCCATTGATCCAGATATATCACAGTGAGGAGAAGTTTGATTGTGGAATATACCTTTAAATCGATATCTATCTGCAGGAATCAACATATATACACCACAGTGTTAACATTAGCTCTCTCCTCTGTTTTAGGTCAGCACAGTCCACAAAAAAACATCATGGTTTTCACCCTTTTCCCATGTCGGTGACTAATGTAGCTGAAGGGGTAAAGTCTGACCCTCTCTGTCCATTCAATGACAGCCACCAATAAACAAGCAGTGGAGAAAAAAAAAAACGCACATTTACCACCATATAAACAAGTAAAAAAATTTTAAACATGCAACAAAGGAATGCTAAAAAAAGCCTTTATTTGTTTCCATGCTCAAGCTTTCAATAGACAAAATCATGATAATATATATTTTTTTTGTGCACACACACAGGTGCTTTAGTGCGATACAGTTGGTCCGGAAAAGGTCAGGGATGAGGTTAAGGAGTGAGTTCACAGCAGACACACGGCTGTTTATCTGTGCACGTTTTTCAGACACTTCATTTATTTGTACTTGCTGGGTGATATCTGCAGGGCAGCAGACTCACACTCTGAGGATGGTTGGTATTAGTGATGGGAATTTCGGCTCTTTTAAGAGCACCGGTTCTTATGAATCAGCTCACTAAAAAGAGCTGGCTGTTTCAGCTCCCAAGTGGCTCCTCAGATTTTATTGTTGCTTAAATTTTATTATCAACAATAATGTAAAGGTATATGTGAAATTAATTACTAGTGTACAAAACATACATGATACCTGCTCCTCTGATGATTGAAAAAGCCGGTTCTAACAGCCGTTTCGTTCACTATAACGACACATCACTATGAAATGAAACTTCATAGTGATGTGTTGTTCATTTCTATGAAATGTAATACACGTCATACCTAATTATATGTGTTACTGTACAAAATGCAGTCTGTCTCGGGTGCACACACTCAGAACTAGCACTAACATTTGTTTTTTTCATTTTTGCTTTAAAAGTAAAAACTGTAATATTAAGCCAGGGCTTGACATTAATGACTCCCTGCTTGCCTGGAGCCAGTGAACTGGGGTCAGGCATGTGAAAATGTGTTATGCTGTGAAAAATAATAAAATGTTTCGAATTCATTGTCAGAATTAACTAATTATTAATATACTGGATTTGTTATTGGAATATGGTGATAATAATAAAGTACCTTTGCATGGACAATTACGCAATTAAGCCGTTAAATCAACTGACAGCCTTTAATCTTAACACTTTTATTTCTTCCTTCATGAGCCTCATTCATTCAGCAAATCACAGATGAGAATGTTAAAACAAGTGCCAGTGAGCCGCTTCACTTTCAGGCTCTGGTTAATGTGCTTACAGGGCCATTGGAATGCATCATTGTTTTTCAGGTGTGAGATTATTTTAGGTGCTGCACTTACACAAAATAAATAAAAATAAACAAATTAGGTGCACATTTTTTCATTAATGATAACAATTTGAGTGAAAACTTGCATAGGAATCCACAGTTTGCATTTCATCCCAGCAACATGTAATAATGTTTTTAGGTCCAGAATGTTTGACTTTCTCAGTCTTAGGTTGCGGATCTGTTATCATATCAGTTGATATTATTTAATTAATAATTCCTGGTGGAAAGTCCGTGAGAGCAGTTCTTTTTAGCCTGTAAGTCGTGACAGAAGCATAAAGGCATGATGTGAGTAGTGTCCTTGGTGCTGTCATGTACAAACCTTCTTCGCAGCCGCATCTCTCTCATTACTGCAGCTTTTTTCCTCTAAGTGTTGCATGTCCTTCACCTTTTTACTCTCCCAGCTTTCTGTTGTGTTCTCATAGAATTTGTACATTTTGAAAGTTTTTTTTTTCCCCAGCATATCAGGTTAATCTCTTATTCCCACAAACTCACAGCTGCACATATCGTACACTGCTGTACATTTCAAGTATTTACAGCCATGATTCATGCAGGTATGGTCTGTGTATGTGTCATAAATGTGTTTGTATTGTGGTAGAAATACATATTCTGTCTGATCTGGAATCAAATAGATTCATTCTGTTTTACCAATGACATATTTTCAAATGCCTGATGAACCTGCAGTTAGACAATTAATCTCACATTGATTAATCATTATTATGCAGATCATTTTTTTCACATTAGATGGCACTTTTGATGTGCCACAAATTAAATAACCTTTTCTTCTTATTGCATCTTTCATCATTTTTGAAATGGAAAAGATCTGACAAATGTATAATAATCACCTTGCACTGGATTCTTGCAAAATTGATGAGTTCATACTAATCCATTTTCTTCTACTCTACACATTGTGCCTGTCCTGTTGCACCACAGCTGGTTCGGACTGACCAGCATACTGTTATGGGGCGTTTTAGGTGTGACAGTTATGCTATATGTGTATATTATTCTACACACATGTTGCATTTTGTTGCTGAAAGACACAAAGATTGATTGGTAATATACTCTCTGTGTCTAACAGCCTGTTATTTGATATATGTCGTTGAATTACATGTGAGTGAACTAACTCCATAGGCCCTGTGACAGGTTCATAAGACCTTCATAAGAAGGAGAGCCACCAAGATATTTCATTGCATTTATGGCTGTTGAATGTTTGATGATCGTTGGGGCAGCGGTGGCAACGAGAAGAAAAATGGCTGCTCCCTACGCCGTTTCTGTGTTAGTGAGCGACATACCTCTCTGATCTGACCTGTACGACTGCCTTTCTCTCACTACCGTGTTTGTAGATTGATACCAGCATGTAGAAGTGCTCCAGTATTTATTCATTGAAATGTCAGGAGCAGGAAAACATATGGTGGTTTTTGACACGCACACACCACCAGATTTAGTAGCCCTTAAAACCTGGCTTCAAATGTTACAGAGTGTGTGTGTTTTAGGATGCGGCAATGTAATGTTGCATACAGTATCCCTCCTGCCTGAATGTGTGTTTGTCCCGCACCTTCTGTCTGTCAGTAGCAGTGGTAATGTGAAGTGGCAGGAAGCTAAGAGGTTTCCTACTCTCCACCACTGACCATATGTCAGTACATACACTGACAGAGACAGAGGAGATGGAGCAAAAAGCTGAGGGAGCAACAACAACAAAAAAAAAAACGCTCAAAGTTTACAGCACTCACAGGCCAAGATGTTGACAGAAAGAAAAAAAATGTGCACTCATTGTAAGCAGTCCTGGCAATGCCATGCAGTGATTGTGTAGATGGCCAAATTAAGGTTGCTGTCTAAGCAATCTAAGAATTAGTTTTTCTAAGCATCAGAGGTGCATCCAGCTTGGAGTCTCGGGCCTTCTTCTTAGGTGGTCTGAACACATGTGGACTGTCAACAAGTGAATGGTCCCCAAGAAGCACACAGGATGTATTGAGATTCAATTGCTTAGGCTACATTCAGAGGTGGTTTGGGCCACATTATTTTAGCAGCAAGAATTGGCCTCAGTAAAGGACTGTCAGTCCTAGTGATGTGTTCTCTGTTAGCAGAATCTGTCCTCATTCAGTCATCAGAGTCATTTTCAGTATTTTCACATGTACTTTTTACTGTTGATCAAAAAAACAAACACACTTGAAATACATCACTGGGCTTCAGGAAAGTATAGTTTGATGTTTTATTTGCCATAATCAACTGCATTTCTTCATGTGGCCCCATGACGCTGGCTAGCCAGCAAGACAATCTACATAGACCTCCATGTTAAAAAGATTAGTTTTCATTCCGTACCTTATTAGGTAGACACAACTAAATACTTAGTTAGGTTTAGAAAAATAATTGGTTTAGGGTCTTGGTTACTAGCAACAACATTTGAGGATTGGCTGTTGACTTCTAAAGAATCTTCTATCCATATGTAATGTTTTATCCGAGATTGCTACCTTTTCATGTTCTTACCTCTTTGTCTACTTTTGGACTTTCTAAAAACTAGATTTAAATTCAGTCAGACCTTAAAAAGCCCATGATTTTCCATGACCCATAGGTAGTTGCCCACTTTGCTGGTCCAACCTTAATCATAACCAATGCCTATGCCTATGAAAAAAGACCCTGTTACCTATAAGTACTTACCTAATACCCGATGTGCAGCACTGATGAACTGCACACTTGTGAACATTACACATGTAATCAGTCACATGCACATGTCACAGTCACATGTAATCAGTAGTCAGTCACCTCTTTCCACCGTTTGCTACTCCTTTCATATGCACTACTTTTATCAAAGGCTTGTGTTATAGTTGGCTGTTTCTGTGTAGTGTCTTTTTTCGCCGTTACCACTGGCTGCTGTGTGGTTGGCCTCGCTATTTGCCTCTCGGCAAATTGTTTGGGATGCTGCCTCTTCAGGTGGTTAAATAGGTTTGTTGTGTTGCCATCCAAAGTACGAACCTTCTCTGTGCAAACTTAAAACAAACAAAAATACAGTTGTTTGCGCTTTGTCGTTTGGAGAAAACCCAAACCAATCCCATACGACTGAGGTGGAATTCTTTTTTGGGACCAACTCCAATCTTTCACTTTCGCTGTCCGCCATGCCTACACCTTCAATGAAACATGGAGGCTAGTAAACAACAGCACTGCTTGTACTTCCCTGTGATTGGCTAGTCATGTTCACGTGAGGCGGAGCGAGGAAATAAACAAGCATAGAGCTGCAATTAATAGAACACGCTCTATGGACGATAAAACGATCTGTCCGTTCTGGTAGATCGCCGATACGTTCAAATCCTTCATGATCATTTATCGTCAAATCGCACAGCCCTAGCAGACAGTGATTTATCCGGAAATTATAGAAATTAAGGAAAAGGAATAGTGGAAAGGGAAGGGCACAGAGACAGTCAGGTGGAGGAAGAAGTAAATAGATAAACTAGGGTACACAAAAGGTGCCTAAAAGGGGATGTGGCAGCTTCAGGAAAAATAAATGAGGTCTAAAATGGGGGCCGTTGTGATCTTACCACTGATTTAACATTCACACACAATCCTAATACTGCTTTCAGACAAGCATTGTTAGAAATCCAGCTAAGGGTGAATACATGCACACTCCAGCTTTGCTAGTTGACAGCTCAGATTGTTTGTATTGTTTGTGTTGAGGCATCCAACAAAATGAACTGTGAAATAACTGAGTGTCATTTGTTGTGATTGACTGGTCCTTTGCCTTTTGTTGTTGTTTCATATCACTGCTTTTGATATTACCCAGGTGTAGGGACTCATTATCATGCACGCATTCTGGCTTGATTCTGTGTGTTTCTTAGTCAATCTGAAGTGTTTGTGTTTGTTCTGGAACAAAAACAAAAGTCCTGTGCACTCTTAACAGCTGATCCACAAACATCAGTCAGATTTTGCACTTTAAAACGAGGCACTTCATTTATGTTGTCAATTCCACAATCACCCCTGCGGATCCCGCTGCGTTGTTGTTGACTACTTGTTCTGCTTGTTGTCAACACTTGAGTTTCAACATCCGTTCATTATTTGTCACAGTGACTGCTGGATGCGGTGGTGTCTTGTTGTGTTCAGACGTCTTGTTGTAGAGGCAGATGGGAGTTATTTTTGGGTTGCTTTGGTAAATGGAAAAAAAAATACTGTTACAGCTCTCGCCTGGCAAGTGGAAGTTTCCTCCTACTGTCTCAAGAAGGAGCTGTCAAAGCAAAGGAGTGCAGTCTTACTGCTGTGGAAAACTCCAAACTTAATCCCTGAGAAGATTCACAACATCCATCCTCCTCCATTTTCTGGCAACTTCCTGTGTGTATTCCAGCAGATATAGTATGTCATGCATTTGATGCCAAGTCAAGCTTTAGGAATGCTAGAATCCGGTGCTCCCACCTCTCCTGAATGTGAATATTTCATGGTTGTGCTGTGGTTACCATACTTCACACTTGTATATTTTTAGCCAAGCGCACTTGTTTAATAAGAGTTCAGCTTCATCTTCAATTCAGGATGCTACTCTAGTGTGTCTCGGCACAGGTTTTTTTGCATGGGTGTTCTGACAAGCCACTTGTTGTCACCTCAGAGAAAAGCATATGCATTAAGACAGTGGAATCCTAGATAGTCTTGGCCATTAGTCTGAGGTTTAAGGCTTTAAACCCTTTGTGGGTCAATTCTGAATGTCCTCTCTAGGTTATGGATGTTTTAGCCATGCTGTGTGTCATGGATGACTAAATCATAGCCAATGAGGTCAAATTCACTGTTGGGCTGGGCAATAGGACACATCTTACCTAGGATGGGCCACAGTGACTTTTTCATCATGAGGCCCACTGCTGTTGCTTCTCTGTGTAGAGCCAGTGGGTGGGATTACAAGGGCTGAAAAATTATATGTTTTAACCATTCTTTTGTTGATGCATGCCTGATGCTGTGGTGTGTATATATATATATATATATAGCATTATATGGTTGGGATTTTTTTTGGTATCGATTGCAAGAAACCAGTGCTCATGTGTAAATCAAAAGGTCAGCTCTGGGGAAAAAAAAGACACACAATCCTAGAGAATGAGTAAAATTTACG
The DNA here is from genome assembly GCF_900634625.1 of Parambassis ranga. Lineage (NCBI taxonomy): Eukaryota > Metazoa > Chordata > Actinopteri > Ambassidae > Parambassis > Parambassis ranga. Next base: position 4,722,673 of record NC_041031.1, read on the forward strand.
GGGTGTAACTGAACAACCAAAAACAACATTGGTTTCTTTAGTCAGTATTTGTTTCTGTAGGCTTGTCTCTTGAATTTTTTTTCATACAACAGTGATTAATGTCTGCTACTCCTCACCTGTGTATCCCTGGGGGTGTGATTGTTCTCTCTGCTGCCTTGCACTGTGTATACAGAAACCATGCCACCAAAAATACTGTATATTTATTAGAACAGCAATAACATTATCTACATGAGAAAACATTTCTGCCAAAAGCACTGATTTAAAAAACATCCATTCTATATGATTTATGTTATCTTTGTACAAGCGCACGAGTGTAGAATAGTTTACAAATTGCCTTCGATGACAGGCTAACGTCATTAAATATTAGTCATTTCCCAAATGTTTTGTAGGCATTCTATTATTGATACAGTCATGCATAGTAATTTGAGCATTAAAATATGTCTACAGTATTAATCCTGATAACAAAACTAGGGTATGTAGCTAGTTTGCAACCTAGCTCATTTCAAGCTGACATTATTATATGCTTATAATAAAAAAAATTATTTTCAACGTTTATTTATTAGTTGGTATATTGTCAGTAATGCAGCTGCCTACATGCCCTCTAGAGCCTCCAAATACATTTACAAGAGCTAGGGTTTGTTGCTACTTTGCAACCTTTGCTGGGCAGAAAACTGATTGAGATCAAGACTATAACTACATGATGTGTCTTCCATTCATTTTCAAAACAGGCTTTGAATTGTTGATGAAGATTCTCAGTCATCCAGGCCATAATACGTAGAGCTCAGCACAGGAGAGCCACCTCCTCAGGACAAGACTCAGCTGTTCACCTCCACCTCAAAGACAAAGGACACTCCTTTGAGGACAACAATGTCCACATCCTAGACAGAGAGGAAAGGTGGTTTGAAAGAGGAGTCAATGAAGCCATCTATGTTAAGCTGGAAAAACCTTCCCTTAACAGAGGTGGTGGCCTCAGACATCATCCTTCTACCACATACAATGCAGTGATTCCATCCATTCCCAGGAAGTTTGCACATACTCACAGTAAGAACAAAGGGCTGTCAACCAGTCCACCTCCAGCAGTTTTATAGTCGTTAGCTAGTCGCTATTTGTAAGACTTACCAAGACCCACCCACTGAGGTCTGCAACCACATATAAACCATGTTTCACATCCAAACAGTTAGAACTGATGAAGCTGCTTGGATGAGCAGCGAAATGTCTTCAAGAAGACTCTACAAGTCCAGATGCCTTGCTTCAACCTTCTCTAGGCGTTGAATTATTTAGCCTAAACGTGTCTACAGTGTGAAGCACAATAGGGGGTTTGTATCTACAATATGAAGCGTAACAATCAAGCAAGAGAGAGTCATCATTACAAGCTCTAATATACATATTACTTCACATTTAAATGGTTTATAGTCCCTCTATTGCACACACTGTACCTCACATAAGAAGCAGTTTTTTTCATGTAGCCTAGATTTCATGGCCAGTGTATGCATTTTTATGCAGTAGTCTTTATTGTAGTGCCTTTAACAGGTAATTGTTCTTGAATGTTTCTAACAACTCATCGTTTTATTTTCATGCAAATTGACAGTTTACACACCTAGCAGTGCTCTGGTATAATTACTGAAGCTGTGCATCCTCGAGACAAAACTTGCAGCAGCAGCAGCAGCAGCAGCATGGCTGGGCAATGTAAAATGGTGCTCTGTTCTATTAGAATTGAATGAGCATTTACAGAGCCCATCCATAATGTAGCATGAATAAAATCACTCACCGTGTAACCATGCAGGCAACATGGTAATAACAATGGATGTCAGCCAGCTAGATAAAGAGATACTTGCAGTTGCACATTGGTGAAATTTGCTGCAGGTACTGCTGCAGCTACTGTAATGTCCTCTTTGTATTGCCTATCTTCATGATCAGCACAAAAAGTGATGGAGGCAGATTTTTTTCTTTCCTCGCTGTTGGCAAAAAAAAAAAAAAAAAAAAAAAAAGTTGTGTAGATGCCCCAAAAGATCTAACTTAAATATATCTAAAATAAGATCTTTTCAAATTTGAGACTTGAGATCAAGGTTGGATGTGATCAGCAGTGCCCCACCTCCTCTGGATGTTCCCCCATCAGTAGAAAGCTTCCCGACCTTATAGTAGCTGCTCTATCTCCCCTGTGACAGCAGCAAGAGTGGCCACAGTAATCCAGTTAGCAGAAACTCACTTACTCACTCTAAATACCAGCTGCAGAGATTATTCCTCTGGGTAAAATGGCACTGTGCACACGTGTGTGTGTGTGTTTGTGTGAGACTGTGTGTGAGACTGTGTGTCTCTTTAGTGGTGTGTGTGTGTGTGAATAGGTCCCAGGGGAACACATAGTGTAATCACAGGAGGCGATTACTTGGTAGCAGTCAGGTGTGTGTGTGTGTGTGTGTGCGCATTTCCTTGGAGATCAACACACTGTAATCACAGGAGACTGTTAGTGGCAGTCAGGTGTGTGCATTAAATGGTTGTTGTGATAACAACATATGCTCTAAGATAAAATGACTGTACTGCAACTCCAGCACTACACACACACACACACACACAGTTTATATCATCTGCATCAGCACTTTGTATCTTAAGTGCACTTGTGTTTGCAGGTTGAGGTTGAAACTTTTCACTGAAATGACTTTCATTTGAAAGCGGATACAGATGAAAATAGACACAGGGCTACTTTCTGTCAACAAATAGACCTTTATAATATTTACAGATGGAGATTGAAAAAAACACAATACTTTTTGAAGTGACTGTTTGTCAGATCTGTGTGACATTTTTGCACGGCATGCTGTCAAACCGGGTTGCCAGGTGCTACAGTGATATGTTTTTACGATAATTTCTATCTGGAGTTTAAGACTATTTTTCTCAGTTGTCATGAACAAATGAACGCCAGGGGCGCCTGAATACCTCACCTGCTGCAGCTGGTGCCCCTTAAACGAAGGCTATAGTCCTCAGCTGGAGCAACGCCAGCTGACACTTCCTCAACCTGACTGACCGAGTGCCAAAACAAGCGCCAACATGGCCTCCTTCAGCAGGAGAAACAAAAAAAGGGAGTGATTATTATCTGCTTTTTAAATTAAAGTCAGTTGGACTCAACGATGATTAAAAGAAGCGGTGGTCCATGAACACTGATCTCTGGCTGGGAATCAGGTTTACTGACATTTATATGTACCTGATATTGATGCCAGGAAAATACAGGAAGCAAAGCCTGAAGGCTACAAATCCTTGAAACTAAACAGACATGGCATGTATTCAGGATGTAGGGGGTCATTTCTATTTTTCCTGAAACAAACAGCGCCACAAGTAATGTATATTTATTTACTTACCTCTGCAGAGGAAATTTACATGTTTCATTATTATTTAGAATATATATTTTTGTGCATTAGTAGTGCCTCTGTAAAGGTAATAATAGAAAATTATGTACGATTTAATGGAGATATATGAGGACTGAAACAAAAAGCTCATTATCATGGCTGTTTTAAATGAATGCTTATAAGAAGAAAGACAATATCAAATGATGAGTCATCAATACAGTACTTAATGGCAGGTATATTAGAATATTTCTGCTTAATTTCTTCTGGATTTTGGCAGTTAAATATTTAATATTTTTGTATAGTCAATCACACAACAGCGCTTCCTGTTTTTAGATGTGCCCTTTTTTCCCCACTTTGTTGGTGTAACGATATCAACTTCTGTGTCCTGTGACATGCATACCCACCCATGGGTGTACATTATTATGCAGTGTGGGACATGAGATAGGTGCAGCAGCTACTGGTTAAGAGACTGAACGTTGGAGACCCGGAGGATAATGGACCATGATGCCGAGAACTGAGAACCCTTGCACATGCTCATGTACACACACCATGAGCCGTGACACACACTACAGATTTCTCAAATATTGTAATAATACTTGGAAATCTGTCTCCCAAACATCACATGCTGTGTGTTTTTTTATGATAGTATAATTACAGCACAGACAATATCACTGGCACAGTTGGCACATAATACACTCATTTTTAGTTATGCCCAGATAAAGATGGACTCCTAAACGCCCTAAGAGGCAGAAAGAACGTAGGAAAGAGAGCAGCACAATGTCAACAGATTTTCTGTGCGGGCTCCTCCACCACCTACTTCCAATGTAGCTTGTCACATAATACATAAAAATGCTACAAATTCATGGATCTGTGTGAGAAATGTGCTGCCCACTCTTCCCACATCCTACAGCACTACTTAACAACACCTTAGCATTCTCTTTCTTTTGTGACTACTTTTACTTTCCTGTTATTTTTTTTAGCTTGGACGGTTGAAAGCTATGAAAATGTGACTGCATGAAAACATGGTTTTCTTTCTCGCTGAGTGAAACTGAAGCACTATGTTTTTGCCATCAAATCATGACTCCATCTCAGTTTTGGCCCTTTTTTCTCTTATACTTCCAACTTTATTGTACCATATACTGTATACCACAGACTATTTGTTCTGTCTATTTTTTTCTTCTATTTTTGGTAAGGCGTGTTGTCATAGAACTTTTACTCCTATCAGAAGAAAGCATGACACCACCAGGTCAAGCTAAAAACGTAGCTTAAAGCTAACCATTGACTCTACGCCTCCATTCTATAATCCATTATAGGTCATATAGCATATAATGCATTTTCTTCCATGTAGCTAGTCATTGGTGAGTCTAGCACAGATATTACTACTGCCTGTCAAATCTATTGATTCTGACTTTCGATAGAGGTGTAAATCATCCTAATCAACCAGTCCACTGCGAGGTTATGAGCCTGCTTATTTGTCGAGGCATTACCTGCGATTCCTGGGCAATGTTGATTTGCAATATACATCTATTATATTCTATAGATGTGTAATAATGCATGTATAAAAGTAAAACATGATGTAGATTGAGGTGATGAAAACCAATAGTGACCAAAAAGTGAAATATATAGTTTGGTTCATCAAAACATTCAAATTCCAAGTCCTTTAAAAATTTCCAAGATTTGGGCAGCCATCTTGAAGATTATGTCAACATAGGATGGACTAGACCCTCTATAATTTTGTTTCCCTTAATTAGAATTAAATTAAACTTGGCAGAGAAAATGACCACAATCTTAGCTACTAATAATCTGTAGCTTCAACTGCATCATTTCAAGAAGGTATTCATTGTAAAAGTGGGAATTTTCAACAGACACGATAAATATTGTTCATTTTTGCTGTGTGCCATCTTAATTTACAAAGAGCCAGAGGCATACAAACTAATATTTACAGTACACATCTGAGCAGATCTCCCAGGTGTTCCCTTTATTATGACTGATGAATCTGATGGCAGAAGGGAAGAAGGAGTTCCTGAGTCTGCTGGTCCTGCACTTCAAACTTGTGTACCTCCGTCCTGAGGGGAGGAGAGTGAACAGACCTTGCTGGGGGTGAGGGGGGTCCTTGATGATTGAGGCAGCTCTCCTGTGGACTCCGCGCTGGTAGATGCTCTGCAGAGAGGGCAGAGGAGTCCTGGTAATCTTAGACGCTGTCTTCACTAATCTCTCCAATTGAAGGCTATTGTTGAAGTAGTACAAATGTTATTAGTGAAGTGTTTTCCAGGCAAGCATCTTTCACTTCACAGAAACTGCTTTTCTTCTTACATACATCTTTTTTTCTAAGTATTGAGTTTCTATTAATTCACATAGCACGTGCCATAATGTTCCAATGGAACAATTTCTCAGTAAGTAAATGATATTTCTAAATTGATGTATAATGTCAAACAATTTCATTCCACATAATTGTGGTTTTGCATTATTTTTATGCAGTTTTCTAACACACAGGTCAAATAGAAATATATTTCTAAGGCATGACACTTTCTTTCATACCTGCACACATTTCTATATCATTTAAGTGCCCGTCAGCAGAACTGTATCAGAGGTCATTTACTAGTTTTTTTTCTTGCAAAATACATTTGAGCAGATTTGAGATTGTTGTGCCTCTTCCAATAGAAAGCTACCTGTCCTTGAAATTTTTTTCAACTAAAATAGCACAGGATCATTTGTACTTGGGCTTTTAAAAAGTCTGGCCTCTATCGCTCTGATTTGTTTTATTTTTCTGTCTCTATTCAGTAAAGCTTCTCTGACTCTTGGTGCTCGGAGATAATATGTCCTTCTAATTAAAACATTTGACTGGAGCATTGATGTGGATTACTTTTACTTTTTGTCAAGGTTTTCTGTGACTTAAAAGGACATTTATACAGGTTTTAAACACAGGGGTTAGTCAAACTTGTTTAGATGATCGAATATGTGTAGTAAAATTGTAACCTTGTGCACAGTTGCTCCAAATTAATTTAAATTAAATTAAACTTAAAATATGGAGTATAATCAGAATAGTCAGAAATTTGAATGAATGGATGGGTAAAAGTTACACACATGCACTCTTTTCCTTTCAGTAAGCTACTCAATAACTAAAACACTGATCAGGAAATTATATTAAAAGTGCCAAATCTGAGATAACCAAAAGCCATATGTAGCCAGGCGAACACAGCTTGCTATGTTATATGGGGACACCACGTAGAATTGGGGAGTGTTTGCGCTGTTTACGTGCTGTTGCTTTAATGATAGTGGGACGCTCACTCTCTCGTGGTAAGTCAGATGCGCATACCACGGGAGGAATCAGGAAGTGAAGGTCGACTGAGTGTTGCGAGTTGGAGTGTGACAGGGAATATTCCGGTTCTAAGAAGTTACAAGACCGCGTGTTGGAGCGGCATAAGTAGAGTTGATTACCGTAAGAGTTAGGTAATTTGATACCTCCACGTGCCATGTTATTGCACTTTAAATGTTCTGTTTAATGCTGGTTTTATAGAGGGGAGATTTGCGGGAGGCTGTGCGTGTACGCGGGGAGCAAGCCGCCATTGGACTGAGCAAAATAGGTTTCCCCTCTCTAACTTTGACATCTTGGGAATCTGTGTGTAAGTTTGTAACAGTTATAATTCTTATAATGTATGTACAAGTTATTCCATGCACTGTGATGAAGAGAATGTAGTGGTTTGCTGATAATTGTATTTTCTTTATTCAGGCAGCGGCCACCACTGTTGTTTATTCAGGCATTTGTTTTCCTTTTTGAATTGTTTATGTGAGATTGAATATGTGAGATTTAGGTAGTAGGAGTGCAAAAACTGAGGAGTGACCATCTTATGTCATGTAGACCGGTTATCAATGCACCTTTGAAGTGGGATTGTTAATGCTGTCCTTTTTAGGTTCAGTCAAGAAATACAACCCGCGTTAACTTTTTATGCTGTGTCTGGTCCCAACTTTGTTGAGCTGGCCACACATATTTCAAAATAATCCCATCACAAAGACAACATATAATATGATGCTGATATTTCCAGTCCTTGAAAATGTCCATGACCAGTGTGCATGTATCTATTGAACATGTCACATGTGTTGGGGGTGCGAATTGTTTGGCGTGTTTTTTTCACCTGATCCTGTTTCTTGATATCAGGTAATTCATCTGTTTGTATAATTCTAGCTGTAGCATTTATTTGGGAGGATGATGGTGCTGGAAAGGTTTTGGAGAACCACCATAAAAGCTGTCAAACTTTTAGAAAGAAAGCAACATTTGAAGAAACTGTCAGGGCTTAGTGGTTGTCTTGATCTCACTGTGAGCTGTCTCTGATGTTTACAAGGTGGCTGATTCTAATATAGCCAAAAAGTAGATCTGCATCTTGGAGAGACCTTTCAGACAGGACATAATCATAAATCGTATCAGGTGATCAGGTCATAAGTTTCTTAAAAGCAATTTTCAGGCTAAGTTCCTCTAGAAAGCTTTGCCCATCATCATGCTGCCACCTAAGTCCACCTAAGCTTCCACTCAATCCAAATATAGGCAAAAAGGTGGAGCTGATGCAGACAGAGACCTGCAGAAGCAGAGTGCTCACTCTATGAGTCAGAACCTGCCTATCAAAAGTAGTCGTGTCCTCAATTATTCAACATTTAATATATCCAATCAGAACACAGCATAACACTAAAGGGTTCCATCCATGTAACTGTGACTCACTGACAGTGTAGATACAAAAATGTATCTATTAAAAGAAAATGCAACCAAGTGCGACTGAATCATGCTTACTTATTACATACCAGAAACTTGTGACAAGTTTGACATTTAGTCTGTAGACTGTAACCTTTAACAAATCAGTACATGAAACAAACATAAATGACTTTGAATGCTGCCCTTCTGCAACAGTTCGATACTAGTATCCTTATTTCAGGAGAGGTAAGATCAGTTAGCACCATATACTGTTTCCCAGCCATGGTAGAAATACGTGTTGTTTTGACAAGTAATAAAATGTATCCTCTGACATATTCAGAAATGAAGGATGCCTTGACCTGTGTGTTTTGGCCCATGTAAGATCAAAGCCTCTACACTCCACTAGTAGTAGATGGATCGATGCGGAAAGATATTTGCTTCATTTCAAAACAATTCACCAGCTATTCACAGGTAAAAGTCCCACTGACCATCACATGGAAAGCTGAGAAATTCCAACCAGAGAAATAAAATCACACTCACACATTTACTCTTGATTGCCCTTAGCCATCCATGCGAGAACATACACACAGACCCTTTCGGTGCACCATGGCCCCTGACAGTATTCTGGAAACACACACTATCTCCACTGGTTCCAGACTGTGGGAGACAATCTGACAAGGTGTCAAGCTGGGTACACTTGTTTTACATTTGATTGGGTGTTGGTAGTGCCAAGGGCTCAGCAGCGATTGGCTGGTTCAGTTAAATGCTGACAATTTCAGTTGTTCCAAACCCAGAGCCTGAACCCTCTTAAGAGCAACAGTGGCAAAAAAACTCCCTTTTTACAGGAAGAAACCTTGAACAGGACCTGAGCCTTCCTGCTGATAGTCTGCTGGGTAGAGGAGGAGAAGAAGAGGGAGACAGGACAGAGAGGATGAAGGAGAGAGAGAGGAACAAACATGCAGCAAACATCATACATTGCAGAGAACAAACATGACAGGTTGTTGATGTTGTCGAAAAAACTATTTTGTTTATACATTGCTCAAAAAATAAAGGGAACACTTCAACAACACAATGTAACTCCAAGTCAGTCACACTTGTGTGAAACCAGCCTGTCCAGTTAGGATCAACACTGATTGTGAATCAGTTTCAGCTGCTGTTGTGCAAATGGAACAGACAACAGGTGGAAATGAGAGGCAGTTATCAAGACAGCCCTATAAAGGAGAGGTTCTGCAGGTGCTGACCACAGACCATTTCTCTGCTCTCATCCTTTCTGCCTGATGTTTGATCACTTTTGCATTTTGTCAGTGCTCTCACCCCTAGAGGTAGCATGAGGCGGTGTCTACAATCCAGCTCAGGCAGTGCAGCTCATCCAGGATGGCACATCAATGTGAACTGTGGCCAGAAGGTTTGCTGTGTCTGTCAGCACAGTGTCCAGAGCATGGAGGAGATACCAGGAGACAGGCCAGTACACCAGGAGACATGGAGGGGGCTGTAGGAGGGCAACAACCCAGCAGCAGGACCGCTACCTCCTCAAGGAGGAACAGGAGGAGCACTGCCAGAGCCCTGCAACACGACCTCCAGCACGCATCTAATATGCATGTTTCTGCTCAGACTGTCAGAAACAGACTCCATGAGGGTGGTATGAGGGCCCGACGTCCACAAGTGGGGCTTGTGCTTACAGCCCAACACTGTGCAGGGCGATTGGCATTTGCCAGAGAACACCAAGATTGGCAGATTCGCCATTGGCACCTTGTGTTTTCTTCTTGTCTTGAGGAATTTCAACTCAAGTTGGATCAGCCTGTAATTCGATTTTCCACTTTTATTTTGAGTATGGTTCCAAATCCAGACCTCCATGGAATAATAATTTTGATTTACATTGATCATTTTATGTTATTTGCGAAAGTGTTTATTTGCTCTATTCCGCCTGTGGCTATAGCCATATCAGTAAGTGCCTGTGTCTATGCCTATTGGCCCTACACCCCCCAGACTACTATACGCCTTGTTAAACAGAAAGGTTTGAAATCTGGTCTTAAAAGTGGAGCTGGTGTCTGTTTCCCAACCACAACATGTTAGAAACATTTGAAGTTTTAACCAGCTGGTGGAACAATGGCAAACGATCCAGGGAAGCTTCATGGCAAATCTAAACCATGACCTGGTGGCATTAGAAGAAAAGATGGTTGCATAGTAGGATTTATCCACAGAACAACATGAATATTTATGGTTATTTGTCCAATGCTTGCTGAGGTATTTCAGTGTGACAGTGGTGAACGAATTGTTCAACATGCTATGAAGCATAATCCACTCCTTATTCGTGTGCTGCATACATGTAGCCTGTAATTAACTGTGCATATTATTGACTCATGTTTGATTGAACACAGAAGCCAAGGTGATTTAATAAAATGAATCCAGCAGAGGTATTTAAAGTACCTTCCTCAGGGATCTGACAAATCTACGTTCTGACACAGGCAATATCATCCTTATCTCTGCATTAGTGTTATGCATTCTGTAATCTTTCGCCTTGTCAATCATCTTCCCTCCCTTGCTGGAAGTGTTTGGATTTTTTTCTCCTGCTGATCGCTCTGACTCTGTGGCTTATGCAAGAACTCTCAGGCAATTATCAGAAATGCTGTCAGAAAATAACACAGGAGTTATTTGCTTTGCAGAAAGGGAGCTGTGAAAATTCTCACTGATGTGCGATGAGTCGGGACTGATGAGGATAACTATGACTGGGAGGGCAATGACAGCGGGGCGAGCGCTGGGGCGGCATTAGTAAGGGTTTAAGTACAGTAAATATTATGGCTGACACACAAGGAAGGAAAGGACAGGCAGAATTAGTTTCACCTGATGTAAAAATCAGGTTGAGCAAAGTCTGCCTGTATTAGGGTTGGGCGATATTGGCAAAAAAACTAATCACGATTAATTGTGGCATTTAGCCGATAACGATTATTTTGACAGTTAATTGATGACTATTGTTTACATGTTTTTGACTCTAAATCGCCACATTATTCCGAAATGATACCGACAAATCATCAGTCAAGTTAACTCCTTCATTCTCACAGGTTAAGCTGGTGAGTAGTGTTTAGGCACCAACCAGCCATGTTTGAAATATGTATTGATAACAGAGGCACAAACTGCTTCAACATAATAATGAAGCAAACATTTAGTAACTTTGTTCTTCAAATGTTCTTATCTTAAGGTCACAGAGCAGTGCATATCAACATTAAGATTAACACGGACAAATAAGTTTAGAAACAAGTTATTTCAAGTGATTATTTCAACAGCAGCAGAAAAAAACATTACAAACAAACCAATTCCACATTTAAATGTATGTCTGTGCAAATCAACCGCCGTCTTATTCATTTATCCTTCAAGATTTTGCTTCTCTGATCAACGAGTGTGTCTTTTTGTCTTTCTCCATTATTATTTTTTTTTTAATTGGAACCGGTACTATATCATGACATGAGCCTTCTGAAGTTATTACCCCTAAGAAACCACCAACCACCAAACCACCCTCCCCTTTTTCTGTAAAAGAAAATTATGGGGGAGATAGCACAGACTAACTAGACCCCAAAGAACACATTTCTGAAGTTTTTTTTTTTTTTTTTTCAAAATATCGCACCATATTGTCAAAGATCTGAAATATACATATATGTCACATTGGGCATTAAGTGTCCAAGAAAACATATGTATATTTGACATTGACATGTGACATTTAACTTTCGCCCACCCCAAAAACACTGCCTCCTGGTGTCAGAAAATTGTAATATGATATATGTGTCCTATGGGGTGTTAATGGTGATGAATCAGCCTCACAATCTTTTTGTTTTTTTGGTTTTTTTTTTGGTAACAAAATGAGGAAACATGGAAAAACTTGCAACCCCAAATCACAGACAAGACAGACTAATATTATCATTGGACCTTGCAAGACAGTTTTGTGGGAGTTCGTGATTTATTTATTTATTTTTTTTCAAAAGAATTGTTTAAATACAATAGCACAATGGTGTCATATAAACACAATACTGTAAAGATCAGTAACATTATTATGAGAAGCTCCAGATTCAAGTGGGGTCCATGGCAGATTCTTCACTATGAGAGAACAATGTCACTGGGTACTTTATTACTAAAGTACCTATAAGACGGATCAATATTGTCTTATATGAGAAGCAGTAGATTTGCTCACTCAGTAATTACAAATACTCTGTTAAACCTCTGCAAACATGGATTATATTTACTAATTACTACTGCACTAAATTTACCCTAAATAAAAATGTCAGCCAATCCTTAGAGGGAATGATTATAGAATACATTTCTATTTCTATATTACATATCTATTTCTATTTCTATTTCTATATTTTTATTTAAATAAGGACTTTATTGATCTGACAGTCTTTTTGATGTGTTCTTTTTTTAATGATTCTCTAATGATCTCCATGTGTGTGCTATCTGCAGAGGGTTGCTAGGACACTGTGATGCACCAGCAAAACCTCTATACCGTGGGTTTCTCAATAAACACAATGCAGTGGGTAACTTCAGTCCGCTGTGCTGTGTCATGTGTGCTTGTGTGGCTGGTTGGAAAGGATGTGTGAACTGCCACATCTACAGGCTGCCCACTCAACCTGAGAACAACACTGTCATGTCTTCTCAAGTGAAAGGGTGGAAACACATACTTTATAGATGTGTGTGCAGTAGATAGATGTGATTGAGACACTTTGCTGTCAGAACTGCTGGACTGTATTATTATGGCTCAAGTCTGTGTCCAGCTGCACTTCTGATAACAGATGTGCGAAGTTGCCTTGGTCACTGTTTGTTCATCTTTGCCTTTATCTGTTGTGTACTGCAGTCTACCAGCAATCGTTTCACTGGCTGTAATTCTTTGCTTGTCTTTTGTGGACCTGTCGTTATTTCACTTATCTGCATTTTTTGAGGAAAAAAAATATCCCCAATGCTCTTTCTAAGAAAAATGTTATAATATGTATTTTTTCCTCATTAATGTACACACAGCACCCCATATTGACAGAAAAACACAGAATTGTTGACATTTTTGCAGCTGTATTAACACAGAAAAAGTGAAATATGACATAACACTGATTGGACTTGATTAGGAAAGACACACACCTGTCTGTATAAGACCTTACAGCTCAGTGCATGTTAGAGCCAATGAGGATCATGAGGTCAGAGGAACTGCCTGAAGAGCTCAGAGACAGAATTGTGGCAATTTCATTTATTTTTAAATCCCCCTGTGGTCAAAATATTTGTCTTTTAAAAAAAAGTTAAACTGGCAGTATAAACAACACTCCCTGTTCCCTCTGACCCCAAGCATGGAGGTAAGAATCTTTATTTCCCCTGCAGTGATTAGACAAAGCACTGTGCACTTAGTTAAAGTAACTTTGAGCCTATCAGAGGGTATTTATACAGCTTCACCTTTGAGGCTCTCAGCAGGGGTGGGTAGTGTTAATGAACCAATTAATTCATCAGTACATGATACGCTTTAACTGTATCTTTGAAGTTTGAGATTTTCTTTTGTCGTTCGGCTTTTCATGTCACAACATGTGGGAGAGTTTGCTGGGAGCTGATAAGATTAGCAAAGAGAAAACTGACAGCAAATAGCAGATAAGAAATAAGAAGTACATAAGACGGAACAATAAAAAGTTTTCTGTATTAATTTGCACTCTCTTTATCCCCATCCATCTCTTTGAGTCATTAGAGTTTGTGTACTTGAAACTCCAGTTATAAAACTCTAAAAAAGAAAATAGCACAGGAATAAATGCATTTAAAGAGAAATGAAATGCAACTTCTGTTCAAAACAATTTGCACTCCAGAGTCATTTCAGCTATGCTGTTTTTGCCCTTGGGGTCTTAGTGCGCTCTGAGTGGAAAATAACTCTGGAAAGTTTCAACTCAGCTGCACAACACATTCACATAGGAACCTGTGACATGCATCAAACAGATTGCAGGTTCACCTAAATAGGGAAACTGCATCATCTTCCAATGAAAGCAGTGTCTTGTTTATTTAGCCATACATACTTTTCCTCCAAAAAATAATGATCTTTGAAAGCTCGATTTGTGGATTGGCTCAGGGTGCAGCTCATTTGTCTAAACTACCTTCTTTTACAGTAAATATCTCCATTGGGTAGTGAGATGCCAGCCGTGTTTTTGCCGTGCACTTTTGGGATTTCTAATGGAAGAAATGCCAAAACCAGTTTGTACTACTACTAAATGATTAGTATGTGGAAAGGGTAAGTACCATGATGCAGTCTGCTGCCAGAGCTCAACATTATAACTTACAAGAAAAAGTTTGCGACATAAAATGTGTCATCTGGTAAATTATGTAGCTGCTACTCAAACAACACATTGTACTCCTGCACGTTTGTTATGATCATTGCAGACTTCACAGCGGTTTTTGTCCACACCTTGGTCACATCCCATATTGATTACTTTCATAGGTCTCCCTCTTGAGTCCGTCTATAAACCATAACTAGTCCAGAACTCTGCAAGTCTCATCAGCTGTGTTGGCTACCGGTTAAATACTAAACTGACTCCTCCATATGTTTCTGAACTCCTGCACACATACCCTCCTCTTCTTCCATCCACCTCACTATTTCATCTAGCACCTTAGGATGCTCTGTCCCCTTTATTATTATTATTATTACATTTTAGTAAATCAGTGTGTGGTCGGGACCACAATAACTACTCTCAGCATTAAGATTATTCTACATGGTGGCATTTTTGGAATATGACTGGATCGTCTCTTTTCTGGTCTCCCTGTGGAGTCCATTTTTAGCTGCTTGTTCTGGGTTGTCTGGCACTCTTGTGCCAGTGACTGAAATAGTGCTGGATGATCATTTCTAGAAGAAAGTGTGGCTGTTTTTATATGAGTATTGGCTGCCACGGTGTGTTTCTGGGGTGGTTTGCTGATAAATCAGGAAGATGAGTGTTGGGTGCCAGTACAGGGACATCAAGGAAACCTGCTCCAAAGTCATTTCTGCCCTTATTTTGTATTATTTTTAATAAATAAGATTAAATAAATATGGGCAGTGAGAGCACAGTCTCTCCAAAACAGAAGGGTGGGCCTGAGGAGTTAAACAGTGCATAGGTATTAACAGTGAACCTGAGGGTGATAAGAGAAACTATATGCAGGTTATTGTTTTAGGGTAACGAGATAGAATAAGCGTAGTCTAGAATAAGCGTAGTCTAGAATAGGCGTAGTCTAGAATAGACTAAAAATCCGTGAAATCCATTTCTGTGACAACTGTACAGGTTTTCTTTAGGTAACATTATGGCTTAAAATTTTACATGGGCATGACTGCTTTGAATGATACACAGGTGGATACATAGCTTCCTGCTTCAACAATCATCCCCCTCATTTCCATTTGCCTTGAACTTCCTTGTCTGTATTTGGATTAACTATGAGTTTATTCAGACTGCAGTGCTGCTGACATGGCGACAGTTAAAACCTCCCACATTGACTCAAAAGTTTTTTCGAAAATCTAACAGTTCATTCATAGTTATGTACAGTCTATGAACCAACCCCAACTTATGTGTCTTAACACCAACTAGCTTGGCTTTGGAAACCAATTCGCTCATTTGCCATCCAAGGAGGGATTGTCTAGGCCAGTGATCTGTAATGGTGATCTGTAATGGCACACTTGTCTTAGTTCGTCCATGCCAGTAATGTATATCGGCAATCATTGAGTTGGTCCAGCAGCGCGACCACCTTAACTTCAGTGCAATCAGTGCGTTTGTCTGTGTGTGTATGTCTTTATGTGCACGTATCGTGCTATAGGTGTCCCCAAAAGGTTGGGAAACACTGGTTTAGGATTCTGATGTTTTGTTGTGGTTGTTGTTGTTTTTTTGTGTAATTTAAAAAATATATATTTTCTAGATTCTGATCTGAAAGTCCTCAATTGCATCTGCAAAACAATGTTACATACATTTTACTCATAGTAAAGTGCCTCTGGATACAGTGTTTTTCTCAGTGTAGTGGAAACAGAGCCGTTGCCAGACACTATAGGGGCCCTAGGCAAGAAGGTACCACTTGGGCCCTACGGGCTACTAGATTCTTTGGAAATGCCACCCCAAACCTAAAGACATTGACAGTTACGATCATATAATCAGCTATTTTATTTAAATAATGTACAAACACCTGTATGAAAATATTATATTAAGGAAATTTCTACAACACTATCATAATATATCATAGAAATATGTACTCTCTGTACAACACAATCAAAGATATGACAACCAGTATTGTGATCAATGAAGTTTGGCTACAGTACAGGGTCATCAGTGAGAACTGCACAACTTGGAGGACCTTCCTTTGTTACCAAATCAGGTGCTGGAGGAGCAGAGGAAGGAGTGGGGGCTCTCAGGTGTTGGACTGCTGGCTGGGACGTCTTCTGGAGTTTCCTCACAGGGCTCCACATGACCTGTGTTGTATAAGACCATAATGATCAGCCTGATAATTAACACTGTAAATAATCCAGATTATTCATAATGCACATACCTTCATCTGTGGAGGTTGTGGCATCTTCATGAGGAGACACAGACAGGTGTTTAAGCACAGCACCTGATGAAAAACAAATTACTAAACAAATGCCAAAAAAAATAACTATGTGACAATAATTAACTAACTAGCTTGTTGTTTACAGAGAAACAGCTGAACATTAATAAACAAATGTACAGCAGGTTTCCCTGCTGTGGTTTAGAGGTCATTAACTCTAACAGCAAGTTGTAACAGCAGCACTTAGTTTAGCTAAAGTATCATTAGCATCGCAGCCACACGCTGTTGCTGCATGAGCTAACAAGCTACTTTACAGCTTCATTTACATTTTTATACGTTTATGTTTTATATCATGTCATTATATCTATGTGTGTAACTCATTTAGCAGACGTTTTTAGGCAGAGCAACTCACAGTGAACATTCAGGCTGCAGTATGAAGGAGTGAGGTGGGGGGCGGGGCGAGGGGGGAGTCTAAATGTGTCAATGCGCTGGGCCAAAACAGCTGTAGTTAAATGGTGGGGCTAACTGACCGTCCGTCTTAGGGCCTCTCTCATGCTCGGGGCCCTAGGCAATTGCCTGGTTTGCCTACTGTGTTGTGACAGCTCTGAGTGGAAGTAGTGGGGTCAAATCATAATTTAAACTAAACCAAACACCTCTACAGAGCCACAATTCAACAAGATTACCAGTCAGACTTGGTTGCATTCAAATGATTTGCAGGGGAAAGGAAGGTAGGGGGCTTAGGTGAAAAAAAAAATATTAATTGGAAATAATTTAGAGTATGTAATTTAGTTCAGGCCATTTTTTGCAGCTTAAATCCACAATTCTTAACATTTAATGGATTAATAAAACTAAAATATTGATACCACTGATGACAGCAACAGAGTTGTTGCACACAGAAAACTTGTCTCCCCGACACGCCCCCCCCCTGCGTCTGTCACTTAAAGCTTTCCCATGAATAGCACAGGGGTATAATCTGTGTAATCAGTATTATGAGGCAGTCATATGCACTTACAGAATCTGTCTTCTTCCCTTTCCTCACATTATACATTATACACAAGTTCTGAATAATACAGACACGTCTCCAGTGTGTAGGATGCACTGCATACCACGTTCACACCCTCCAGATATGAAATTCAACCGAAATACAGTCCAATTACACATTTTCTCATGCATTATTACTCAGAGTGATATGACAAGACTTAAATGTTACATCAGTGTTGATATCATGTGTTAAATATGTCATGTGGTTGTCAATAATTGAGAGTATTTTAAATGCGCATGATAAATTATTATTATGCAGCGATGAAGGGGTAGCTGTGAAGTTCGAGCGTAGGAATGAAGTGAATTACTGACACGACTAAACGACAAACTTGTCCATATGGAATACACAAGCGAGGTGTGGTTATTCATTTTAGTAAGAAATTCTCTTAACTTTAACCCTTTAACACCCTAAAATAGGGTTACATATAACATAGACTAGATTATGAAAACACAACACTTTTCATTCTATATAGATGATAGCTACATACAAAGTAAGAAATAAGCGATTATGGTCATAGTTGTTGTAGCCCAGGACATTAGATGCAGCAATTTATTGCAAGTGCCAAATGTTAATGTATGGGAATAGCATTTTAAATGCAAGACTTAACCTGAGCTATATAATTCCTTAGACATTTGGCAAAAATGTTTACAAAAAAAATAAAGGTAGCCAAAGAAATGCACAGAAGAAACACAGAAGGTGATATATGGTAGTGGACTAATCAGAAGCAAACTTTATGTTTATGAAGTAATATTGTGAAGTGTTGCTTTCAAAGTTTTTGCAGATACGTTTCTCAGCAGTTTCTCTTATATCTATGTTAGCTTGCACATTGTCTTATTATACTCTGTTAACTGTTAAATGGTGAAGTGTGGCTTGAAGACACGCTCCATCAGTAGCAGCAACATCATGAAGAATAGGCACTAATTTTCTACGCAACACACCTTGTTGTTGGCTGCCAATTTAATGCCAGCTAACACCTCTAACATTGTACTCCATGTTGTACACCTCTAATATTCAGATAGCATTGTGTGATGTGAGTGAAATAATAGTGGCTGCACAGCCTGGCCTGGATAAGGTTAAATCATTCCGGAAGCTTCAAGATCAGGGTGGATACGTTTGATGCATTGGTAATCTCCAGCTCATGCCACAAACATAGACTATTTAGCTATTTACAACCATCGCCTATCATTATCCTCTGGCTCAGATCAATTGTAATGATTTAGGAGGAGGCGCCATGTGATATAGCGGGAGCATCCCAAAAGTGACCCTGCACCTCTAAAAATGTGACGAAGGCTGATTCGGTGTTGAGCCACGGACGATTTGTATCAGTCTGTGGAGAGCAGATCAAGCAGGTCTAAAGTCAGATACAAGAATGGCACAGAGAACAAATAAAGTGCTTGTACATCACATGTATATCGCTATGTCCACATTACATCATAACTAGTGGAGGAAAGCCACATTTGAACAAGATCAGATGAGATTTCAGCTATAGGAGAGGGTCATTTTAGAAAAGGAAAAAGAAGCCTGTCATTTGTGTTTTTCCTACCTTTAAACACACAGATTGCTGCATAATCTTGTAAATCTCGCACAAACTTGACATTTTCAGGTAAATTCAGATAGGGCCTGCTTGCAGACCTTCAGATGTGGCACATCATTACGTAGCATCACCTGTGTAACTCCATTACTAGAAATATTATGCAAAGTGCTACATTGCTAAAAGTAAACACAGTAATGGCTTGCATTAGTGCAGGTTGCACATGCTTGTGAACGATAGATTATTACCACCAAGGTTAATCATTTTGGTTTCCCATTACTGGAACAGACCGCACTGACAAATTATGGATGTGCATTAGCATTTTCCTAAAACACCACCCCCATTAGCATAAATACAGCAGACATTATCTTGATGTGCATTGAAATCTGCTGTGAAGATGAAACTTTAACAGATGTCAGTCATAAAAGTTCATTCATAAACATCAAATTCAACCAGCAGCTGGTAATTTTAGTTCAAGTTGTGTAAAAATAATGCTGCTAAATAAAGAGCTCATACAAATCAGTGTGGACCTTACATTTGCCAGTGTGTTTCCTGCTGGGGAATGATTCATCTGTAGGATGCATACGGAACAATCACCTTGACTTCAACCCAAACTACTTTTTGACCCATTCACCATTAGCCTTCAGAATAATTGTGTTGTTCTAAGGCACATAATTCAAATCCATTATTTTACTTTGAAATTTTAATCAAGACAGCAGGTTTACCAAAGACAACACATAACAGCGTGTTGTTTCTATTTGATGTAATGATGCAGTCATAAAAGTAAGTGGCACATAAAGCAGTAAAATCTACTTAGGAGGGAAAGAATTTAATTGGTGTTTAAAGTTCCCATTGAGTTTTAAGAAACAATTATTATAAATATGTTGCATGTTTAGTTGCTTTATGTAAGGATGTATAACTGAAACAATTCTAGGCACTCAATTTTTTTTTAATGATTAGATTATTATTATTTTTTGGTACATCATAATTCCAGTTTTTTATACAGGCATGAAACCCTCCATTCAGCCTGTGCTACCTGCAATCTAACATTTTAAAATAACAGTTACAAAATAAAGTAAACCGAACTGGTACAAAACATACATAAATAATGTTAGACCTCGACCAATTTCTCTTAAATAACTCTCTAAATATATAAATAAAGTATCTAAATAAAAAAATAAAACTCTACTTGTTGCTAAAATGTCCCCATGAATATATATATATATATATATATATATATATATATATATATATATATCATAAGCTTATAATTCAAATCATAAACTAGTATAGTATAGTATAGTAAGCGAACAAAATGGCTCACACTTTTCACCATATTTGATACAAAAGTGTGGTGGTATAAGTAAAAAAAAATGGTTGCCGCAAAGAACAATGGAGAGGGGATTTTGACATATTACTCAAACTTAACAGTAGTTTTATGCTATTGTTAATGTCACAGCCATTCAGTACAGGCTTTGTGCTCTTGGATTTGTGTGCATAGATTTTTATCAAACTCTTCAAAGAGCAATCAAACTGTAATTTTCTGCAAATTCTCATTATGTCTCTCTAGAAATGTTTTTAACGATGCTGGTTATGGTACAGAACAGTCTTGTGCTCTGGAGGAAGTTTTTTATTCTGTCCTCTAGTGCTGAGAAGCATGGCACTACTGCCACCATGCTTCACGGTAGGGATGATGTTAGCAGGGGATAAGCAGTGCCTCGTGTTGGATAGGATCTATCTAAAGACTGCTTTAAATGCTATTAAACTCTCAGGATCTACTCTGTCATAAAGGTCGGTCTGATGGAGTGTTGTTCAGATCGTTCTTGTAGCAGGTTTTCTTTAATCTCTGTAGGGAGGGTATGATAACCACTTAGTCCCACACAGACCCCTTTTACATTGCTGTTCAGTTTACCCTATGTATACTGTATGTGTGTGTGTGATACATTGGGTAGATGGGATGTTCCAAAATAGCCCATTCAGACATGTGATTTATACAAACAGAAGGTTCACACCTCCTTGGATCATAATAGCCAATGAGCAGTGAGCGAATGTCTGGATGCGACTCCATATGAGGAGCCCTTATTTGAACAACAAGACTGGGTGTGCAGTTCTTTTCCTCTGTCATGTGGGCTGTCAGGGCTGTTTTGTAATGTCAGTATCACCAAAGGAATACCTTGAATCAGTATGAGACATGGCAATGTATTAGTATGGAAATGAAGGACCTACACAAGAGGTGTGCATTCTATTAGTGTCACTGTCAGGATCAGGGGAATATAGCGAGTCAATCAGTGAGAAATCAGGCTGCATGCACATTACTGCAAGATTTACATACAGATGTATTTTGTTGAAAAACTGGAGAATTCTTTTCCTTTGATTTAGCTCTGTTTTCATGTAATATGTAATATGTTGTATAAGTGTTGTGATCCGGTTGGCGTCAAGACCTTATATACATATTTTCGTCATATAGACCAGGTGTGCCTGCCTTATTTTTATTTTATTTGTATTTTTTTTGCAATGACTTTCTGCACCGTTCCTTAGAGCAGCGGCGCAGCAGGAGTGTTGCTGAAGCTGCTTCTCAGTCTGTCCACAGTGTTGTGGAGAAGGTGGGAGGGATTGTCCATGATTGACAGCAGTTTAGCCAGCACACTTTCCCTCGCCACCTCCTCCAGGTTGGCAAGCTTAAAGCCAACAACAGACCCCGCCTTTTTGATTAGTTTGTCCAGTCTGTTGGCGTCCTTTGCTTTAATGCCTGACCCGCAGCAAACCACAGCAAAGAAGATGGTGCTCACCATGACAGACTGGTAGAACATGTGGAGTATCCTGCTGCATACATTGAAGGACCTGAGTCTCCTCAGGAAGTACAATTTACTCATGTCCTTCTTGTAAACAGCCTCAGTGTTTGTTGACCACTCCAATTTATTGTCCAGTTGGACAATCAGGAACTTGTAAGATGAGACACTGACTTGGGTGATACTGATGTTAATATATATTTGTAAAACAGGCATTGTACAGAACTATTGAAGATTCAAGATACAATTGTCACAGTATCTTAATTTGTCATTGTCACCGTAGCTCTACAAATTCTCAAATCTGTAAAGCCACTGTAGCTGTGTATTCCACATTAAATGCAAGACGAAATGAGGCACCCAATAAAAACACAATGAGTTGACTATAATAAGTAATGAAATAATAAATAAGAAAATAATAAGTATCAATCTGTGCAATTACACACTCACACACAATGCACCGGTCATAAACTGTAATGAGGAACATCCTGCTGTTTGGAAAAATGTGCGTCAGCTATCCAGCTTACAAAAACAAAACAACTGACTCATGACATGATGTGTGTCAGCCAGGAGTTAGCATATTGTCTGAGTAATATTACAATAAACACATGAATAATAAATCCACTGGTTGGTGTTGAAGGCATCATTTTCAGTGAACTAAAGGCAGTTGCAGTTCTAAGGAAAAACTTTTGATACATGAATGAACCCATTGTCCATACTATATACTGATTTAACACCCAAAGGAGGCCCTCTGCGATGCAATTACAGCTGCCCACTTGCTGGTATAGTAATGTATGGGCTCACACTGGTGTAAATCCTAGGCAGTGCACACATGTGGATGTTTCATAAGATAATAAAGGAAATTTCATTATGCATAAGCATGTGGCAGAGCTTCATAATACCATATGATTCATTTATCCCATAATAGCCAAACGGAAATTGTCGTATGTTGTGTCAGGATAAACAGCTGCACACACATGTACTGTCACATGTATGGCACAGAAGGCTTAAGCAATGATTAACATCAAAGTACAGATGATCAGCAGATTTGGTGTCAATTTCAGAAGAACTAGATACAATGCTGTAGAAATGGAAAGTTTCAAAACAGAAATAGGATGACCTTTAAAGCCAGTTGTGGCGATTTTATCTAATACCCCAACATACCCCAACCCAAAACAAACAAACAACAAAAAACATTGTATGGCCTCTATAAATGGACAGGGAAAGATGTCATCATAGCTGCTGTGACCTGTAAAAACATTGCCTGGCAAATGGTTCATGTCTGGACTAATAACATGCCTTCCTCCAATCAGTGCTTTTGAGATGTATACAGAAGAAAATTCATTTACAAGAGAATACACATAGCAGTACGCAAATTATAAATAACAAAACAATTGCATACGGAAGTAGTATTATTTATTGAATATTTATTTTTGTTTGTCTTTATTACTAAATCGTATTTATTAATTTCAGCAATTATATTTTCAATGCATAATATGCATAAATTGACATATACAGTGTGTGTGTATACTGCATATATAGACAGCTGTCTACAGGTTAAATGCCGAGTATAGTGATGAAATTAAAATTTTCTAAGATTGTGGATTAGTATTGTACATGAAAAAATATTTTATCATGACTTGTTGTTTAACTAATTATCATTAGCATACATATAATACACAGGGAGATGTCATGTCTCAGCTAATGACTTAATTTCCCTTCCGGGGATCAATAACATTCTTTTTTCCCCATCTGTAGTCCCTGGGCAGGTTATACACAGAGTTATAAGTTAAAACAGCTCTATTAAAAAAACAATAACATCATCCCAACATCCCTATTTTCACTGAGGATTTACATCATCCTCATATTGGTCTGAAAAAAAAAATACTAGTCCATAGAATGCTTGTAGATTTTATGTTATAGGAGATTATTCCATTACTTTATGGGAGTTAATGTGCATTATGAATGATTTAAAAACTAGACAAATATGTGTAATGCAATGTGCAATTTGTGCAACACATCTATAGCTGATGATTGTTTGCAACATTGATTGCCCATGAGTAATCAAGCAATGTTTTCAGATATGTTACAGATGAACCAGTGGAAAAAGTCCTGATAATATCCCTGTTTCCAAAAGTTCCAAACTTCAGTTAATGGACATAAGTTGTAGCTTTAGAGCAGATAGTGAGTTTACATAATAACTTTTAACATGACCCAAAGACAGCTCCAAGAAATTACCTTTCTAGTTTGGCGTGGAAGAACTTGCCTACACTGGCCTCATCACTCTTTAAGTCTGACTTTACAAATGCTTAATGAGCCGGACAGAGAACCAGAAAAATGGGCCAGCTTGACACATTTGGTAGCTGGGCACCTTTGTCCGATTTTTGTGTTGTGAATTTTTTACATTAAAAGTTTAACAAGGCATAAGAAAGTAAAACACACTGTTTAAGGTCAGAGGGGGCCGT
Source organism: Parambassis ranga (assembly GCF_900634625.1). Classification (NCBI taxonomy): domain Eukaryota; kingdom Metazoa; phylum Chordata; class Actinopteri; family Ambassidae; genus Parambassis; species Parambassis ranga. The sequence continues at coordinate 4,747,012 of NC_041031.1, forward strand.
CTCATTTGAAAACCAGTGGGTCAGGGTAATGATTCAAACATAAAACTCTAAGCTGGAAACCTGGCAAACTGTTTAATGATACAACCCAAATATATCAAGTCTGTAACCTACACCTACAGAGAGCTGGACTAGCCGTTGTTTTTCATCTCTTATTGTAGCGCTACGCTACGCTATGCTAACAACAAATTCAGTCAGTGCAGGCAGAATTAATCACCAGTTTCCTCCCTTCAATGCATGTTTTCATGTAAATTCAACTTATAACAGATGTAGAACAAATTAAATATTTAAGTGGAAATCTGGATCTGAAATGACTGAATTCAACCCTCACATACAGCCTTATGAATCCGAGTTCTCCTCTTCCTCTGGCTTCTGTACAGCCCATGTTTTTCTGTACAGCCCATGTTTAAAGGCCTTTTTCTCATCACTTAACACTTCTAACACTTAACTGCCATCGATTCTTTGGGGATTTCCTCCACTCACAGCAAGCGCCACACAATCACACATCTCCATGTCACATGGGCGAAATAAACATAATTTAAGTTGGCAATACAAATGAAGCGTGTCACATAAGAGACTGAGGGAGATGCGGAGGGCCAGATAGATTATTTGAGCTGACAGGCTCTCATGTCATATACTTTTTTTTTTTTTATCAAGTCAACAACCATCTTCCACCTCACTCTCTCTTTCTCTCTCTCTCTGACACACACATGCAGTCTTATTGCCTAAGCCCTTATGGTTTAAGGCCCCAACCAACCTCAATATCCATGTAAATCTGCGTAAGCCTACGGTAATGAAAGAACAACATGGATATGGCACAACTCTCAAGAGTCCTGTGATATGATGTGACACACACACACAGAAATAAATATGCAGCACTTATTCAGAAGTTAATGACTGAATTAGTGTGTGTGAGTGCGCAATACAAAGTAACCCGTCTTTGCTTAAAGCTCAGGTCTTGACTAACACAAAATTAGGTAGAGTGTTTCGTAACTCATGTATTGTGTTGTTGAATGTGTTTATCAGCACAATAAGCCCTGATTCTCACGTTGAAGTGGAATTCAGCGGTGCTTTGGAGTAAACAGGTGGGTGGTGAGGATAAGGTGTATGTTTACTTAATTATTTGCAGAATAGAGAGCAGATTCTGCTGTACCCACCAGCCTGAAATAAATCTTAATTAACTGAGTATACAAAATAATAAATGAAATCAAGCTAAAAGAACAGGGTGAGAGAAAGAGAAATTGTTAACATTTGCCTGTTTTGGCATGTTTATGAACTTTATGGGACTAAGGAAGGTGGAGGGTTTTGGTCATGGTCTCAAGAGTTTCAAGATCAAACAAAAACCTGTATGTGTAAGTAAATAGCAAATAAAAAAAGGCGTGTCTTTCCATGCCTTTACTCTTCCATTGTCATTTCATATACTATACAGAAGGCCCTGTTACCTAGCAGCCTGCAGTTGATGGCTTTTCAAAATTTGCTTTTATTTTATTTATATAGCACATTTTACAATCAAAATTGTCTCTAGCTGCTTTAGCACTTTTCCCCCCAAGCTATGCTGCAAGGAAAAACTCCCTTTTAACAGGAAGAAACCCTCAGCAGGAACCGGCTCACAAGGGAAGAACCATCCTGCTGATAGCCAGCCAACAGGTCGATAGGATAGAGAGGATGAAAGACAGAGAAAAAAAACGTGCAGCAAACATCATACAATACAGAGGACAAACATGACGATTGTTCTAAATATCTATTTATTGTATTTATTTGTATTTTAGCTGATATGTTGTTCAGGTTAATTATACTAGCACCACATAGATGAACGATGTAGGCTGATGTTGACAGTAGATAGTGGGTTTGTCAAAGGGCCGGATGCAGCAGGCTGAGAGAGGGAGAGACACCTGCAGAAAGATACAGAGAGAGAGAGAGAGAAACTACAAGGATAACTGCAATATTGCAAAGGTGAAAGAAGGTGACCTTATCTTAATGACCTGTTTAATATATAAATGACATGCCCTGATCAAAGACAACTCTGAGGTTCCTCACAGTCATTCAGAGGCCAAGGTCATGCCATCCAGAGAGATAATGTTATCAGATGATCTAGTCCAAAAAACAATGACCTCAATTATGTCAGAGGAAAGAAGTCTGATTAATGGCTGTGCTTCTTCAGGCTTCATAGATAAGCATAACTGGGTATCATCAGCATAGCAATGGAAGTTTATGCCATGCTTCTGAAAAAAAATCCTAGAGGAAGCATGTATAGGGTGAAAATCAGCCCAAACACTGATACCTGTGACTAACCATTGTACATGAAGAGGAAACATTAACATGAACGAAGTGGAATCTGATAAATATGATTTAGACTCTGGCTTTGTCTGTCAGAGTTCAGTTTGCAGAGTTAGCTGTTATTTGCTGTTGAGTCCAACCATCACTGGCACACAATATTTATGGTAAATCAGATTACATGTGCATATGGGCCTACTAGATAGATCTGATGTGTAGACGCTACTACCCGTGCTGTTATATTCCCAGTTTTTGGAGGACATGATGGGGGGTGTTGTCAGGTACAGCACTCCTTCCACTTCCTGGGTTCACCATATAAACATGTATTCACTGTGATTCAGTCTACAAACGCAGCCCATCAACTACAACACAACTACAATTTTACGCTACAAGGGACAGTTGTGAAGATTTAATTATCAAAGTAGTATTTGTATTGGCAGGCCTGACCCTGAATATTTCCTTCTTGACTGAAGACCTCCCAGACACCCCTGTGTTTTAACAGCTGTCAATAAGTCACCATGGGTTGAGTGGCTGTTGTGCTATCAGGCTGTTGATTGAGTGACAGAGCTGACATTTATTGTTATGAACATGTCAGGGGTTATATTAGTCCGCTTTAAGCTCTGATTATGATTCTGGATAGCATGCTGCACAAAACCATTTCAATCAAAACACTTTGCATGCATGAATATATAGAAGGCGGCCATGTTGCTGAGTCACTGAATGTCCCAGTGGAAAGGATTCATTTAGTGCAAATGAATGAAGTCAACAAGTCCTTGAGATCACTGTTATCCAGTGTATTTTAGCAGCAATTGACTCCCATCAGCATGGACCAGCACGTTACTCTGCTGTCAGCTCCATAGATTGACCTGATTATGTGGTTCTTGGCCATTGATTCGGTATATTACAGGTCTGTCTGGTTTGTCTGAAAACATCATTATCAGTTGTGATGTTGTCAGATTATGGTGGCCAGTGGTTATTGTTCCCACAGACAGCAGAGGAGGGTGTGAAAGGTGTGGTGTATGTGTCATCCTGTTGGCAAATATACCACATACAGTCCATCCATGTGTTAATGTTACAAAGAAGATAAAGCATTTTCAGCAGAACTAGTATCTTATTGTTCATTTATGTAAGAATTAGAGAACCTTGTGTGTTAGGTTGATTAGTCTGGTCAACAGTTTCAGCAGACTTGTTCAAAGATCAATATCCAAGCTGCAGCGCACCAATCAGGGAAAGGCTACAGAGATTCTTAGTTTGCAATGTAAATATTGAATTGTGCTACAATGGTGATCGAGTTGTTATCTGCAAAACCAAGAAGAAATCTGTATACTAGTGGTGTCTCAATTTTTTTCCCCATACCACTAGCATCTTCGTATCTCTGTTATCTTGGGTCTCTATAACCAATTCATGTTACAGAGGTTCATAAATAATAAATTGCATAATGCATGGCTGTACATATTAGGGCAGTACGCTAGTAATAAGTGGTTATATATGCAAGGTTGCAATTTGTTCATTTATGTATTCCTTCATTCACTCATTTAATTGTAAACAATCACAGGAGTGTACAGTAGTGATTCATTTACTAGCTAAGGAGCATAATGTCAGTACATTATAAATTCAACAACAGTTTCCATTATAGTTCCTCTATAAAGAATTGGTTAGAAGAACAGTAACTATTTGGAGAATACACACACAAAAAAAGGCCTCTTTAGCCAAAAAGCCCACAATAAGTGTGTGGGCTGGTGGATGTGGACAGTAGCACAGGGACAGAATATCAACAGAATTTTAACTGCTCATAACATGCCAAGGATAGACTGTTTTTACTAGTAGAATAAAGATTAAAACATTTAGTGTATAAAAAGATGATTTAAGACTAATAAAAATAAAAGGGTGAGTATTAGCAATGCCCCCTTAATAGCAAAACGTGGTTAATGGTAAGACAGTTTTTTTGTGTTATTTGCTCTTTTTCACTTTCATTTTTCCACAATGCAATGTATCATAATAATATTTGCAATATTAACAACCATAATCTGAGTTTGTGTGTGTTTAGGAAGAGGGGCATGCATGTTTTTACACTGATAATCACAGTCAGTGTGTGTGTTCTCTAGGTCGTTGACCTAAAGTGGGAATTTTATGTGTGTGTGTGAGAAAGCAGGCGTCATTTGTGGCTTTAGGTGGGTGTTGTGTGTTTGGTGTCATTTAAATAACAGCATATATTAAGTACACAATGAGGGAGGGGGACAAAAAAAACACCTTTTGCATGGAGGAAGTGTGTTGGAATATGAATGTGTTCACATTTCCGTTCGCATGCTCGCTTCCCTGCAGTTATTTCTGCATTTCCTGTAAAGTAATTTGTCAGAAACCCAAAGAGAACAGACTGTATGAGCAGATGTGCAGGAAACGGCACCATTTTCATAATTACCTACAGAGAAAACATTCCCTGCAAAAATCAATTTGCCCCTCTAACGAATGCGCTTGTAAAGCGACTAAGACAAACACAGGGAGCTGCAGGGCACGGCTGTATCTCACCACTTAAATGGCAGAATGTTCCACTGCTGTACCACAGAAGTGCACAAATCATCACTTCATACAGTAATAATCTATTACATTTTGATATAATAAGGTCCTTTTTCCATGTCTGAGACATGCTTATGTAATTTTGACTATAGCCGCCCACTACTTTCTGACATTAGTTTTGCTACCATGACCTTGTTTACATGGTATACCTGAGTATTGTTGTAAAGGGTATAATAATAATAATACATTTTTTTTATTTATGAGTGCTTTTCTAGACACTCAAGGACACTTTACAGAGATAAAACAAAGATATCAACAGATAAAAGCTACACGATTAGAGAGAGAGATGAGTTGAGGATTTGAAGTAAGGAAGAATTAGTTATGGATAATTAATCAATAATACAAACAATCAGCAGGAGCAGATCTAATTGAATGTAGCTTTAAGATTCCTCACCTTTAAAAGTAAAAATGTACCAGCAGTATACTGAATTTGCATACACAGTGTCCATTTACTTTCGGTAGTGTACATGTTGGTCATTGCAGCAAATCATACTAACAACTGTCAGAGCTTCCTTATAATCATATTTGTTTTTTTGCTTTTTTTTCTGTATTCGTACTATTTAATGATATTTTTTCCAGGAATTTGTTTCCACTCATAAAACTACAGACGAACTACAGATGAAGTGAAGGAGAAGATATATATATAGGCCTGTACATAATGTTATAGTGATGAAACATTTTACTTACACCAGGGAGAGGAGAAAAAAACACGGAGCTAGTGCGGCTAATACTGCAGATGGCAGTCTGCAGGAACCCAGCATGTATAGAATGTCAGCTTAGTTTACTGTACCACCGTCCTCAAAATGGGTATAGATTTATAATGATTAAGCTAACAAGGCAGATCTGACGCAGGCACCTTCAGGGATAATCAAGGTCAGTGTGAGAAAAGGGGGGAGAAATATTTCTTCATCGAGGGGGGGGTTATGACTGGTTGTGATTGCTGAATCAGTCTCAGCGCATTATTCTATAAATGCTAGAATGCGTGTGTAATTAATTACACATACTGATTTTGCTGTCTTCTTCATACTAAACCCAGCATCACAAATTCACAACATGACCCGAGAACATCCGAATGTCAAACTTATAAATGCTCTTCTGTGGGTAATTGCGTTTTTATTTTTACCTTTTAATCTCGCTGACTGTAAAAACCCCTCTGAGCTTCACACCTCAGGTAAATTGGAACACATACCTCCTAACATAAAAAGCAATTATCTAAAACCACATGAACTTAATAAGGAAATGACAATGGCTGCCACACGTGGCTCCATAACGGCGTCCGCCTGTTCACTGTCTCTTCAACATGATGTCTGTGTATAATAGTGCAACAATGTGCCACATGTTTTAACACTTGTTTAATTCTACATATACGCATGTTGACAAATGTATGCAAAATGAAATTGTGATGAATTAATTATTTAATTATACAAACAAAAAAAATGGTATTGCATGTGCTTTTCAGTGAGAGTTGGGGACAGATATTTAGCTTGTGGCACGTTTGCATATTTTATACGTTTTAAACAGCAAGGTTGATTTCTGGTTCAAAGTGAACGCAACCTGCCAGATGGTTTGATTCGCAAAGCCATCTGGGAGGTCACCCTGAGAAAGAGTTTGGAAAGGACAGGCAAAGAACACCAGCAGCCAGTCTGTCATCACCAGGAAACATAACATCAGGTTCAGAATCAGAATCAAGTTTCAGAGGGGGTGTACGGTCAACCACAACTCTAGAGTCCTTATGCAACCTGTTATTGCTATATCCATCCCATAATCAGATGACATCAGCCCATATGCCCAGATGTTTTATTGTAGTCATTCAGTAACTGTAACCATGTGTAGTGCTAGTATAAGTTGAGGATCCTTAGGTGAGGGATGTAGAAGGATGGAAGAGTCTTGCCAGTCTTACCTAGAGACAGTTCATAACTTCGCAATGGACAGGTTGATTAGGATGATTGACACCTCTATCAAAAAGTCAGAACCAATAGATTTGAAAGTAGTAATAGTAGTAATATTTGTGTTAGACTCACCAATGACCAGCCACTTGGAAGACAATGCATTATATGCTAAACGACCGTTGCCACATTCTCCCCCCAAAAAGTCCTCCACAAACATATTAAATGTCTAATCCTAATATTTTTAGTCTTGAATAAACACAGACATGTTGGTCTATGTGAACCAAGCATTTATTGCCCTCAAATATGACTTTTCAAAGCACATTTACAAATGACAGATTATTTGTTACTCGCTGTGAAACTAGCAAATTTTTACTTTTATATTATTTGTAATCTAATTTACCACATATTCATAGTGAAGTCTATCTGAGATTATGAAGGCCTGGTAACAGCACATGGAATAAACTGACAAATATTCATCTATCAAATGTTCCATTCAGCCATTCGGATCAACAAAGTGCAGAAGAATAAACACAACCAGAGACAAAGGGTTTTCTAAGCTTCAATGTAGCATGTTGAGAAATGTTTTTGCTGCCAGCAGTGATTGGTCCAAACTGCTTTATTTACAGCATTTATCTATCGTCTAAAAGTCTAAAACTTTCAAAGATTGGTCCTACCCTGACAAATGATGGTTTTCATCAACAGACTTTTTTCAGTCTGTTTCACTATAGTCATGCGAAACTGAGCAAATACACAGGGTGGAAGGCTGAGTGACTGGGCAGCAATCGGTTTTGGGATGCGAAAACCCACAAGAACACCAACTGTCCTGTTCTATTGTACCAAAGTAAACATGGCAGTAGACCTACTGGCAGCAAGTACTACACAGGGTAGAGACAAAATTTGTATGAACAGTGGACTGTCAAATGTTCCTGAACCCCCCCATGCATGCTGTTCTTGCTGAGACAGTCAACTACAAAATAAAATTTGTTTGGATTTGTCATATGTGGATCTGAAAACACTTAAGTGATCAATATAAAGTCATTTTTTCAAGTCACTGTGCTCCCTGTGAAAAAAAAAGAGACTCTACTAGGGTTACAGTCTGTACATCACTGTAATCTCAGGATATAAAAAGTAGCTGATCTGAAAAGTGCACTTCTTCTTCAAACAAATCCCTTCTCTGCTCCTCCTCTCATCCTTCCATCTTTCAAAAGAGAAAACTAGGCTAATCTACTTGAAGGTCGCCAAATCAGAATGTTAGCCAGCATAATGAGTATTCAGAATGGAAATTAGGTAAATGAAGCAAGGAATCCTAAAATCTGCTCCCTCACATTTCTATCCGTCTGCTCCTTCCAGACTTTCAATGTTCAGGCTCCAGTCTTTCCCCTGTCTCTTCCCTGCTCTTTTGTTTCAGAGAAAACTAGGCTAATCTCCTGACTCTGTGGGCTGAGGCAATTGGCCACCAGCCCCAATTTTCATCCAAGGACACTGTCGCACACTGTGTGTTTGCTCATGTACTTTCAGTACACTTGTGTGCAATGGTGCTAATTGGAGTAGTCCAGTCACACTGCACACATCTGCTTGTTTTTTTTTTTGTCTGTCTTGTGCATCTACCTATCACATGCTAGGGTTCCTTTGTAGAGTAACAAGTGTGTGTTATTTGCAACAGTGTTTAGGTAGGCAGTGCATGTCTCAGAAAACATCCACATTTCCACAATTCAATTCTGGGACACAAGATTTCAATCCAGAACCAGACTTTAGTGGCTCTACTGCAGAACACATGCAGTCCAGCCTTCACTCCTCAAACACACATCATTGAGCATCAGGTACCCATGAACGTGTGGTTGGTCCACTGCTTTTCCTTCCCTGGACAACCTTTGGTAGCACCTGGAAGTGTGCATTTAGAGTCACTTAGATACATTTGTATCTAAGTGACTCTAAAAAAAAATAACAGGGATGAATAAGGAGAAGCTTTTCAAATGCTGTGGCAGATCAAACGGCAGGCCTGCCATGGCTGTGACTACAACATAAAAGTCATGTATTAATTATTCTATTTTGTTGCTGCAAAGATATCATAGAACACAAAGATGTCCCACTTTCTCCTGATTGCTGGTGACATGGCCTGTTTAGTGTGAGGCATGGGGGGATGAAGGGAGAAGTAAATGCTACCGTTGCTATTACTACATCTTCGATCAATATGTATGTTTTTTTTTTCTGCGAGTTACCTTAAACACTACGCACGCTGACATGAAACTTTTAAACTGAAAAAACTAAAAAACTGAAGAGTATTTCAGTTCAAATACCATTTTTGTCAACTCTGTGTAATACTGGACCAGTGTTAAATTTATTTTCTCAACTTTGTTTCAGTATGTAGCAGTAAGTACAAATCGTAGACTCATCAAATCTTCCCAATTAGTCCGACTGGTAAAGTTCAGTTAAAGTTCTCTCTCTATCTTTACAAGGCAACATGATGCATCTGTCACTTCATCTTAACTTTCAGCAGCTGTCCTCCTCCAGTTTATTCTGACATTCGCCCTGCCAGACACTATCTTCTTTGTTGTGTTGCACTGCGATAGCTTTAAGAAAGGACGGACCATTAAACATCCATTAAACGCAGATCCTCCAATAGCAGATAATCACAAGAGAAAATGTCATATTTTGGCAGCAAAACCAATCGTTTGAGCTCCAAAAAATACCGAATCAAATGTTATTTCATCTGCTTGTCACACACCACACACACACACAGCCAACTGTCCCATGAAATAAATGCGGATGACCTTCATATTAAAAAGGAATAAAGGCTGGCCGATAAATTTATATTTATTTATATGGTGAGTTATATGCTCAAATCCCTCAAATATCCAAGCTACATACTCAACCTGCATGGTGCTCAAGCAGCACAGAAGGAGTAGGTGTAGGTGTCATAGTGGATGAATGTAAATGGATTTTTTTGTTGTTAGTGCCATCAGAGCCCTTTTTTCAAAAAGAAGTGTTTTGACTTTCCTCACAATCACCCTCTTACTGTGCCAATGCAGGATTTCAGTTCCAGAGTTTGTGAGCAAGATTTTACAAGCTGAGTGATGCAGCAGCTCACCCTGCTGCCCTCCATTCATTGTCTGTAAGAGTGGTTTTGGCACTCTTCGTCCTGCAAGGAAACATTTCATGGACAAGGACATTTCCGTCAAACATAACAATTTCCCATCTTATATAAAGGCTGTTTATTTTCCACAAAACCTAAAAAGTATATAGAAAAAATAGTTACATCAAAACAAGCAGAGGAACTTGAACCCAATGCTGCACATGGGCTGACATTTTGGATTTCAGATCAAATATTATTAAAAATAAGAAAGAAATGCTTGAACGAAAAGGGATTAAAAAGTGAATAAATATATTCAAATATACTATATATAAATACTATAAAAATAATACAGTATAAAATAATTTTTGAAGGCACTCCTCATTAAAAAATATCAGCCTGAGGAGGAAGATTTGAATTTATAACTTTCTGTTTTTCCACCGTCAGGCTCTGCTCTAAAGTTTTTTAGAGACTTAAGGTGCCTGAAAAGATTTTGTCCTACATTTTGGTAGCATGAACACACACACATATATATGTATATATATGTATATATACATATATATACGTAAATATATATAATATAAAATATATATATATATATATATATATATATATATATGTGTGTGTGTGTGTGTGTGTGTATATACGTATATTTATATATGTATATATACGTATATGTATATATATACATATATATATATATATATTATGTCAAAACCTGTTACCATTTACTTTTTTTCTTATCTCACATTGCCATCCTTTTAGCACTACAGAGACCAGCCTGATGTGCAGTGAGACATAAGTATCAAATGCATGGACTCCATTGTTGTTAGTGTCTAGCATGCCAATGTTACATCACATTCTTCATGTCAAGTTAATGGGATAAATCACAGAATGCAGACAGTTCAGTCCAGTATCCTACTGCATTCAGCAGTACTTCAGCAGTAGTTTATGTACTGGACTGAACATAAACATACACAGCCTGGCTTTTTCTTCATATCCTTCCACCTGACTGATTGAAGCTTCATCCTTCTTGATTACAAAAGCTGTGAGCAAGCTGTTAAAAAGTTGCACTATAAGGATCCAGGGAGACCATTTGTTTCTCCCCTTTTTGGCTCTCCTGAACATGCAATGACACTTTCCATATCGCTGATGGAACTTTTCAATCAGCAGTGTTGCCTGCTCTATGCCAAGTATTATGAAATTGCTTCTTTGTGGATATGGCTTTAAATTTCCTTTTACAATCTTAGCGCTTTCATTTAAAAGCTTGTGTTCTGAGCGGTGCCTTTATTGTAAGTGCCTCTTGCTCTGTGAACTGTTTTACATTTATTTTATTTTTGTTTCATATAAAATGCACTTTTTGGTGCATTGAATAGAGAATAGAGCACAGTGAGGTGAAACTGGGCAAGCTTTCCATCAGTGCATCTTGTGTTGGCTGTGCACTGAAACCAGTCTGTTAAATCTTGTAATGAGACTGAGGACAGTGAGCTGCTGAGCCTTACTATATAGTGCCACTGGTTTACAATGTTTTGACCTGTGATTAAATGCTGAGCCTCGAGTCTTCTGCTTCACATTCACTATTTAAAGTTAAATTTATCACTGTCGGCTTTAGAGCAGAATGACTTAAGCTCACCATCCTAATAATTGTGATTGTATTTACCATTACTAGGACCGGCTTGTTTCCTCGAGCCATAGAAAAAAGACATATGCTTCTGTCAGCTGATGACATAGGCTCATTATTAAAAGCCTATGGATTTATGGTCAGTTTATGACCAAGTCAATATGGCCGTTAAAGGAGCTTGATGCAATGCTCTCACTGAGCTATATCACTGACTCTGTTGGATGTAATCCCACTGTTCAGGAATTTATTTGGCAATAAAATCATGTAAGCACACTATATATTTGCAGCAGCCTTGGGAAATGCTAAATAAGCTTCTTTGGAATTGTCAAACCCCACCTGACAGATGCAGGATTGAGAGAGACAGACTGTGCTCTCCATCTAAATGTGGCAAAACATTTGTTTTCTGATATGGCAGGGAGATTATGTACCTGTGTACAGCTGCATAACTCTTTATTGTTTTTTAATATTGTTAGAAGGTACTGTACTCGATGTATCTTTTGCAACATAAAAGATGAAGAAAATTTGCAGTGCTTAAATACCGTTTGCCATTGCCCTGATGATTTACATGAGAAAACCAATAAGAATGCACACACCAGGCTGGGGCATAGTGCAAGTGTGTAGGTTCACCTTTCAGCTTTCTTCCAAAAGAGAAGAAGGGAGGTCTATTGGTTTTTCTTATTAGTTACAAGCTGCTAGCACAATTTTAATGTTCTGGAGATTTCCTTCTCTACATTTACTGTACCTGTGCCACTACTGTTTAAAGTTCTGGTTTTCACTTCATTGACTGTAAGACAATAACTTGAAGCTAAAACAATTTTTTGACCAGAATCAGTAGTCACCAGCAGGAGGAGCTGTTTTGAGTCCCTATAAGAGGGTTCATACCATCACTATGAAGACCCCATCATAGTCCACCTAAACTTAGTTGATTATAATACAGGCAAAGGGATGGGCAGGAAAGCACAATGTTAGTCATCACTTGGCTGTCACTCAAAGTAGTCACACCCTTGATTATGCAAACTTTTTAATCTAAACATCATTAAAAATGTATTCATGTCGTAAAAAGTGAGCTTATTAATAAAGACCTAAAACTGATGATGTTTATTTAAACTGTAAGGTTAATTTTATCATGGATGTCTCTGAGGATTTACTCACCGATGAAATCAGCCCCCAGAGGCCACAGGGGGAACTGCAGTTTTTGACACTTCAGCATGGGTCTTTGTTTCAAGACAATCAGACTTAAGCCCCCTCCACACAGAGCCATAGTTGTTTTCATTTCCAAAATGTTTTCTATAAAGACGGCATCATTTCAATACATGCGTGCTTCCACACTGATCCACATAAAACCACTGAAAATGCAGTAGGCTACATATGTCAGGCCTGAAGTGACGCTGTAATGATACCACAGAAGCACTCCAAAAACAGATTGGGTTAAGGGGGCGGTGGAGCTGTGGCGTCATCCTTTCAGAAAAGAAGCGTTTTGGGCGTCCACACTGAGACAGCATTTATAAACGTATCCACCCTGGGTCCCGATGCATCTCCATGTGGACGGGGCCCTTAGAGATTGCTGGATCGTCAATGCGCCTTTAAATTCTGCCCTCTGAAGGGATCACCCCCCACAGTTACCCACAAAGCCTGACAAGCATTAATCAGTTCCTTGCGGTGACCATGACAGTATGTGTGAGTACCTATAGGTTTACCTACAACAGAGTCTAAATAAGTGCAAACATCCAAAACATTCCGAGGAGAGCAGTTGAACTGAGACTTTTTAATAATTTTATTGTGTTTGTGCCACAGTGTTCTTAGTGGCAAGACTCAGCGGGATGTCTTTGACAGTTGATTGGCTTAGAAATCCACGCTAAGCTTTTAAAGTGTGTAGCATTTCCAGCGGCCTCAGTCTGTTTATTTGGTCTCGTTGTTTGAGCAAGAATTAATTTGTGTGGAAGCCACCTAACACCCCAAGAAACAGCTGTACAAATGCTCAGCTCAGTATGTAGAAATACTGTCATCTCTGCATGTATCAGATGAGTGAGTCTTAAATAATGCAAAATTTAGACACAAAAGTCTTGGCGGGAAAGGCGTTTAAGTTTAATTCAGCTGGCACTGCTTTGGCTCTGTAGTCTGCAGACATCCACATACTCACTGTGAATTTCTTCCTTCGAAATATGCTGAAAATCCTCATACTCTTTTTTTTTTTTCTTTCCCAATCTGCACAATGTCTTACTGCATTTTAATACAGGTGGAAACATGACTATCAGTGTAGCGGTGAACAGTAGGACGGATCTGCTTCAGGCTTTCATCTAAGGGGTGCTTAAGCAATTTACATGGTGGACTAGTAAGTAACTCTTTAAAAGCGTCAGACAGAGAAATAATGGGAAATGCAAATGAAGAGCAAATCATACAGGCTATATAAAGTACACACAGTCACATCTAAGTATAGCACAAAAAGACACATCTGAGTGTAGTCATGATTACACATTAATGGGAATCCTACATGCAGAGGATCCATTTACACAGTGGGTTAGATTATGGCATGGGACAGCATGTTGTTGGAGCCAGCATTCAAGTGCTTTAAACTGTCTCTCTGCAAATGGGACAGAAGTGTGGACACCACTGAGAGAGTGCAAAGAACTATCATTTAACAGTGCAGAGAGTCATTGCGGAAATGCCCACGTAGTAACATATAATCATATCTTGTTGTTGAACCCTGTTTCATAAGGATTTTAATGGTTGAGTATTACCACTCACCTTATGCAGGTATGGATCCTTGCATGGGTTAAGAAATAACTCACTGTATTAATAAATGCAAATAAAGATTTTTACTTCATCTAAATCTAAAATTATGTAAAGTGGTCCCTCACTATAATGAGGTTCACCTTTTGTGGCCCCTTTTCTTTGTGTGCAATTTTGCATGTTTTTTTTTTTTTAAAGTGCACTTCGTCCTGATTCGCGCATTGTGTTCTGTGTTCCGATTGATTGACAATGGACTATAGCCAATCTCCTCTGTGCAGTGTCTCCTGTACAGTGCAGAATGCGTACAGAAAACAGGTTTTGGCTTCATTCTATAATACCGGACTTCTCTTTCTACAAAGGTTTGAACTTTGAGAGTGTTTTAACAAGAGAAAAAAGTGTGAGCATGTTAATGCCTCTCTGAGAAAGGTGTCAGGGTCCCAGCCTGAGCCAGGGCTTTTATTTTGTTCTTTACCTTGTTTGCCTTAGTTCTAGCTTGATTTTCTGGTTGTGTTCTACGTCCTGTTTTATTTTTGTATCACTGACTCCCCTCTCGTTTCAGGTGTCTTGACTTCCCCCTCCTCGTGTTCTCCCTCCTCCTCCCTAATGTGTCTCACCTGTGTCTCATTGTCTTCCCTGCTCCCTGTATAGTCTGTGGCTGTGTTCGAAATCACTCACTCACTCACTCCCTACTCCCCATATAGGGAGTTCAGTATAGTGCACCATATAGTGAACTCATTGTGAAAGCATTTTCAGACATTTCGGACCTTAACTCCCTCATGTTAATGATGTCATAATGACTTCGCAAATTAATCGAGCTGATCTCTGCCAGCTAAACAAACTACATTGTTAGCAATTATAATTTGTGCCTTTATAGCCCAATAAACGTTTTATGGCAAAACATAAATAAAGCAAACACAACCAGTAATGATAATGCATGACGG
This sequence comes from Parambassis ranga, assembly GCF_900634625.1. NCBI lineage: Eukaryota > Metazoa > Chordata > Actinopteri > Ambassidae > Parambassis > Parambassis ranga. Next base: position 4,762,108 of record NC_041031.1, read on the forward strand.
TACATATTGCTAATTGTAGTGATCATCGGATGGATCGTCTCGTTACCTGACTTGCCTGGAAACCTGTTCTCCAGCAGCTGAAGAAGCCTAGTGTCCTGTGACTGTGTTTGCAATGTGGATTTTGAGAACCTTTGAGACTCAACCTTAATTGTGTGGTGTTTTTGCCCCTTAGGTTTTTTTGTGTGAAGGACTTGGTTTTTCTATGGATTTTCTTTCTCCATATGCATTTGGTTACACAACGGTTCCAATCCATTCACAATGTAAAGTGATGAAACTAGGTTGCCAAGAAAAGGTTGGATCACCTGAAGTTTTTTTTTTTTTTTTTTTTCATTTAACTTTGTAAAAGCAGACGCCGTGTCCTTAGGACACTTTCTTTAATCACTTTAATGTCTGAATAAAATATTAATTTCATCTCAGAGGATCTTCACCATGTTCAGTTCAGATCACTTTTACCACTAACTGTCATTGACAACCATAACTACACTGTGTTTAAGGTTAATTGATGTCTTCATGTGGAGGCTCGCTGAAGTGTGCGTGGTGATAATTGGCGTGCTGCATGCGGTGCACTGAAGGGTGTTTGTTGCTAATTGATATCTTGGTATGGATTCACTCGAGTGTATTCAAGTGTGTATAGGTATGGCTGATGTGTGTATGTGTGTGTAATATTAATTGATGACTTTCAATCTAAGAGTGCACTCAAAGGGATATTTATAAGATTAGTGGTGACAGGTATATGCATGCGTGGATCATAGTTCAGCAATAATAACAGCCTGTCATACATATATTTATATATTGATTAAGTAAAATAAAAACAAAACATTTTAATATTAAGTCAATATTTCATTCATGAATACATAGCAAAACACAGTTAAAAGATTCCTAATGAGATTAATTAAGTACTTCCTGCTTTCACTTGACCTTAATAAAGAGGGCATGACTTGTCAATTACTGTGACCTTTCATGTCGCTGCAAGGAAAATGTGTCTTATTAGGAGTCACATTAACACACTTGTCACACAGATTAAAACAAAAATATATTCTCTAATTGGAAATGACACTCTTTCATCTTGTGCATGTAAAAAAAGACACAAGATGATATACATATACATACAGTAGCGTGTGTTTGTTGAGTATATTGCACGAAGTGGAAAGTACAAAATACCACCGCCTCACTTGCTACCATATGGATCTACAGCCCTTAAGGCTATGTACTGTGTTCATGTGTATGCCCTGCTCTGCTAGGTGGACTGCAGGAATGTCAGTTTTTCCACTTGGCATGGCTTGCGTTGACATCAACACACACACACACAGCTTGTAGACATCTGCATTCAAACGCTCCTTGACATGACCTTATTATCATGCTGGGTGAAGTCATCTTCACCAGCAGCTAAACATCTGCCTAGACCTGATGGTAGGAGCCAGGAAGCCACACACACACACAGATTTCAAACTGTGGATTTGTATTCTCTGCATGATCATTTAAACAGGAAGACATGTTACCAAGTGTTGTAGCGTGGAGCAGCCCAGCAGGAGGCTGGAAACAAACCTACAACAATAAGACACACAGTCACACTTGATGCCTTCAACAAAGAGCCATATGGATCCATTTTAAGATGACTGGGCTGGTGTCATACCCCATCATTCAAGGATGTATCATCCTGCCAGGCATTTTTATTTTCTTTTGTATGTTTTGTATGTGAAGCCTGTTACAACAAAAAAAGGGTTAGTCGAGACATATGAACATCAACAATTGTCTCAATAAGACTATGTCTTATTGGTTTTCTCCTCTTAACTTTTTCCTTTACATACATACGTGACATTTTGGGAAGTAATGGATCAGTAGAAACACTGGCCACAGTCTGGCTCTTTCCCAATTTGTCTTTTAATCATTTCTCTCTGCAGCACAATCATTCTTTTCCTTGATCAGTGTTGAACAGCATTGAACAATGGACCTTAAGCAGACACACACACTACAAGACTACAAGGCTGCCTTGTTAAACTTGGTCTCTTTTGCTTTATTAATAGAGCATCAGGTTAATGTTCAGCTACTTTTTTTTCCAGTCTGGATTTACCAAGGTTAATATAGGAGTCAGAAAATGAATGAATAAATACAGCTAATGCTAATGCTAATGCTCCATTAGCTGCTGACCATGACGTTACTTCCCACAGAGTAATAATAACTAGATAACACACTATAACCCATCTCTAAACATTATTATAAATAACTATTCTCCACACAATGTGTGGACACTCACAAATTAAATATCCACTAGTGAATATGCTACAAAGTGTAGGTTAATACATTTTGTTCAGGCACTGCTTAGCACACCGTACACCTGTGAGTGAGAACTGATTTCACACTGCAATATAGGTTTGACATGCCCTTCTTCACTTTACCTTCAGTACATCATCATATGCAGCCATCCATATGCCATATGAAATGTAGGGCTGTAGTACAAGCAACACAATTGCCCCAAAGAAAATATGAGTTATTTTTGGTGTTCCCTAGGGGAGCTGCCTTTGTCCTCTGTTATTTTTTTTCATTCAATTCAGTGCTGCTTTGGGCGACATCAGAGAACATAAGTTTGATTGCCAGAGCTGTACGCAGCTGTATATTATATTGATCCCAAGTGATGACCAAACCTGCTGCAACTGATGTAGACCAATGAGAAAAATGAGAAGTAGTACTTTTAAGCCAAGCCAGTTATTCACATTCATATTGTAAATTCCACACAAACAGGTGACCAAAGCTTTCTTTTCCAACAAAACACACAAAAAAGGTAAAGGTACACACATTCATTTCAACTATATAATTACAGTGATTTCAGAACCCTGTGACTAAAACAAGAAATCCAATGCACATACTGACATTCACTGGCTGCTGGCATCATTGAAGTTTGGTTTTTAAGTGCTTTTACTTGTCTACAAAACTCTTAATGCGTAGATTAAGAGTAGACCAGCAAGTCTTAGATCCTCTGCTATTTGTATTCTTCTTTTATTTATTAGAATATGTGTAATCTAGCATTTCTGTAAGGTTGGTTCAGTATACTAAACCTGCTAGTCTTTACATCATCATCATCATCATCATCATCATAATCAACATTTGTAGTTTCAATTATTGATATATTCTCAAACTTTTCTACACTTCAGGTGTATTACTAAAAACATGTTGTTTGAAGTTTGTATTGCTGAGAGAAGTTGGCCATGGATTGTTTTGCAATACCCGTGTCATAACAACCAGCCAAAAATGCCCTTGTGAAAAAGGTAAAAAATCAATAGAGCTTCCAAGGACGCACAAGCTAATGCATTTATTCTATACTCCCACTAACTTTGCAGTAATACATACCACTGTGTCTCTCTCTCTCTCTCTCTCTCTCTCTCTCTCTCCGGCTTACTGTGATTTGATCCCAGAAAGAAAACCACATCCATCTCTGTCACCCACTGACTGCCATGTTAATAACCCAAACACACAGTGGTATGCACCCGTAGACACATAAGCACACAAACAAACAACAACAAAAAACATTATCTGTCTTACTTTTCCTGTTTCATACAGTATCTCTCTTGTATTCACTCAGATATACAGAACACACACACACACTGGTTTAAGGGTCAAACTGTGGAGTTTTGCATCCTGCTGTCTTGCTATCTTGAGAGGCAGATCAGTATCTAAACAACTTTAAATTACTGCTGGCTCTCAAAGGGCACATTATTTGTGTGTGTGTGCACATTTCTGATAAAAGACAAAGGATAAGAGGTGGAAGCAAGGCGCCACTTGGCAAGCCGTTACACTTTTAAGGTAGTTTTATATACTATTGTGTACTTTTTTTCAGCTGTTTCCAGAACGTATAATTTCAAATGTATTTGCATTGACATACATACAATTAGATCTATAGATCTATGTCACATTTTAAATGCAGCCAAGAAACATGGTGGCCAGCCTACTGGCTGCCAGCTCATCTCCTCCCTCCTACTCCAAATCCAGCGAGTGGCTCTGTCTGCCATCTCACTCCTCTCAGTCCCACTCAAACCCATGGCTGTCAGCAACTTCCAGGCTTATATTAGGCAGGGGAGCCCCTGCATCCCACCTTAACTGGGTACAACCATGTCTGCCAGTCTTTATCCCTGCAGTCTTGCACCAGATCTTTATAGTGTTCAGTCTTCCTTTCAAATGCCACCTTCCACCCCTCTTCCCATGGCACAGTAAGCTCCACCAGAATGATTTTCCTCCCTGTGCAAGTGTGGTCTTACACCCTGTCAAGATGTGTGCCAGTTTGCCCACAGAGCTTGCAGGCTGGGCTGTCTTTAAATCCCCATCTGTGAAGATTCACAGGGATGGAAGGATGTCCTAGATGGCTCTCAGCAGAAAAGAATTTCGGAATGGCTCAAGCCTCAAATGGTCATTCTACGTCACCTTCCTCTTGGGGAGGTCCACCTTGTCCCGCGCTCCCTGGGATCCTAGGTCCACAGTCTTTGCTTTCCTCTAGGTACCGATCCTTGACCAGGGAAGAGAAGGGTAGACAGCCAGAGTGACGTAAAGATAGGTGGAATTCCCAAACCACTCTCTGAGGTGGGAGTTTTATAGTACACTCTGCTCCATTCACCATCATCAGCCACAATAGTTGGGGAAGCAGGCTATACTTTGAACCTTCATGGTAGTCCGATTACACAAATTCTAGCTGTGATTTCTGTCCATTATATTGACTCCAGAGTTGGAGTATTAATGTTTGGAATCCTTCCTCCAACAGTGACATCTGCAGGTCATTGCCACTTTAGCCAAGAATTCTGTCTGACTCTCCGTCGAGCATTACTTCAGGCAACACTGCACTACATCAAAGTTAAGGTAAAACCCTTGTCACCCATGTCTTAAGAACTTTTTGCACAGATTCACTGCTTTTACTGTATATCCAAATGAAAATGAAGGAAAAAAAGCAGCTGCCCATGGGTCACATTTGGACATAATTCACCTTGACCCCAGGGTCCTGCTGGATGTGGCTGAGAACAACATGAAAACAACACATACTGCAGCAAAAATTTATCTTCCCAAGAGTTAAACAGTCCTCGGTTTAGGAGAGATGCTATTAGCTGCTGATCATCTGCAGTCCCAGCACAGGCAGACACAAAGATGACAAAATTCAATAAAAACGGTGCACTCGGCTGATACCTTGGCCTTATGTCTTTACTCTGGAGAGCTGCTGCTGATGTAATCTCCCATCTGCTCATCATCCGATCTACCTATTCTTCTTCTTCTTCTCCTGCAGGTGTATTGGCAGCAGCTGGCAGCTGTGAGGCTGACAGGATTATTTGGTTGGGGAGTTAGTAAAAGATTTTTTTTAAGTATTGAATTATTTCACAAAATGGTGGAATTTAATTTACACTTCACACTAATTCAGGAGCTTCTGTTGGATTAGGTGAATGTTGTTCTACACTTTGTATGTGGCACTGTCCGAATTGTGTTGTTTTTACCTATTCCTTAGCTTAACAAACATCTCCTACACACTCTGGCAGGAGGTCACACTCATTATTTCTGCAGTGTATTTTTTTTTGTTAAGAGCAAAGGATGGTGTTTCTTATCTTCAGTGTGCATTATTTAATGCAATCCTTTACCAAGTCATCATTCTTGGTGTGGTATTGAGCATATTTTTATTTGCAAACAAAAGGTTAACTAGATCAGTCAAGGACACTTTGATTTGACAGACTCTCAGTCTGTGGCTTACATGTGCAGCTAAGTCAATGGCAAATATGGTCAGAGCACAATGACATTAATATTAACATACACATGTCATAATATTGTGCTGCACAGCAATACTGAATACAAATAAGTCAACTAATATGTTGCAGTACTTGAATGACATAATGGTTAAATTGGCAGTAGGGGCGGTTGAAAAAGAAAAAAAAATATTCTACAAGATTTGGAGACACTGATGACAGTAATGGGGGAAATATTAAAGATTTCTATTATTCATTTTATAAGCAGACACAGTTTTTATTGCATTTTATTGGGCGGCTTTATTGCTCCCTATACAACTAATGTTTGTTCCTCATATATCTTGTATACTTCATTCTTGTAGTGAATGCAAATGCTTTGGCTGCTAATTAAAAGGGAACCTTCGCACCTCATGTGTGACAGGAGCAACACGTGTGAATTGTGTAACACATACACAGCACACCCACACACACACACACACACACACACACACCATTCGAACATGGCTTTATTGTAATGGTGTTGCAGAATTTATTGCAGTCAAACAACAAAAAGTCACCCATGTACACACACACACAGTTGCGCCATTATACACATATGCATGCAAAAAAGCTATTTGTCATTATGGCAGCTTATGTTTCATGCAGCTATACTGTACATGAGCCTGTCAGTTGGAATTTAGTGCCTATGCTATGGAGCTACTTACCAGCTCAAACAAACAGAAACACGCTCAGGTATTAAGGAGTATTTACTGCAGAGCAGCGTGCTGGTGTAATTCAAGTAGAATGTCCATTAGAGCGAAGAACGGATCTTTTCACAATATAAGTCATAGTAATGAACTCCAGCAGAACTCCCTGCACTCTCATACATCAACTCACTGAACACCATTTCAACTCTCTGAGACAAAGCGCCGCTATAAAACCACTGCATCCTGCTAAAGGAATGTTTTGGGTGAATTTTAAGTGCTATCTAAAATCTAATTAAATGTACTGCAGATGTCATTGTTGGGTATATTTCACAGCAACAACAAGGCCTTACGACCCAGACCTGAGTTATCCACAGCCGAGCAGTTTTCGTTTCACTATTAGGATTATAAACATCGTTGCATCAGCTGGTTCTAGTTCATAACAGTGAACCTGTAACCCTGTGACTACAACCCTCGGGTCAGGAGCATTATGCCAAATTAACCACACCTTTGGGTGCGCGCTCCATATGTATGACGTGCGTACACACACTCACCCTTTTTCTATCCCCCTGGTCGCTAATGTCGCTCTGCTGCTTCATGGTAGGTGCTTCCCTCTGTTGCCAATGATGGCTTCGCCGCCTCTGGCCTGGAGGGGCATAGCAACACTACAGTTTGCTCTTTTATGTGTTTGATGACATGTTACCTACCTGTCCCGACCTGCATATTTTGTTCTATTGGTTAGGTCTGTCTGTCCTGGAAGAGGCTCTTCCACCTGGTCAGGATCTGCCCCCACCCTGCAAGGCGAGGGGAGAGTGTGGGAAGAAGCGGAAGCTGAGACAGGTCTATGATCCCAGAGTGGACCTCCTGCAGCAGCAACCTCATGACATGCGTAAGACCATGGATGTCATGGCAGCAGCCCAGCAGAGGCTACTGGAGAGACAGGCCTGCACATTCTCACCCTGATGCTGTCTCTTTGGCAGCATCAGGTAATCTGCATAAGACCAACAGTTCTGGCTCCTCTGTCCTGCTGGATGGCTGTGGAGAAGACCATGTTGTGTCTCTGGGTGACTTCCCTGAGGATGCTGGTCCATTTGAGTCCTGTGGTGTTTCCCTGGAAACTCTACTGCCCAAGGCGGCTGCGGTTGGGGGACTCCCTGCTCCTCCAGCTCCCCCAGGGTCTCTACATTGGATCATGGTTCTGGCCGTCAGGGGTGGATGTTGTTGCAAGTGTATACTGATCTTGTTTGCCGCCTCCAAGAGTCCTGGGCAACCACAGGAGGCCTCGGCCCCCCGCTCAGCACTCAGTGCCTTGCATGCCGCAGAGCATGGGTTGAGAGTGCTGGCCAACGAAATCTCGGCCTTGCTGTCCAAAAGGGCCAATACGCCCTCTGGCTCCAGAGGAGGTGGAGCAAAGGTTCTATTCCCCCTTACTTCCTTTGTTCCAAAACATACTGGAGAAAGCTTCTCAAGGTGCTCTGTTTTCAGATGCTCAGGCCTGAGTATTCTGTTTCAGGCTGTTCGAGCAGGTGACTGGTTCACAACTGGAAGCGGTGTATTTTGCCTTGAGGCACTTCCTGCTGGCTTTACAGGGCAGGAAGGTCATGGTGAGGACAGACAGCACTGCGGTGTTGTCTTACATCAACCATCAAGGCGGTCTGAGGTCACCGACCTTGCACGCTGGGGCGTGCCAGCTTCTGTTTGTGGGCTTGGTCGAGAGGGAATGTCTCTGAGGGCCTTCTATCTCTCAGGCACCATGAATGCAGCAGCAGACCTGTTGTCAAGGACCGTCCCTCATCCTGGCGAAAGAACGATTGTTTCACAGTTCTATGAATAAAGTGAACCTGTAACCGTCTAGGTCACTCTCTTTCGGTGATTGGCTGGGTGTTGCCCGGCAGATAGAAACAGGGTGAGCGTGCGTACGCGTGTCATTCATATACTGTGGAGTGCGCGCCCACAGGTGTGGTTAATTTGGCATAATGCTCCTGACCCGAGGGTTGTAGTCACAGGGTTACAGGTTCACTTTATTCATACAATTGTGTTTGCATCTGTAAACAATCCTTTTACCAGCTCAGTCAAGTGAGTGAATATTGTACAGGTTAGGTTTGCAGCTGGTAGTAATCTATGATGTGGTGATATAACATGATGTCATAAGTCAATTCCTTTTTTTTTAAGTGATACTGGCATAAGCAACTCCATAATATAAGCCTAAAATATATTAAAAAAAACTGCTGACAACTTACTGATGGAAATTGAATGCAACACATGCAATGTGTGGTTCCTGCATTGTACACTGTTGCCAATAATAATTTATAAAATAATTTTGTTTGCAAATTCCTCTGTTTATTGTTATTGCTACAAAGCAATCAAACTCTGTGTGATATATTGGTATGCTGTAAAGAGATGAGAGAGATCAATAAAGTTTCGAATACATCACATCACAAAAAAATCTATGCTTTAAGGACAATGTAAAATAAACTTTTATTTTACTTTAACTTTTACAGTGACTCTTTATTTGTTTGATTTTTTAATGCTAGATTTAGCACAAAAAGGAAGCTATGAACAGTCTTGTGATGATAATTTAGAAGATAATGCAGGCTTTCTATAATCTGATGTGCAGAATAAAGTAAAAAAAATATAGAAATGTTTTTAGTGACCATATTACAAGGTGTGTTTAATCATACATGTGAAGAGTTTGGTTCCAAAACGCGATAAACGCCTTTTTTTTTTTAAGAAACGAGTTATTGCCAAAATAAGTTTCACAAGGGGTCTCTATTTAAAGTTCTGTAATCAATTTGTAACAAAATGTGATATCAGCCGTGTTTCCCTGCACCGTTCTTCTCTTTTTCCCAATCCGAGACAAACGCCAGTCCTGATTTTCAGCACAACACAACATTTCCATTCAACCAATCACTGGGCAGCTTTCCAACTGTCATGGCGTTGCCCTGTCAGTAGATAGAAAGTATGTCCAGTCCTCTTTTAAATGAGTGTGTTCTCAATTTAACAATTCTGGATTTATAGCGTTTTGGAACCAAACTCTTCATGTTGCGGCACTGAGACAAGTTCCATATTTTCTACACTATTATTAAGACATTACGGCCATCTGTATTGCATTTGTTCCTATTAAACTGTATACTTTTTTGATGCATTAAATTGCGAATGTTGAAGCCATACACTATGTGAGGAGAGAGAAGAAAGGGGAAGCAGGTTAGCAGCTTCATGTGGTAAACAACTCTGGTGGTAAGAGCTTGTTTTCCATGGTCAAAGTGAAAGGAACGTGTGCAGTCATCCAACCATTACAGTGACATAGAGAGTGTCTCTCTGAGAAATGAAGAGTCAAAAGAGTAAGAGGTAAGAAAAAGGAGGAAAGAGTAGAACATGACATGTGAGTGTCAAAGTGGAGCACAGCAGCGAAGAGGCTGAGATTCGGTAGTGAAAATTGTCTCTTTTACTAATCCCATTTCATGCCAGCTCAATCCTGCTCTCTGGAATATTCTGAAATTTACACAAAGCACTGAAGGAGAGAGAGAGAGAGAGAAGGGAAGGAGGGGGGAGTCGGACAGAAGAGTCCAGAGGTAAAAGAAAAAGATGTGAGAGAGACGGAAACAAGTGGAAATTAAAGCTGCAAGCAGCATTGCGGGCCCTCGCGCACCTTGCGATCCGCGGGGTCATCGCAGTCTTCTCTCCTATGCTCTCGTCTCTTATACTCTCCTGTCCTATGCTCTCCTCCTCTCATTTCCACAGATATACAACAAACACATGTTTACAACCAACTTTCCTGCTACCAGTAGTGGCGCTATGACCGTATCATCCCATTAGCATATATATTTGTTCAGACTCGGGTCCATAGCAGAACTGTAAGATTTTGTCCACATTGCATGAAGTATATGGGTAGTACTACATAGAATAGAGCGAGTTCCTTTGTAATGGCGAACGGTCAACTTTGAGGCCACTCCCCCGCCACACGGTAATACTTTTGAAAGAGTTTTGGAATGCATCTATTCCCTATGGTGTCCTGAGTAGACACAGTGAATTTCAGCTCAATTGCATGAAGTATGTGAGGCGCTGAAAAGTTTTGAAGCAGGGTCAAAAATAGGCAAACAATTGCCACAAAAGTCAAAATGGCGGACTTCCTGTTGGGTTTGGAGGCGGGGGTCCAAGAGACTTTTTTGTGCGTCTTGGGGTGATACACATGTGTGCTAATTTTCATGAACCTGTGTCAAACTGGCCAGCGGGGCTACACATTAGGGCAAAAAATACAGGGAGTTCCTTTGTAATGGCGAATGGTCAACTTTGAGGCCACGCCCCCACCACACCGTAAGACTTTTGTAAGAGTTTTGGAATGCGTCTATTCCCTGTGGTGTCCTGAGTGGACACAGTGAATTTCAGCTCAATTGCATGAAGTATGTGAGGCGTGAAAAGTTTTGAAGCAGGGTCACAAAACGCCAAAAATTAACAGAAATTTCAAAATTGCGGACTTCCTGTTGGGTTTGGAGGGGGGGTCCAAGAGACTTTTTGTGCATCTTGGGGTGATACACATGTGTACCAATTTTCATGACCCTACTCAAAACAGGCCAGGGGGGCAGGCAGAAAAACCTATGAAAACACAACATTTTGTGTAGCCAGTAGGTGGCGCTCTGTCAAAGCCTCAATATTGTTGTATAGATGTGTTTAGGGTCAGACTCTGATCATACATGTGACATTTCGTACAGATCGGACAGAAAACGAAGAAGTTATAGAGACTTTCTGTGTCCTCAGAAATGGTCAAACTTTGAGGCCACGCCCCGGCCACACCGTCAGACTTTTGTAAGAGTTTTGGAATGCGTCTATTCCCTATGGTGTCCTGAGTGGACACGGCGAATTTCAGCTCAATCCGATGACGTATGCGAGGCGTGAAAAGTTTGGCAGCAGGGTCACACATCGCCAAAAATGGCCACAAACCTTCAAATGGCGGACTTCCTGTTGGGTTTAGAGGGGGGGTCCAAGAGACTTTTTTGTGCGTCTTGAGGTGATACATATGTGTGCCAATTTTCATAATCCTGTGTCAAACCGGCCAGAGGGGCTACGCGTTGGGGGCGCTATAGAGCCATTTTTATATGTGCATTTCAAAAGTCAGCAAATTTTGAAAATTTTTTCGGGCGAATGAATTTTTCTACCAAGTTTGGTGAGTTTTTGGGCATGTTAAGGCCTCCAAAAATGCGATCTCGGAGGGGGGGAAAAAAAAAAAAAAAAAAAAAAAAAAATAAAAAAAAAAAAAAAAAAAAATAATCCTAAGGGTTTCAATAGGGCTCTTGCACCATTCGGTGCTCGGGCCCTAATAATAATCCTAAGGGTTTCAATAGGGCTCTTGCACCATTCGGTGCTCGGGCCCTAATAACAGTCAGTTTGAGCGCCGAAGGGACAGAAATGGAAATTGGCTAAAATTGAAATTCTGCTGCTGCAGTCTATCAAAGCGTGGATTGGACATGGTCCACTCAGTCTTAACCCCTGTATTTCCAACGGGAGCAAGACAATGAGTTTAAGCCTCTCTTACTCTTAACATCACTCCCTGGGTGCCTTGGCTCCTCTACAGAAGTCTTACACTCTTAATCTTCTCTGCATTTCAGCAGTACATTACTAACAAAGGAAGCACTGCCCCATCCTGTGTTTATCCCGCATTAGCATTAGGACGTGTCAGCCCTGTTAGAACAGGCTGTGTGCGGTGGCAGGGTGGCCTAAAGACGACAGGAGCTGTATCCACCCAGGTGTATCCTGGGAAAATGTCTTTCAAGAAATGTAATGCACAGGTTTAAATCTGGATTCAACAGCTGACCAACAGCTGACCAAAACCTCTGATCTTTCAAATGTGACACAATCGAGGGTTGGTGAGGGTTGACATTCGTTGGCTAAGGTGCCTTCATTTGTATGTTCACAATGCTTCATATGTATAATATAATAATAGTAGTATTAGCATTATTTTGAAATGAGCAGTGATCTCCTTAAAATATGTTTTATCAATCTCTCAATCCACCCCGACCTCCTCCCTATACAATTGAATGGCTTTAGACTGTACATAAAGGCTCCATGAACTGACTGGGGAACTTGTTCCCTCTTCTGCCATTACAGTTCATTGATTTAGTTCTGTGGTAGTGTAGTTAAATTGAAAATACATTTAAATTAAATTACATTTAATTTATCTGTAATATGTAATACATTTTGTCACTATTTTTCTTTCTATTTTACTTATTTACTTATTTTACATGCATATTTTAAATCTTTAAATCTTATATTTTAAAAATCCCACAATTTACTGAAATTTCTAAAATACTTAGACGCTGAATACAATTTTAAAACTTCTTTCTTCAATTCAATTTTAAAAGTTCTTTTTTATTCCCATCTGATTATGAATGAATATTAACATCTCTTTCAGTGTTATTTTATAGTGCTCTGTCAGGCCCTTTAAGTCATATTGAAGCTGAGTAGATTGGCTTAGTGGCAATCTTATTAAAACTTCTTCATCCTAATTCAGTAATGTGCTTAAGGCTGGTGAGCCGTCCATTGAGTTAAACTGTGCTGCCAATCATTGCTGTGGCATGAAAGCATGACTGACACAACGCTGCATGCGCTCATAACTGTCATCTGTCCATTTATCAAAACCCACAACTGGTACACGACACACACACACACACACACAAATAACACAGAGACTGAGAAAAGCACACATGACTGTGCCTATGGTATCAGGCAGGGTGTGATATAGTGTGACATTTAATGGTAAAACAATGAAAAGTAGGCAAGGTGGTGAAACATTACCCTGGATTAGCTCCTTAGCAAGCTGACCTTTCTTAGTGAGGTGACAGGACTAACCACCAAAAAACTGTTCCATGTGGTCTACAAACCAGTTTTATCCCCACATTAATCTGCACATTAACCCTAAGAAACCCTGCAGATCAGCCAAAAACCTTTTGAGGGTTAAAAGCTCTACACTCAGTGGAAAGACATTAGGCGTGGATATACTAGAAAAATCGTGACAGTAAGTTCATTTTCACATATTTGTATAGGCTTTAAAGTTATGAGAACAGCACTGAAGCAATTACTGAGTTTCACACCTCATATCATTGTTGGACTTTTCTTTTCCATTATCAACTAGATCAGTCCTTATGAAACATAAGGTGAAATATAAATAGCCATTCACAGCGGAATTCTGATTAGAGCTTTAGTCAAGTGACCTGAGGGTAATGATGTTTACATCACATCAAGGG